>NC_092212.1:39400376-39493147 GCF_043381705.1 Parasteatoda tepidariorum | reverse complement strand
CAGATTCCTTTACAGTTCTCAGACATTTTTATACGTAAAATATATTGAGAGAGTTTTGCTTGCAGATTCCTTTACAGTTCTCAGACATTTTTATACGTAAAATATATTGAGAGAGTTTTGCTTGCAGATTCCTTTACAGTTCTCATACATTTTTATACGTAAAATATATTGAGAGAGTTTTGCTTGCAGGCTCCTTTACAGTTCTCAGACATTTTTATACGTAAAATATATTGAGAGAGTTTTGCTTGCAGACTGTGCATTTGGCTTGAAACTTTAAATTCTCAAAGCTGGACGATACAAAGGTAAGACACCGATAAACTATCTTGGAGCCCCTTTTCCCTCTTCATCTCGTATTTTAGAATAAAGTTTTGATTTTTCTAGTGTACTTATTCTAGTTCTTAATGAACTTTTGATGATAGAATATCATTCAACCGCGTAATGCTCTTCCAAAGAGAAAAGAATGGGAAAAGAAAAGTTAAAGTCTACACTTTATTTTGATAAAGAGAAATTGGGCTTGATACCTTTCAGAACTTTAAAGCATTTTTTCTCATAATTAAAATGCAATTTTGTTGTGCGCTCTGATAGTTCGAATAGTTTTAAATTTGTTTAATTTAATGTAGCTTTTGTTTGCTTTTAACTTCAACATTTAATTTGTTTTGTTTTTTTCATTTGATGAAAACTGATATCAAAATGGTAACAAAAAGCAAATTTTATCGCCAATTACGCAAAAACAAAGATATTTTTCAGAGGTCTAAAAATGAACCTTAATACATTCGTTGAAAAGTTTTATCAACTATAATCCTGCAAATTTGCTGCGCTGACATAATATCCTCAGTGGTAGACGGATCATGGGTTAGAGTCCCCTTGCCGTCAGGCTAACCGTGCGAGGTTTTCGTGGTTCCTCTCCATGTAACGCAAATGCGGATAAGTTCCATCAAAGGATTTCTAAGCGAATTTATCCCAATACTTGATCCAGGAGTTCCCTTGTCGTCTGGATTGGGTCCAAAATTATGAGGCAATGGTGTTGAATATTGGTAGTCGTAAACTAAAAATTGGGTCGGCTGTTCAACGACGGTTAAAAAATGCTGGCGTTTCATACTTTGCCGATATCATATACATTGAGAATTATATGAATTTATAGATTAAGGTATATGAATATATGCAACATTTTAAAAAATCACTAAATGTGTTTTTTTCCCATCAGCTATTCAAACGAATGGAGTCGGTGGAACTACACTCAACCATTGTAATTACGGAATGGTTACTGTAATGCGCAATTCCGATAAATCAGAATATATCAATATTCTGATTTAGAAGAAATAATTGATTAGACGTATTCAGTTTCCTGACTATGTATTTCTATAATTTTCTCAATTACACTGAAATCTCGTTTTATATTTTCTTCCATTTGTGCAACTTGATCAAAAAAACTAAATAAAACAGGATTACAAAAAATTTTACGGAATTATTTATTCCGTACGTCCTATTTTCATTCATTTATCACACAAACAAAATTCAACCAAAGAAATTTAGTAATCGAATAGAATAACATTAAAGTGACTTATTAACATAAAGTAGTATTCAGTTTCCTGACTCTATGTATTTCTATAAATTTCTCAATTACATTGAAATCTCCTTTGATATTTTCTTCCACTTCTGCAACTTGATCAAAAAAACTAAATAAAACAGAATTACAAAAAACTTGAACGGAATTATTTATTCCGTACGTCCTATTTACATGAATTCATCACACAAACAAAATTCACCCAACGAAATTTAGCAATCGAATAGAATAACATTGAAGTAAATAATTAAAACAAATTCTAATATTCATTGGAATTTATTAAACATTTCCTTCATTTTAAAAAAAAGCGCTAAGAAGAATTAGAAAAAGTTAAAACAAACCCATCATCTTTCAGTCGAAAGCAATTATGCGACTATATTGCTTTTATTTACGTTTAATCTTTTTTGAAAAGAAGTTGAAAATAGAAATTAATCTTCACGAAAGGCGAAACAAAAATAAAAATAGCCTTGCGAAAGCAACAAATGCCTCAATTAGCTTCAACTAAATTCTTCCATGCAATAAAAGGAAATAAAGAATATAATTTTTAGACCTGACATTTTACAGGAGGAAAAAAGGTAATAATTTTGTGTCTGCTTCTTTCAGCGAATTGAATACAGATGCATTTTTCCCGTTGTAAAATGTTATTTGTTTTCGAAGACTACCGTGTAATTTGGTTGCAGTTTAATTTGTTCTTGTTCTTAAATTCCGAAAAACAGACAGATGTATAATTAATTTTTTTAGATTAATTAAACACATGAATGAACTTGAAAGGAGTCAAAACTGAAGTTTGGGTTTTTGTTTGATTCTTGGGAAAAGTATTATTCAACTTTGCTTTTGAAGATTCTATGAATTGAAGTTACGTAAACATTGGTAGTTCTATATTAAAAAAATGGTAATTTTCGATTGGAAAAAAGTGCATAGATATAAACCTGTATAAATAAATTAAACTTTGTTCTAAAAGATATTATTTTATTGATTTCTTTACTTTGGATTGTGTTTTTAGTTTTGCCGATGTTAATAAACTAAATTTGTTGAAACAATACTTAATTAAACTTGAACTAGTTTTAGATAATAGTTAAAGTTTTAAAAATGCTAATATTTTAAAAGTCAAAAATCTCAAGTAAGATAGTGAATGACCTGGGTAATAAAAATTAAATGCTTTGTCTTGCCTGAAAAATAAATAAATTCAAAAAGGAGAGTGGTTTAATTATTCGTAAAGGAAATTCCCGCCTTATTTTTTATAGTATGTTTAAAAATTTCGACAATTTTTTTAAAAAATCATTTTTCTCTTGTTTGATTGAAAAGTATAAACTATTTCGAATTTGATACAACAAAGTTGTATTCAATTGTCAAGTTCAATTTTGATACAACAAAGTTGTATCAAAATTGAACTTTATTGACCATGAATACAACCTCTCAAGACAAAAATTTAACCTTTTGATAAACAAATGAACTGAATTGAGTATAATGCAATCTTAAACATATAATTCATTGCGACATTTACTTTACCTAAGATAGATTTATATTTTGCTTAATTTTTCATGCGACCTAGACATACCTCCAACTTTTTGCTTACTGTTGATCACATGGCTAAATGTGAGTTAAATTTTTAAAACCATTTTTTGTTTAGGAGATCCGGTATAATTCTAATTTAAAAATTATTAGCTTGAAACTTTTGGGGGTTAAATGTACTTATTTAAATGCATTTTTTATCAAATACTAGTCTGATTCCTAAAAGTTGTAGGAAATATTTACAGAGCCATCTGTCGTAAAAATTTTAAATTAAAATCAGAAACTGAGAAATAAAAATGTATGCCCTGTCACATTAATTTACTGCAAGAGATATTGTTTTTAATTTTTATTATTTTCTTGCTCTAAATTTTTAAAATCATAAATCTAATTTAGCTGAAATTAATCCTGCATATATAATTCAAATTTATAAATTATAAGCTTACAACTATCTATAGAATGATAAAAAGTTGACTAATACATGAGTACTTTAATACATTTTTATCAAATTTACTTATAACTATAATTCTAATTCATAAACTGTCATCGTGCTGACTATTAGATATTTTTTATCCCGACCGTTTCCTAAAACTTTTTTCATGTGACAAACGAAGAATTATATACTGGTTAATTCTGATTCACAAACTTATAAACTGGGCAAATATAATAAATTTACAATATACTATCTAAGAACTTTCCCTATAATAAATAACTTACTTATGAATTAATACATTTCTCTTAAAACATACTTATATTAAATATAATAAAATATACTTGTATAAGAAAATATACTTAATATTTATACTTAATAATAAAAAATTAATAAAATATACTCATATAAGTAAATTGACTTAATATATATATTAAACATACTTATTTATGATTTAATGCATTTAACATATATACAATTCTAATTCATAAACTATTAAGTATTTTTTTCATCCTGCCTGCTTTATGAAAACTTTTTCAGGTGATAAAAAAAGAATCATAAACTGATTCATTCTAATTCACAAACTTATTATCTGGGCAAATAAAATAAATTTACAATATACTATCTAAGAATTTTTAACCCTTAATAAAAAATTTATTTATGCATTTCACTTAAAATATACTTATATTAACTATAAAATATACTTATATCAGCAAATATACTTGTGTAAGAAAGTATACTTAATATTTATACTAAATGAAATATATTCATATAAGTAAATTTACTTAATAAATATATTAAACTTATTTATGATTTAATGCATTTAACATATATACAATTCTAATTCATAAACTATTAAGTATATTTTTTTATCCTCCCTGTTTTATGAAAACTTCTTCAGGTGATAAAAGAAGAATTATATACCAGTTCATTCTAATTGGGCAAATATAATAAATTTCCAATATACTATCTAAGAAATCTTTACCTTTAATAAATTACTTATTTGTGAATTAATACATTTCACTTAAAATATACTTATATTAACTATAATAAAATATACTTATATTAGCAAATATACCTGTGTAAGAAAGTATACTTAATATTTATACTTAATAAAATATACACATATAAGTAAATTTACTTATTTATGATTTAATGCATTTAACATATATACAATTCTAATTCATAAACTATTAAGTATTTTTTTATCCTCCCTGTTTTATGAAAACTTTTTAAGGGGATAAAAGAAGATATATAGCATGAGGGGGTGAGCAAAAAGTTTAATGGAATAGACAGTTCCCAGTGCACAACTTTTTAGCTTTTCCTTTCGCGATGCGTTCATCGATTTGGAAGTTCCCACGAAATCCATCTGTTATACATTTTCAAAAAGCTTTCAAATATAGACCATCCACTTCAAGGATAAAATATCCTAGAAAACTCGCCACAGACACTTCGTCATTCATCATGGGATCGAACTCATGTCAACTAGCTCGCTTTTTGACTGTCTTCCGTTTTTCTCGGCTATAGAATAAAGGCTATAGGTTAGAGATATTTTTTTTTCTTCTGTTGTCTGGCTGTAGGTAGCTGTGATCAATAAAATTTTCATAGCATTATCAATCAATTGACGGTACTAAATTATTCTTAGAGTGTCGTTGATTTATTACAATGTTTTTCGTAATCATTACAGCAAAATAAACTGCTGTAGCTACGGGTTTCTTTAAGAAAAGAAATAAATATAAGGTAAAAGCCAACTAAGATCTGTTACTAAAAACATTTAAACACAATATTAATAAATTTTGTCTTCATTTGAAATGCTATCGAGTAGATATAGTTTTTTAATGCATTTTTTTGGTGTTTATTTAAATTTTTTAAACAGATATTCATTGAGTTACAATTTTTGAGTAAGATGAAAAAAAAACCTGTAAGCATTTTGANATCATTACAGCAAAATAAACTGCTGTAGCTACGGGTTTCTTTAAGAAAAGAAATAAATATAAGGTAAAAGCCAACTAAGATCTGTTCCTACAAACATTTAAACACAATATTAATAAATTTTGTTTTCATTTGAAATGCTATCGAGTAGATATAGTTTTTTAATGCATTTTTTTTTTGGTGTTTATTTAAATTTTTTAAACAGATATTCATTGATTTACAATTTTTGAGTAAGATGGAAAAAAAACCCTGTAAGCATTTTGATGATGTTGTTGTTGTTGTTGTTAATTTACGTCGCACTAGAGCTGCACAATGGGCTATTGGCGACGGTCTGGGAAACATCCTGGAGGATGATCCGAAGACATGTCCTCACAATTTTGATCCTCTGCGGAGGGGATGGCACCCCCGCTTCAGTAGCCCGACGGCCTGCGCGCGAAGTCGAGCACTTTACGGTAGCACAGTTTAACGAGGACCAATACCGCACACCCTCAGTCCCTACGCAGACTGATCCAAGTGGTCACCCACCCGCTCGCTGACCGCAGCCAATGATGCTTGACTTCGGTGATCTGCTGGGAAACGTGTCTTAACGATCAGTCCACTGCGGACGTAAGTATTTTGAACATTTGGCAAGATATAGTTAAAACCTTAAATGTCAAGGTTGTAGGGATTATTGTTATAAATTTACTTATTCATTATTGTGAGCATGAGCACTCTTATTATTGTTGTATTTTATTTTCTGGTTAAAATATCGAAATGCAACGTTGAAAGCATACATTCCTTACATTCATAAGTTTCGAATTTTCAATATGTTTTGCAGAATTTGGCTCTGTCTGTCATCATACGTATTGACGGCAATCTTAATAAACATACAATCTATATTCCAAAATCTGTTGTTACTTTGAGAATTCACATAAATGTTTTGAACTCTATAGTTTTTGTAAATTTTATTCTTTATTTTATATTAGTCAGTAAATTGCCTCATTGTATAATATCATTTTTTAAAAAATATTTTTAGATCTTTTTTATGAAATGCATACGTGAGCGTAGCAAGAGGAGTTTATACGGTGTTATAGTATGAAAAGGGGGGTATACGCTGTATAATATGGTAAGGAGAGTATAGGTTGTATAATATGGGAAGAACTGTATACCCGGTATATGAGAAAGGGGTATACGCTGTATAATATGAAAAGGGAGTATACGCGGTACTATGATAAGGAATGTATATGCGATCTAGTATGAAATGGTGGGTATACGCGGTACAGTATGATAAGGAGAGTATAGGTTGTATAGTATGGCATGAAGTGTATACACGGTAAAGTAGGAGAAAGAGGGTGAATACGGTATAGTATGAGAAAGAGTGTATATTCTGTATAATATGACGAGTATACGTGGCATAGTATGATCAGGAGTGTATACGCGATCTAGTTTGAAAAAGTGGGTATATGAGGTATAGTATGATAAGGAAAGTATAGATTGTATAGTATAGGAAGAAATGTATACACTGTGTAGTATGAAAAAGAGGGTATACGCAGTATAATATGAAAAGGGGTTATAAGTAGTATAGTATGATAAGAAGTGTATACGAGATCTAGTATGAAAAGGTTGCTCGCAGCATAGTATGAATAGGAGGGTATACGTTGTATAGTATGATAAAGAGAGTAAACACAATCTTGTATGGAAAGGTGAGTATACGAGGTACATTATAAAAAAGAGGATATACGTAGTATCAGGGCTCGAAAAACGAATTTCTCGAATCCGACGTCAGCGCGGACGGCTATTTTCCCGTTAATGTTCGTGATACACTTTCAATTTTTGTTATCTTACAAGAGTGTAGCATTTCACTTCTAAAATGACCCTCTAATCTAGAAATACAGCAACATACTGCGTATGGTGGAATTGATGTTTTCGCTGTCTGGGAGTACTGCAGCGCTTGAAAGGGGCTTCTCAGCAATGAACTTAGAAAAAAACACATTACGTACTGGTTTTAAACAAGTAGCGTTATAAACGCAATTATGAACATCTACCTAAATGGAAAACCCCTTTCAGATTTCTGTGCAGAAACCTCTGTAAATCATTGGCTTGATTGTGGAACTGGCAAACGTCATATTTGATTCATTTAAAAAACGCAGTACCCTCGGATAAATTAACATTCCAGATAACTTGACCTTTGTCATTTAAATTATTTCATAAAAGAAATACTAGGTTACTATTAGTAACCTAGTATTTCTTTTATTACTGTATAATGTAATCCTAGTAACTACTAATATATTGTGCAATTTATATAAATGTTTGTAATAAATGAGAGGAAATTATATTTTTATTTATTTAGAAGCGACGGGTTAGTTTCAAAGGAGAACGGGTATATTGTTGGACAAGCCGTCCTCGGGGACGGGTTAAATTTCTGAGTTTTTTCAAGCCCTGCGTAGTATAGTATGATAAGGAAGGTATACACAGTTTAATATAATAAGGAATGGATTCGTAGTATGGTATGAGAAAAGTGAGTACGTGGTATAGTATAAAAGGGAGTGAATAATGTAGTATGAGAAAATGTGTATGTGGTATAGTACGAGAAACGTAGTACAGTGTATTCTTATAACATTACCCCTTAAAAATCATTGATATCAATGATTATAAAAGGAAATTTTCCATATCTATTTTTTTTTACTCATTCCTTTTTAAACTGTTATTAATTTTATTTATTTTTAAACAAGTATTTGCAATTAAATTTTAAAAAACTCATATATATATATATAAACATAAGTACAAACTATTTTTAAATATTAATGACACAAAAATGCTCAAGCTGTGACAAATGCCGTATTCAAATTATCTCGAACCGTGAAGTAGATTTTTTTGCCACCAGTTTATAAGTATTTTTAGCTGTACTATAGAAAATCAAAATAAATAAGTCGTTAACTTGATTATAACATACGCTTCTTTCTTCCAGCAAATCATATTTCTAAATTTGAAAGGTTCAGATTGGGGCATTTATTTCTTACGAGTTCAAGTTATTTTCGACAACATATTTCCCAGTTATAAATTCCCTGAGATAAGAGAAATCGCTTTTAATAACCGTTATAAACAAAGAACTTTACCAATAAAATTGGAGCGTAATAACAATAAAACATTAACGACCTTTTCCTATCATTGATTATTATTGCCTTCGTAAGTTAATTAACTTTTTCCATCTCCTACATTAAACTTCAGAAACACTCAAACCTCTTTCTATCTGAGCAAGAATTCTGGGTGGTTAAATCGCACAGAGGCCTTAGCCCTATTTCTTTCTCCCAGAATTTCTTCCCAGATAAATGTGTGGCAACGCTTCATTAACCATTCAAAATGATGTAGTTCGTATGCCATAATGTAAAATCAATTTTATCGACATACAAATGTGTTATGGGCATATTCGTGAAACAGAAACCGCTGCTCTAAAGTTAGTTCAACGGAAGAAGAAAAAAAAGTTGCATCTGTGAATGGGAGTTTGTTAAAAAGTTCTTTTAAAATGTTGCTTAAACGGTCTTCGATATCAAGTTGTTAAAGTTTTCGCTTTAAAGTCTTTTCGTTAAGCAAAGTGGGTTTTTAGAAATTAGAATGTCAATTTTACATTAAAAATGACTAGAGGCCTCTTAATTAATCGTCAATGTTTCAAAACATGAACGATAAACTAGTTCGAGACAAGCTAAGTTTATCTTTTAGAACGTTATTCATTGACTAAGATTGACTTAAAGCGAAGTTAAAACATATTTTAAATACGTTTACTTTGTTTTCGAATGATACCATTAAGACATTTTTGTGTTTTGACTAATATCATGTCAGGGTATTGTATAAAAAAAACGAAATGAAACCAAATTGCTTTATTTTTCAACTAAATTATTAATTGCTTTGCAAACTAAGTTTATTTTTTGATATGTTATTCATTGACTGGGATTGGTTTTAAGAAAAATGTTAAAATAAATTTTGAATGAGTTCATCTTCGAATATTATCACTAAAATCAAGTTCTAGTTCTGATTCATATTACTTTTGCACACACGGTGTTATGTAAAAAATTCCGAAAGGGAACAAAATTTCACTACAAACTAAGTTAATCTTTTGAAACGTTATAATTGCCTGAGACTGACTTCAAGGCGATTTATTAAGAATAACTTTCGAATGTTAGTATTAAATCACTTTTCTGCTTTTGTGTATCACTTGCTTTTGTGAACAAGATGTTAAGTTATACTCCTGAAACATTTAAAATTTAAATTTAGTACGTGAAATTCTGGTTATTACATGAATTTCAGTATTCAGTATTTTTTTTCAGGTATCTCCTACTTTACTAAACTAAACTCGGTGGCGTGACAGCCCATAGAGGGCCAAGGCCTACTGTGCCCATCTCAGTTTTCTTGACCTTGGGCTCTGGAGTGCAGGAGCAGATGTTCCGGTTAGGTGGTCAGCCGAACGCGAGACCCCCAGTGTTTATGACCCCCATGCTTTGTACTAATTTATCAACCCACTGAAGGGATGGAAGGCTGAGTCAACCTTGCCCGGCCCAAGGATCGAACCCAGGACATGTGGCACTGGAGCGCGAAGTGCTACCACTAAGCCAATGGGGGTCATTGCTTATTTTAAGTTTGATTAATTTCTGGATATGTATACAAGGTTATATTATTATTACTTATTAAATGCTACAAAATTTTATATTATACATTATTTCTCCTTCCCCCCCCCCCCCCAAAAAAAAACAATCATATATTTTTAACTCGGTTGTTAAGATTTTTAACATTTATTATTTATTCAGCAAACATTAAATTCAATCGAAGACATCTATTCTCTTAAGCTTTCTTATTTGTTTTAATTTTTATAAGTAAATTCCTTAATTGCTTTCATTTTATTTTTACATAATTTCTCAATTTAAAACACGAAACTAGAAAGTTGAGTTTTAATGGAAAAGAAACTACTCAATTTTTGATTTGGTTTATGCTGCTTTTTACATAGCAACAATATTTATTTCAAAATTTCGATTTCCTTCTAAAACTACTTTATGTCCTGTTTGAACTTTATTAGTTACAAAATATTAAAATACAACGAACTATACAACCACTATCACAAATATTTTATGCATATTAACTTTCAAATTGAAAAATAAATTCAATTTCATAACAAATTTATAAAAAAAAAGCTAATATTTATCTTTCTTATAATACATAATTAGATTTTGGGTTTTACATAATAATACTGTTTATTTATTTATTTTTAAATTTGAGATACGCAAATTAGGAAAAGCGCTTTTTTTGGATTTTTCTGATAACGAAACATGACAATAAAGGCTAATTTAATGTAATCTTTAAAATGATGTAATTTGCAAATTTCTTTTCGTTTTGAAATTTGACGTTTTTTTTCTTCTCCTTTTTTAAAATGCTTATTCTGTCGAAAAATGAATGTTTGATTTTTGGGCAACAATCACGTTTTTCTAACAATCATATCTTTCAAAGTCGTTCCATCAAAACCATATAAACTATCTGACTCGGTCCCACCAAAAAATAAATATCAACGGTCTCTTGGACCAGCATTTGGTGTAAAGGAATGACATGCTCGTATTTTTTAACATTTAGCTTTGTTTTGTGGTCTTTTTCATCGTCCCATAATAGCATATTTTATCAAAAATGTGAAAAATAGATATTCTTTGTATTGCAGTGTTATATGTAGGCTCATTTTATTAACTATTTTTAACAAACAAACAATAAGTAAATAAATAAAATAAAAACCAACAGAGACATGTACTAAACTGATTAGCAAAAATGTACAATGACTAGTAATATCATTTAACTACATATCAGTGAAAATGTGCAAGGACTAGTAATATCATTTAGCTACAGATTAGTGAAAATGTGGAAGGACTAGTAATATCATTTAGTCTCTGGTCAACAGACCAGGAAAATGTGCAAGGGCTAGTAATATCATTCAGCTACAGATTAGTGAAAATGTGCAAGGAAATATCTTTTAGTCTCTGGTCTACAGACCAGGAAGATGTGGAAGGACTAGTAATATCATTTAGCTACAGATCAGTGAAAATGTGGAAGGACTAGTAATATCATTTAGTCTCTGGTCTACAGACCAGGAAAATGTGCAAGGACTAGTAAT
Organism: Parasteatoda tepidariorum; assembly: GCF_043381705.1. NCBI lineage: Eukaryota > Metazoa > Arthropoda > Arachnida > Araneae > Theridiidae > Parasteatoda > Parasteatoda tepidariorum. Next base: position 39,481,591 of record NC_092212.1, on the reverse strand, counting down.
ATCATTTAGCTACACATCAGTAAAAATGTGGAAGGACTAGTAATATCATTTAGCTACAGATCAGTGAAAATGCGCAAGGACTAGTAATATCACTTAGCTACAGACCAGTGAAAATGTGCAAGGACTAGTAATATCATTTAGCTACAGATCAGTGAAAATGTGCAAGGACTAGCAATATTATTTAGCTACAGACCACTGAGAATGTGCAAGGACTAGTAATAGAATTTAGCTACAGATCAGTGAAAATGTGCAAGGACTAGCAATATTATTTAGTCTCTGGTCTACAGACCAATGACAAAACTTTCTTAATTTATACATTTGAACAAAATAATGTTTTAACGTAGACCATAGCATAAAACAGAAAGATTAGAAATACTGTACTGTTAAAATATTTAACGCTTAACCATTACAATGGAATACTAAACTGTAATACTACAAGTTTTGAAGCAATGAACAATGTGAACAAAGCACAAATACAGTAGTGAAATAGACTTACTATAGTTTCGATTTTCTAAACGAGAACCTTTCTCAGTGTGCCGATCACTGGTCGGCGGTTACTATACTACTGGATTACGGGAGCAGTGGTTGTGGGTTTGAATCCCACCGTGGGCATGGATGTAACTTTCTCTTTGTGTTTTATGTCCTTTCTTTAGTGCGATTGTGTAAATGTAACCCGCCCTATAAACGGGTTTGTGACCGATGACGTGCGCTAGCCTCAAGTGCCCGTTGGGTAACAATAAGAGAGAGTAGCGCCCGCCATTAGAAGAGAAAAAAGCTTCCCCAGTGTTTAAACACCAAAACAATGACCATTTTTGTACTTTATTTGTTCAGTTTTTTATTTATTTATTTATTTATTTATTTATTTATTTACATTTTTTATTTATTTATTTATTTAATTTTTTTTCGCTTCAGTCTACGCAGTCCAGAATATACCTTATCCTCCTTTTAAGCTACAATTTTTTTTTTCTCAAAAAAAGAGCATTTCAAAAAGTGCTAGCCCTTTTAAAAAACGATGCTCAAATCTTCTATGATACTCTGGAATTCTTAATTACATCACTATCTTAAAGACAGTGCAAACTAAAAATTTTATTCCACATCTTCTATACTTCCTCTCAAACTTTAAGTCTAAAATATACAATCAAAACAATTTATCTAAACATCGTCAAAACTAATACGATTAAAGCTTATATTTCTGAACGCTATAAAGTGAGCCCCGTAAGACCGGCTGTCAGCACTGTGCTTCCATTTTCTTTATTATAAAATAAAATTATATTTCGGCACTTTCATAATTGCTTTACATTGTCCTATTTTTAAGTTGCAAAGAAAAAGTTGATATTTTTTAAGATTTTTTTTAAGTAACTTCCACGAAATTTTTTATTTTATTCTCGAGAAACGAAAGTAAATAAGGGTAAAGCTTAATATATTATTGATGAGGTGCATCATAAAACCCAAAGTAGACGGGCATAAAATTCTTTTATTTTTGTTCTCTTAGCATCATAAACTTTCGAAAAGATTTCCTTCACTAAAAAGACTTCGGATTATTTATGATCATACACATATAATTAGATATTTTTACACTTGGCGAAAATAGGAAACTAACTTTTCGCCAAGCCATAATTGTATTACATATTTTCATTATAATTTATGCAGTTTGTTATAAGGGTCGAAAAATCAAACAGTTTTATTTATGTCATTTAAGAGAAAAACTTATTTTTATTTAGAAATGTATGTGCAGTGTTTTTTGCTCGTAAAACTTTCAGCAACATCATAAAATTCTACTTAAAGTTATAAGAAAGATAAAAAAAAATATTTATTTGTTGACAAGTTTGTAAGCATTTTAAACTCCAACTTTAACTTGTGTACTTTTTTCATCAAGCCATGTATGTATGGTATATTATTATAATTTATGTAATTATTTATAATTGCGAAAAATTTAAATAGTTTTAAATACTTCATTCAAAAGAAAAACTCGTTTTCATGCAGATGTTTTATATTTCGTGTGTTATATTTTTTGCTTATGAAATTTGCAGATTTTAAAATTCTATTTAAGTTATTCGAATAAAAAAAATATTCATTTGTTGAAAAGTTGGCAAGCTTCTAAAACTCCAGTTTGATATTCCAGCATAATACACTTAATACATTACACATAATATATTTTCCTAAACCCATATTAGTAAAACATATTTTTCATTATAATTTATGCAATTTTTTTCAATGGTTGGAAAATTGAATAATTTTATTTATGCCATTTAAGAGAAAAACTTATTTTTATTTAGAAATGCATGTGCTATCTTAAGACCTTCGTAAATAAATAAAATTATGATAATTTTCGATGTAGTAAAACTTTCAGCAATTTCATAAAATTACATCCCACGGTCAGCTCAGCGGCAAGGAGACTCTAGCCCATGATCCATCTAAAACTGAGGATACTTTATGTCAACACTGTGATTGGTGTGAGCCGGTTGCAAATTCGTGTCGACCAGCCATCGCGGGGATTCGAACCCGGGCCATCTCCTTGTGAGGCGAGTGGCCTATCTCATAAACCACCACGGCTGATGAATTTATGATGAAGATTTCAAACGAATTTCCTCTACAAAATGAAGTTTATTAATATTTTTAAAAAAATCCGTAAATAGCTAAAAGGTTCAAAAAGTGGGTCATGTACCTTTAAATGTTGAGCACCAAAGTAGGCTGAGAATACCTCCAGAAAATCTTCAGATTATTTTTAGAGTAAAAATTGCACCAGAAATATAAATTCAGTCCTTAAGATTAGGATTATCGAAGAAAATAATTGAGTGATACTTGAATAAAAAAGATTTTTTTTAAATAATAGTATAATTGCCGTAAAAAGAGCTATTATTCCTTTTGCCCAAAAGCAAGCAAAGCCATTTTAAGTTTTGCTCTATAAACCACTGAACTTCAGAATGCTTTTTAAATCGCTAAGCGGTGATTTTATGCAAAAGAGGAGATGTTAAGGTTATTCATAATCCTTGATACACATAAACAGAAAACATTGAAAGAATGTTTAATTTCTCATCACGTACATTTTACTGGGTGTGCGGGGTATTAGAGCAAAACCAACACAATGCACCTCTCTTTCTAAAAGGATCTAAAACTTCATTCGGATCTTCAGCTTTATACTAATAAAAGCATTTAATTATTAATCATGTCCTTGGTAGTGGAATGATCTTTTTAGCCATATTTTTACGTTTTTAAACTTCTTGTAAAATAAAAAAATAGGGGCAATTTTTACAGTTCAATCCGTTTTTTTTATAAAGTATAAATATGGAACTCTATCTTGATTTTTACAAAATATAACGATGCTAAGATGCACAAGTTAGGTTGAAAATTATCCTGACACTATTTTTTTGAAAAAAGTAGTAGTTAATAATAATTTTGTTTACTGTTATAGTAAGTATCTATGACAGTAAACAAAACGCAAATTAAGCAAAAATATAATGAAAAACGCTGAGTTATAAACAAAAATATACTAAAAAGGCAAAATTGTAAAAAAAAAATAAGAATAAATAATATAAAAGCGTATTGGAAACACAAGTATTTCTTTTTTATTTTCCAACATAAGCTAGTATGCGACAGATAGACAGAAGAATTTATTTTTCATGACCTTTTTTTTTTAATTGAAAATGCTTGAACTCATTATAGTTATTAACATTCGGCTAATTATAATATGGTTTTAATATTTGGACACTTAAAAATTCACACTTGAAAATAATGTATCTGGTATACTTGAATATAAGGTATCATTTGATACCTTATATAACGGGATATAAGGCAGCATTTGATTCCTTGTATTCTGGATATAAGGTACCAAATGATACCTAATATGCCTGAATATAAGGTATCATTTGGTACTTTAAAATCTGGATATGAGGTATCATTTAATGTCTTATATACTTAGATATAAGGTATCATTTTATGCCTTATATCCAGGTATATTTAGAAAATTTTTTTTAATTGGAGTATAAAAATCTGTTAGTTGCGTATATACAAATAGAAAATAAAAATATATTTTTCAAATCCGACTGAGTGATATTTCATTTATTTATTTATGAAGTATTGAGCATAATTAAATATTCTCTCATATTAAATTTGGATAATGACAAAAAATTTCCTTGATGAAAATTTACCCAAAATTACTTGTAAATTACAACTTTGAATCTATTAGTTAGAAATTCAGCTAATAATCAACAAAAACAAAACTAACGAGGAAAGAGTAACCCATAAAAAATAAAAATTGGCAGTTGAGTTCAGAGGGGAGGAAAGATGTAACATTGATAACAACTTCGAAAAATTTATATGCTAAAACTATCAATTAAACTAATTATTTTTAATGGATCTTCATTAGTATAACTATTCAAATGTAGTCTGATATTTCACTTGTAACCTTCTTACGTTCTGAGATTTGCATTGATGTGTCGTTATTTACTAATGGACATTTTTACTAATGGACATCTATAGGACATTTCCAGTGTCACGTGCTCTACTTTTATTAGGATCAGAAGAGGATTTCAAAATGGTAATTTTCTCTTCCTAATAAGGTCATAAAACTCCCATCTAAGAACTTTAAATGGGCTTTTCTGATAATATTTGTATCTACATAGCAGCCATAACATGTCTGGATGTTTGCAATTAAAACATTCTGCTGGAAATCGAATGGCTGTTGCCATGCGAACTCATCAAATTCACATCAGTAACTTTAATTGGTTGCTTTTAAATGTCGTTTGCTAGGTTGTAATTGGCTTAGATAGCAGTAAAACTGAAATTTTGCCATCCGAAAGTACGAAATTGTCAATTGAAAGTGAGTGACATATAATGCATGGAAAAGTTTTGAAGAATGAGTATTTGTGATTGCGAACACATAATTTTGGAATATATTGGTTTGAAATTCAAGATAAATATTAGATTCTAAATTACAAATCTGACAACATTAAAATAAGTAAGCAGTAAAGACTTAGTTAATCAGATTTCTCGCAGATGGTGCTATGCGCAGTGATGTGTTATTAATTAATATTCAGATTATATTCAGACACTGTAACGCTAACACCATTCTTTGCTATTACTATTAAATATATTTTTCTGTAATATAACATTTTGTTTTGATTTGCGCAGCTCATCATATATGGATTAACGAAATATGGATAAATCGTATTTCACAGACATTTAATAAACTATTTGGAAATTAGTGAAAATTCAAATAGGACTAGCTTACGGCTTATTACATCTGGGCGAGTTACGATATACGGTAATAAATTTTGCAAAGATAAACTAACAAAAAGTTGATAATTGATAAAAATAAATATTTTCCAATAAAATTTTTTTCAAAATTTTTGTGGAATAAATATACTATTGTTAAAACTATGCATAATTCTGTTAAATCTTTTATAATTTCATTTCATTTTATAACTGGCGTTGAGCTTCTGACTCATTTCGGAGTTTACATTTAGAAATATTTTACTCCTCAGCCTTGTCATTTTGAATCCAACCCAAAAGACAGGGGAGCTTCTTAATCAAACATTTCATAACCGTCGTTGAACAGCCGACCCAATTTTGAGTTTCGACTGCTAAAGTTCAACTACGTAGCCTTGTAATTTTGAACCCAATCCAGAAGACATGGAAACTCCTAGATCAGTATCCCCAGAGGTTTTGATTTGTTTTGGGAATATGGAGGACTTTGTGACTGCACAGATTTGACGTGCATAAGTCACCATTTACTATATGGATAGTCTTCAGCCTGTGGGGATCAAACCCACGACCTTTTCGATATGCGCTCAGTGCCCTTCCAACCAGGCTATCTCGGCCCTTTGGATCAAGCATTGTGAAAAACTAGCCTAAGAGGAAGACTTTTTTGATAGAACTAACCCGCATTTGCGATAAATGGAGTAGAAAATAATAAAATTATTAGTCCGACGACAAGGGGATTCTAACCCATAATCCGTCTACCACTGAGAATATTTTACGTCAGCGCTGTGATCGGTGCGAGCCAGATACAGAAATTGTATCAACCAGCCTTAGGAGGCGAATCCCCATAACTAGGTACCGTGATAAAGCCTCACACAGCGGGAAAAAAGATGGTTACAAATGTCCCTGGCATCGGGACATGAGAACCCTGATAAAGCTCCTAACAGAAATCAATATGATTTTTAATTTTTTAAAACATGCCAGGAATTTCTCTTAAAACTATACACTGCTTGTATTGTTTTACAATTTCAGTAAAAAATGTTTTCATTATTGGTTGTTTACTATAATACAAAAATAATAATTGAAAACAATTCGAAGTTAATAGAAATTGATATTTTGAGAACAACCGTTTTTGTAACTGTCGTTGAACAGCTGGATAAATTTTGAGTTTACGACTACCAATCTTTAACTCCATTGCCTAGTATTTTTGAAACCAATCCAAAGGACAATGGAGCTCTTGGATTAAACTAGCCGTCGTGGAGACTTTTTTGACGGAATTAACCCGCATTTGCATTACATGGAGAGAAATACTACAAAAACTTCCCATGGTAAGCCCAACAGCAAGAAGATTCTAATCCATTATCAGTCTACCCCTGAGGATATTTTACGTTATCACTGTCGGTGTGTGCTGGGTGCGGAATTCGCATAGATCAGCCATCTCTGGGGTTTGAAACCGGATGACCTTATTAGCAGGCGAGCACTCTATTCCTTGAGCGACCACGACTCATAAATCACCGTTTGGAAAAAAAAATTTTTAGAAAGCTTACAATATATGAAAATTAGATGTTTTTATGTATTGAAAAAAAGGGCCACAAATTTTGTGTCTAGCCAATACACACAGTTTTACAGAAACGCTGCATCAATTGGATATTTTGGGAAATAAATTGTTTTACATTCTTAAAAATAAAAAATTGAAACAAAATTATTTTTTGGTCAATTTTAAAAGGTTGTCAAATAGGTTGTCTAACAAACACTAAACTTTTTGTAAATAAGGCATAAAGTATAAAAAAAATTTGTAGATAATTTTATTCATTGATTGTTTTCTTACCCACACTGTACATGAAATGCTAGTAAAAATTATAAAATAAATTTAGGCTATTAAATTATTTACTACAGAGTAAAATTAAAAAATTTTAAAATTAAAAAAATGAGTTTTATTTATTAAAAAAATGCTATGGATAATCAGAGTACAAAACATTAGAATAAAAAAAAAACTTAGTTGGCATTTTTGATCCAAAAAAATCAGAAAGAAAATTTAAAATACTAAAAATAATTAAAATGAGAAATGACTAAATTGCATACAACAATATTAGTTTTGCTCATCGTAATTAACTTTATAAAACAAAAGAAAATTTTGGAATTTTGAAAATTTTACTTATATTGGTCAATGTATTGTTTGCATTAGAAATTTTTTTAATTTTTATCTAATTCTTACTGCACTCTTTGGAGAACTATTGAGAATGCAATCTACAAGAATAAATTGGCAGTTCTAGAATAATCGAGAGAATTATTCTATAAGGAATGTATTATTTTCGCCTTTGGGAAGGACAAAGGATAGGGGACCTAGCAAAGTTCGCATAAGAATGTTTGTTAATTTCAATCTAATTTCTACTACACTCTTTGGAGAACTATTGAGAGCGCAATCTACAAGAATAAATTGGCAGTTCTAGAATAATGGAGAGAATTATTTTATAAGGAATGTATTATTTTCGCATTTAGGAATGACAAAGGATAGGGGACCTAGCAAAGTTCGCTTAAGAATGTTTGTTACTTTCAATCGAATTTCTACTCCACTCTTTGAAGAACTATTGAGCATACAAGAATAAATTGGCTGCTCTAGAATAATCAAGGGATTTATTCGATAAGGAATGAAATATTTTCGCATTTGGAAGAAACAAGGGATAGAGGACCTAACAAAGTTCGGGATTAGAAGGCTCTTTAACTTATTTGTTAAACACAATCTAATCCGTAGACAAAATTCCTTAAGTCAATTTGAATGAAAATTGGTAATTGGATGCCATAATACCATGACGAAACCTTTTCTAAAGTTTCATTTTTTCTGGAATCAAATAATCTATCGCCTGGAGATTTGTTCTCATGGATTTAGTTCTCTGATCATTATAAACTGATTTTTAAGATGAAACATTTTAAACTTTATATTTGTTTTGCTTTTTTACCATAAGTTTAATAGCTTTACTGTGTTATGAATTGTAAATCTGATTTTAAATTTTATTCTAGAATGTTGCAAAATCATGAAACTAAAGGGATGTGCAAGTTTACAATGTCTCTCAGTGAGATAATCAAAATCCTAGAAATAGTCCTTAATTATAAAATTAGCAAACTTCAAAAATTAATTTTATAAGACGATACGAAACAAGATGCCCTTGTCTCCACTCCAGAGGGTCGCCTGCCCCAGTTTGAGAAATGCTGTTTTAAAGAAATCACCCTTAGAATAATCAATATAGCAACTGATGCGTCTATAAATGTATGTCCACCTTTTCCGAAAAATTTAAGTGTTCTAAGAAATTCTATTAAATTTTTTCTAAATCCTTGAAGAAAAAAAATTTTAAAAGTAAGGTCTCTTTTTTAATTTTATAACTCGGAAATTATTCTTCCGATTTCACAAATATTTTGTATTTTATAATTTAAAATTACAAAAATTAAAAAATTGCGTAAAAACTCTATACCTTACACTTTAATTAAATAAAATTAAATTATAATCATATTAAATAAAATTCCTTTAAACTGTATTAAATAAAATAGTAAAAAATAAGAAATTATTTAAGATAAATGTTTCATGGAATTATTAATTATCGTTGAATAAACGAATTTTATAATTGTGCGAAAAAAATTTCATTCACTTTGAAACTTCCCTGAGATATGGTTAAATAAACAGAAAGTGAAATTAACACAGAGTGGCTCTCACTTATTATTATTCATCCAGACTATTGTATTTTAATACTCAAAAACTCACATCCGTTGTTAAAAAATTGCGTGTTTATTCAGAGAAAGTACGTTCTTGTGACCGTTTCTGCAACTTTAATTAACGTTAATTAACTCGCATAGTTGAGATTAGCATTTGGAACCATTAAAACTTTCGCATAGTTTGTGACAATCCGATTATAAGAGTAGTTCATTTACGTCGCTAGAGCTGCACAATGGGCTATTGACTTCGGTCTGGGAAATATCCCTGAGGATGATCCGAAGACAAGCCATCACAATTTTGATCCTCTGCAGAAGGAATGGTACCCCCGCCTCGGTAGCCCGATGACCTTCAAGCGAAGTCGAGCACTTTACAGTAGAACAGTTTAACGAGGACCAATATCGCACACCCTCGGTCCCTAAGCAGACTGATCCAAGTGGTCACCCCATCCGCACGCTGATCGCAGCCAGTGATGCTTGACTTCGATGATCTGCTGGGAATCGTGTCTTAACGATCAGTCCACTGCGGGACATTCCATTATAAGAAAAAAGATTTTGAGGCAATATACTTTTGGTTTTGCCCTCTGTGCATAGTAGCCTTTTGGCAGGACATTGTTTATTTTTATTTTGCTATAATTTAAGAAAAACGTTATTTATGTCCATCATCCGACAAAAAAAGAAGAAAAAAATTCCACTTAGAACAGTAATTCCTAATCTTTTGTGTCAATACATTAAATTCCCACCAACTCCTTACTGAAAATAAAAAACCTTTATTGATTTAAAGTTACCTTTTTTTAATCTCTCTTCCAACACTTAGTTGCGCAGAAAATAAAGTTCCACATCAAAAGCCAAGCGAAAAGAGTGAATCGACTTTCTTCGAACTCTTCGACGAAAAACAACTCAGGAGATGCAAAATTCCTCAAAGTGATTGGAAAAGAAGATTTTTTTTTTCACCTTTAAAACAACTTTGAAACAACCCAAACATTCAACACTTCAGAGATCAACCAAATCAAACCAAGTAATCGACTGGTCATTCACGTCAAGACTTGTTTGGTATTTAACTAAAAATAAATTGAAATACATCGTTAGTTCTCTAATGACTTAAAAAGTTCAAAATGTTTTTGATTTTTTTCTTCCAAATCATTTGCCTCTTAAATTCCTATTATCTCGAAACCTCTAAAGTTGACCACCCTAGCAGATCTGCCAACTATGCTTTCTGCAAAATATTTTATAGGGTGGTAAACAATTAATAACTATAGCTTTCAGAATTTTTGGTCATTTTGACGACATCTTAAAAACCTTACCACGAGGGAGTTGAAACAAAAAGCATTTCACATGAATTTTTGAAGCATCGTAGTGTTGTGGAAAATAATCACAGTTATATGATTTGCATTTAAACGACATTTTAAAAGCCTTTACCACGAGGGAGTTGAAACAAAAAGCATCACATGTGAATTTTTGAAGCATCGTAGTGTTGTGGAAAATAATCACAGTTACATGATTTGCATTTAAACGACATTTTAAAAGCTTTTACCACGAGGGAGTTGAAACAAAAAGCATTTCACATGATTTTTTGAAGCATCGTAGTGTTGCGGAAAATAATCACAGTTATATGATTTGCATTTAAACGATATTTTAAAAGCCTTTACCACGAGGGAGTTGAAACAAAAAGCATTTCATGTGAATTTTTGAAGCATCGTAGTGTTGTGGAAAATAATCACATTTATAAGATTTACAAAACAAAGAATCATACATAAAACGTAAACATAGTTATCATTAGAAGAAATTTTTCCCAAAAAGCCTAAAAAGTTGTTAGCCTTGCCCTTGTAAGTTGGTCTCTGTTACTGAAAACTAAATTTATCTTATTTGCTAAAAGAAAGCATTCTGGTCAAACAGTTACATATTTAAAAATAAATCGAAATACATGATTAGTTCCTAATATAAAAAGTTCAAAATTGCTTGATCTGAACTATATGCCTAGTAGTTTCCTAATGCGGCGAAACCTAAAAAGTTGACATCCCATGTAAGTTGATCACTTTTACAGAGAACCGATTTTATCCTGTTTGCTGAAACCAGTTCGCGTCAAAGCAATTTAATATTTAACTAAATAAATTAAAATAACATCACTTGTTTTCAAATGACATAAAAAGTTCAAAATACTTTATCAGAAACGTATAAGTTGTATATTTCTAATTCCGTAAAACCTAAAAAGTTGGCCAACCCCTTTAAGTTGACCTCTTTTACTTTTCATGCTATTATGTTACGTATTAGAATCACACTGAATCGCACTTTTTATGCTATTATGTTATGTATTAGAATCACACTGAATCGCACTTTTCATGCTATTATGTTATGTATTAGAATCACACTGAATCGCACTTTTTATGCTACTATGTTATGTATTAGAATCTCACTGAATCGCACTTTTCATGCTATTATGTTATGTATTAGAATCACACTGAATCGCACTTTTTATGCTACTTTGTTATGTATTAGAATCACACTGAATCGCACTTTTCATGCTATTATGTTATATATTAGAATCGCACTGATTCGCACTTTTTATTACTATTATGTTATGTATTAGAATAGCACCGAATCGCACTTTTTATGCTATTATGTTATGTATTAGAATCACTCTGAATCGTACTTTTCATGCTATTGTGCTATGTATTAGAATCACACTGAATCGCACTTTTTATGCTATAATGTTATATATTAGAATCGCACTGAATCGCACTTTTTATTACTATTATGTTATGTATTAAAATAGCACCGAATCGCACTTTTTATGCTATTATATTATGTATTAGAATCGCACTTTTTATGCTATTATGTTATGTATTAGAATCGAACTAAATCGCACTTTTCATGCTATTATGTAATGTATTAAAATCACACTGAATCGCACTTTTTATGTTATAATGTTATGTATTAGAATCCCACAGAATCGTTTTTTTATGCTATTATGTTACGTATTATAACATCGCACTGAATCGCACTAAAAAAAAGAGAAAAAACTAGTTTGCATTTGATAACCAATATTTACACTTTGGCAATCAATATCCACAGTTTGTAACGTTAATATTTACAGTTAAGAACTTTTTACCAATTGTTTTCGGTCAATTAACAAGCGAAATTGAAGTCAGTTTTCTTAACTCCGCAAATATTATTTTTATACCAAAAAGTCAAGAGTTGTTTTAAATAAATCTTTTAAAACACAAAAGAATGAAAGAAACTTTTTTTTACCCACTGCTGTGTTACAACAAAAACTCACAAATAGAATATGGATACACGAGGAGATATATTTTGCTATAAGCCATGCGAACCATGAAATGTAAAACAAACCAAGTTCTAAGATAAACATATATAGAATTAGTTGAATCGAAAATTCGCGCTTGGGAAATCAGATGTAAATAATTTTGCTTAGCCAAACACATCGTTGGAAAAACACAGAAGTATTTTCGTTAGAAGGACAATCAAAACGCTATAAAAGAATTTATTAAAAAAAAATCTTCTACCCGCGCCATATTTTTTTAAGATTAATTTTTGTTTTGCTTCTTTAATTTTTTGTATAAACTTTTTATGATTCCACAGCGCAATGCAAGATAGAAATCGAAAAAAGAATATCAGTCTATAGTATTATAAAAGATAAGAATTGATAGAATATCCTTCTACTGTATAATATAAGATATTTATTGATAGAATATTCATCTACGGCAGTGGTTCTTGAACTTTTTTGTCTCGTAGACCCCTTGCCATGTTTTTTGGTTTTGGGTAGACCCCCTACTTACCTGATATTGATTTTCTGTAAATTCATCAACTTCAAATGTATTTTTGACTGATGGTATAGTGCTGCTCACTGTGAAAGATTTAAATTTCTAACTGTAGTTAGAAATTTAAATCGTTTCGTGCGAAACGATTTGTAAAGTTTCGAACGAAAGTGCGAAACGAAATGTAAGTTAAAGTGCGAAAGGAGTTAAAGTGCGGTCGGAGTTAAAGTGCGAAACGAAATGTAAAGTTTCGTGCGAAAAACTTAAGAAAAAAAACATGTTAATTTCATACATTTATTAATTAAATTCAAACTAATTTAATTATTAATTTAATTAAATTAATATGTGAATGGAATAAAATAGTGAACTATAAGATCCGTGCCCCTCTACTAATATTATAATTGCGGAAATAAGTTTGCATACAAAACCGTCGTAGTGTATTGTCGGTCTGTTTATAACGTTCTCACATAAAAACTGAGCAACAAATCTCCGTGATCTTGTGCACAGATAACGTTGAAGGTCTAGCTAACTAAATAGTTGACACAAGCTAGGCTACAATTTACAGCGGAAAAATACTTTTTTGTTACAAAATAAAACCTTACACGCAGAGAAAATAAAAAAGTAAGCGGGCGAAGCTGCTTGCAACTGCTAGTTAATAATAATTCAGTTATCGTATATCAAAAAATAATCCTAATCATTTAAATTTTATTAAAATTTTTACTTCATAGCTACTTTTATAAATTATATAGAATGTAGATAGGTATCTATCTTTATATTATAAGGCAGTATAATGTACATAAATAGGTACTATCAGTGTATGGTGATTATTCCATTCATGAAATGCCAAAATTAAAAGTCACGATCTGCTTATACGAAATCCACTATCGTTGACCCTTATTTTCATTTTATGGACCCCCAATTTTCTTTTCACTTGACATGGATCCCTTGCAGGTTGTCGTCGACCCCTGGGGGTCGATAAAGACTACTTTGGGAATCCCTGATCTACGGTATAATACGTAATCTCGATAATAACGACATAATACGTAATTCCTCTAAGACATAAGATAAAAACTAATCATACATTATCAATCTTTAAAATATAATATAGGTATTAATGATAATCATTTTACAGCAAAATATAGGATAGGAATGAATGATATAATATTCAACAGCACAATATTAGGTGAGAATAAATTATGAAATATCATTCTACGAAGAATATAACATAGAAATAACGAATATCATATAGTTATTATATCGATAATAACAATATTAGGTGAGAAGTAATGATAAAATATCATTCTACAGCATAATATAAGATAGGATATAATGATAAAATATCGTTCTACAGCATAATATAAGATAGGAATTAATGATAAAATATTATTAAACTGCATAATATAAGGTAGGAATTAATGATAAAATATCATTCTACAGCATAACATAAGATAGGATACAATGATAAAATATCATTCTACAGCATAATATAAGATTGGAATTAATGGTAGAATATCATTCTACAGCATAATATACAATAGGAATTGATGATATAATATCATTCTACAGAATAATATAAGCTAGAAATTGTTATTAGAATATCATTGGACTGCAAAATATAAGATAGGAATTAATAGTAGAACTTCATTCTACAGCATAATATAAGATGAGAAAGGAATTAATGATGGAATATCTTTCTAACAGCATAATTTAAGATAGGAATTAATGACTTAATACAGCGTGATATAAGGTGAGGATTGTGGAATTAATGATAGAATATCATTCCACAAGGCAATATAAGATAAGAATTGCGGAATTGAGGTATGAATACCATTCTACAGCTCAAAATAAGGTTGAAAAGGCATTATGAAATTAAGGATAGAAAGATGTATTATCTTAAATTGTGCTGCGAATGATAATCTATCATCAATTCTAAACTTATAATGTGTCGCAGTGGGATATTCTACCGTAAATTCCACGTTAATGTTTTCAACAAAAAAAAAAAGAATTTTTATAAATCCTATCTTTCACCGATGCCATCTTTTTCTGCAGAAAATTCTTTCTACTACAATAAAAAAAATGCAAATTTTAAGAGAAAACAATCATTTACTGACAGCGAGTACGTGACCAAAACCTTCGGTCCTAAATGTCGGTTAAAAGAAAAAAAAATAATTGACGGCACATTACTAAAAGCGAAGCGTCATTCCATACATAATATTGAAAAGTTACCTTGTTACTTTAATCTATTTCCTATCGTAGTTATCTGACTACTTCTGCCTACTTAAGACCACAGATGATTATCTTAGACGAACAGTGGGCTGTTGAAATATTGGTGTATTTTATTTATACCTACAGGTGTTGAGAATGGGGTTGAAGAAAAATATTAATGGCCTCTGAGTCAGTCGACTAGTTTAACTATGTAGATGTAAGCGATAATGAAAAAATGTTGTCATTTAAATTTCACAAAGGTGAAGAAGTTTTTTATTAACTTTTAAGTAAAAACACGATGAGTGAATATTTAATCAACTGAGAGAATTTAATCATTTATTGTTGCCTATAAACACCTGATGAATTCACCAAAATTCCCGTTTTTGTTAGGTTTTGTTGCAGCTTTGTATTATTATTATTGTATGACAAGTGACAACGCTGCTTTTCTGTTAACTACCTTTTCCCATTTGGTTGTCATGTTCATTTGACAATAACCAAACCATTTTTTTAAAGTTGTCGTTTAAAGGTTATTTAGTAGCGTTAATAGAACTTTTTTTTTATTTAAACATAAAAATCTTACCTTTGTGCTGAGGACGGAGACTTTGATTGTACATCATTTTTCGTTCATTTATTTCTAAAATCAGGGAAAATAAACTTAATGGGAAGTTAAATCAGAAATAATGGAGTAAAAGGAGAATTCAAACAATAAAAACTTTAATATTATTTTTAAAACGAAGATATAAAACGTAAAAAAAAAAAATTTTGACATCTCAAAATTACGTTATAGAAAGAAAGGTTAATAAAATGAGAATTAGTACCACAAATACAGTATCAATACAAATTAATTTTACAGTGTCAATACAGTACAAATATAGTAGAAATGCCACTAGCTCAATGAGTGTATAGTAGTAATCCAAGAGCAAAAAGTTCATAAATAAAAATATACAGAAAACTATTAAGTTTTCAGCTTAGCAGTTATATAGTTTGTCTATAAAAAGAACTTTTCTCGCCACTAAGTCTATTGCTATCTGCTGCTCTGAAAACAAGAAATAACGCATTTAAAGAAAGCTCTCTCTCCCTAACCCGAACCTTATAATCTATTGCGTAATTTCCAGGAAACAATTTTATTATCTCACTAATTTCAAAATGAGTTACTAAGTTTGTCAACAGATGGCGCTACTAAAAAAATTTCGGTAACAAATTTTTCTGGAGATTGTTGTATACTACCATTCAAACTTGAATATTTGCACACGTGCATCTTTTGTTCTCATATGAGTCATTACGTTCTTGCAAATGGTGGCAATTTTCAAAGCATTATTTTAGTTTTTCAAAGCATTATTTTAGTTTTCAACACCATCTTTGATCAAACTTTTTAACTAATTTTGAAATTTGGTGATTATATATTCTTGAGCAAAATGCAGTAAACCATAATTTCTATCCCCTGCCGTTTTTCTGTAATTGGATACCTGCAAGTGACGTCATCGAGTAAATCGTGGCATTTGCCGATACAGAAGTCAATCAGGTTCGACACATACGCTTGACGTCACTTACAGGCATCCAATTAAATCTTATTTAAACCACAGGTTAGGTATAATCAATTCGCTTCTTCTCTAGCTACAATTACCTAATTAATTTTACAAATCTTCCAGGCACAACGCTTAATAATGGTCGGGGAAAAATTCCTCAAGGAAAGCATTTTTGATGTTTTATCAAAATGTGGTTTAAACGAAAACAGTAAACAATGTATTTTTTTTTTTTGAAAAAGACAAAGGTAAAAAAATTCTACCAAATTGTAGAATATTTTCGACCTCTATGATAGTATAACTATATTGATACAACTAATTGTCAAATTTACAGACGAAATTTGTTTACATAAAGTATTGTCTACTTATTTTTTTTTCCATAAGCAATGAGAAAATTTTATGTTTATACAAAGCAGAAAACAACTTTTCTCAATATATTAGAAGCCGCATATAAAATTTTAACTATAAATATCAGAAATCGTCGGATACCTAATAATTTAGAGTAACAAAAATATTTCTTCTAAGCTTTTCAAAATTTTTACATTTATTTCTTATGTTATTAAATATTTCAAAAATCTTAATAGAATTGATTAATTAATTTATTTTCTTTTAATATTCATAATTTTATATCAGCATGAAACACTTTTCCTTTTTTGATAATATTCCATTATTATTTAGGGATTTTATTTATACGCTCTGATATTTTCTAAAATTAAATCAATCGGAAACTAATTAACTTGACTCCTGCAAAAAGAATCCAAACTAATCGAATTTTCCAATTTTCAACCGAAACTGTCATAAATTGAGCGACGAATTTCTTTTGTGCTAGTGTAACCCCCCAGACGCAACGCTTAGTAATGAAATGGCGGGAAAAAATGAAAGCAATTAAAAAATCGATTAAATTTATCTTAAAAAAAGGCACTTCCAATATTTTTATCAAAATGTATTTTTAACGAGAATACTAAACCGTATAAATTAAAAAAAAAGGAGAAATCAAAGAGAAAAAAAAACGTTTCTATTATTCAAGAATTCTAATTACTCATTCTCGTTTTGTTCTAAATCGAGATTTAAAAATGGCGAACTGTAATTAATTCGAGTATTATCGTATTCAATTTTCTGGAAATAAATCATTATTCTTCGCTTCAAAAACTGGGGTGGAAAGAAAGCAAACAGTAACAGGAATTCCAAAAGAATTAATTAAGTTAACATATTCAACTCTGTTAAAAATAAGTGTAATTTAAATAAAATCTCTCCACATTTTTAACTAAAAATTCTGAGATTGCAGGCCATTAAATTGAAGTTTAAGAAGAATACACATTAATTAAGATCGGAATTAAATTTGTTCGTTTTCCGGTAGCTAATGAAGCAAATCTAATAATTAATTCAAAATTTTTATCACTTTTTTATTCATCGTTTGCGAATTTTTTAAAATGCAAACGATAAGACTATGGATAGAGTTAACTTTACTTATGATTTTTCTTCGTTTTTCTTCTTTCAGTTCTGTGATATGATATGTCAGGAAGGCCAACGGGAAAGTCGATAGAGTCTAGAAAAATTGCGTCGAATAAAATGTTTTTTGAAATATCGGCAGCTGCCAGGAAGTTTTTGAAAAGAACTTGATCTCAGAAAAACAATCAAAATAAATTTGACTTATGACAAAAATTTATTTACTTCGTGAACAATTTAGTTAAAAAAGTATATATTATGTATAGTATATAAATAATTTTAGTAATTCAGATGAAACCCTACAATTTCAAAAAGAGTTTAAAAGTACAAAAATATTCAAAAATCGGTTGACTTTTGAGAAAACTATATTTTTAGAAAAACTGTACTTCAAATTAAAAAAAATTAAAATAATGCTTCAATTAATAAATTTAAATATTTCTTTATATTTTTGGGTTGATATATAATAAGAATGAGATCTAATAGTTTATTTTAAAAAATAATTTTTAATTTAATTTTAAAATTAATTAATTTTAATTTTGTGTAGTTACAGTTGTAGTGATTTATTTTAAAGATTCCAAATTTATTGCACATTTTAAAATATATTAAATATTTATTTTATTTGCTTAGTATGTGCAACAATGCTTACTTTAAATTTTTCAATCATATTTTTTTGCTTAATTATTTATGCCATAGAATTGTCTTACGTGCATATTTTTTCTGCATTTCAGTTCACCTTGGAAGAAATTGTTTGTTCTATGAAATCTTGATTTATTATATATTTTTTTAAAAATAAACTCGCATTCTTTAGAGTAGCCTGAAATAAATTATTCGTTCTGTAAACTCTTTATTTATTTGTATGTTTTTGCTATTCAGAATTATTTATCCCTAAGAATATAATATCTCAATGTATTTATTTTTTTTTTATTGTTAAGGTAATAACTTAGTTTACAAGCATTTAATTTTTTTTCTTTACATTAAAGTGATATTCATTTCATGTGTGTGTATAATTTTTAAATATTGTTAAAAATTTTATACTTCAATTCCATATGAAGTTGATCCATAACTACAACATCAAAAAAAAATTTAATCATTTATTTATGACTAGGAATAACATACAATTATAAATTATACTTGCAATGTTATATATGTTTAGTTTTAATTGACGCTCCTTTCTTAAAATTATAGAGTGAGGATTTTCATATTGATTTACACTTTCTCGTAAGAATCTAGTTACATTCTATTTTTTAAACTATTAATCCCAGTTTCTCTAATTAGATTTACTACTTTATATCAATTCACATATAACTTTTTTAAAAAACTAAGAATCGACAGCTTTTCTAATAAATTATCCTTTCATTCTTAGATAATTTTAATCCATCCTCGTATTCAATCAGAAATTCTCATAAATATATGATCAAACAGGTATAATTTTAATCATAATTATTATTTTAAGTCTAAGAATTGGATTATAGAATTGGATTACGCAGGAGCCAAAAGCTGCTATAGATTATTTTATAACCGTCGTTGAACAGCCGACCCAGTTTTATTGGTTTACGACTACTAATGTTCAACTACGTAGCCTTGTAATTTTGAACACAATCCAGAAGACAAGGGAACTCCTGGATCGAGTATTGGGAGAAATTTGCCTTTGTGGAGGATTTTTTGATGGAGCTAACTCACATTTGAGTTACATAGAGAGGAAGACCACGAAAACCTCTCACTGTTAGCCTGATGGCAAGGCGACTCTAACTCATGATCCGTCTACCACTGAGGATATTTCACGTCAGCACTGTGGTCGGTGTAAGCCGGATGCGGAACTCGTATTGACTGGGATTCGAACCCGGTTCGCCTCATTGGAAGGCGAGCGCTCTATCCCCTGAGCCATCGCAGCTCAAAAACTGCTATAGTGCACAACTGAAACAACATGCACTTAAAAAAATTATTTTAAAACTTAGTCTGGCGTAAAACTAAAAGAGAAAGACATCTTATGCGCCAACTTAAAAACAAAAAAATAAAAAAAAATAAAAAATAAATAAAGAATGTATATATATTTAAAAATAATGCTTTAAAATATTAAATATTTTTATGTAAATATAATCTTACTCTGCCATAGACCTGTATAAGACAAAAACTCACGTGAATAAAATAAAGTCAATATCACGCTAGATTTTAAAACAAGCTCTGCTTTTTTTAATAGAAGCCTTATTATCGCTGCTAATCCTAGTCGCGTAATAAAATATTTGTAACTATTTTATCTTCGGATTAATAGATTTTCATTCTTTTAGAGAAAAAAAAATTTCTGTTGATAATAATTTTAAAACCCTCTGAAAGCTTTAACCCTCTGAAAAAAAAGTTTTCCTTTGATAAAGAATCCTTGATAGTACTCGAATAGAATAATTTTTGTTTTTGGATAGGGAAATTTTTATCCCTACGAAAAGAAAGTAATTCTCCCTCTCAAAAACAAGAAACTTTCTCTTGATATTGAATTTTTTATCCTTCAAAAGATATTCATCCATCTGATAAAGAAATTTTTATCCCTCGAAAGAGGAAACTTTTATCCTTTAAGAAGTGAAATCCTTATGCTTTGATAAGGTTATGGATAGCTAAATTTTTATCCCTAGCAAATCTAGAGATTTTGAACTGTAGGTTACATTAGGCTGTATTTTCAGAAAACATAAAGTTATAAAGGTTATTACTTTAAGGTTAGAAATCTATTATAAGGAAGCAAGAATGTCGAGTTTGTCAAATGTTCCTGAATAAGAATTAAATCATAAAAAAATAATTAAAAAATTAGCTTCAACAACAAAACTAATAATCTACAAACAATAAGCCTTATGACCTTCACAAAATTCTCAAATTAAAATAGATTAACACGATAATGGAATGAAAGAATATTTTAATAACTCTTATATTGAAGGAAATGCATTATTAGATTCTGAGAAGAAGAAAAAAAAACTCTCTAAAATTACTCATTTAAGAAAAACGATGCATGAAATACGATGTCGCGAAATAATACAAATTAAAAGACACACACATTTCATGCCTTTTTAATCTTCTCTAATTAAAGACAGTTATTACTTGAAATGGTTTACAACTGCGACTGGAAATCATCAAGTACCAAAATCGATCGGCAGACGATTAATTTATTTGCATAAATACGAAGCAGAAAAAAAAGATATAATAACGCAGACGATTTCGAACTTACTAAATCGAAAGAGCACTTGATGAATTATTAATGAAGTGGCACGGCAGATGTTTCATTACATAAATGGGTTTAAAAAAATGGCCGACGGTAACAAAAAANATGTCGAACCATATTCTCAAAAAAAAAAAAAAAAAAAGCAATAATGGATATCATAGTGAAATCATAAAAAATAAAATACAAAGTCGCACGTTCGTATTTCGTCGCCCGAATACCATTTACGGTCCAACGGTCAATTACATATATCGCCAAACGAACGCGAAATCGTCAAATCGTCACTACTGGGTATTTATTAATTTTCAGGCGCGGATGTTTTCATATTTTAAACGGGTTATTAGTATGACCTTCACTACTTAGTTGTAGAGGGCTGAATGAAATAAAAAAAAATTCTTTTGGACAGAGAAACCGATATTCTATCTTATACATTTGTCGTTTTGAATTGATGATGTTATAAATCAAGTGAAGAGAGTACAAAAAGCGAGTTAATAGGCAATAATTTATGGATTAAATTAAATTGGATGGCATATGAAATCATGTAATTGGAGTAAAATAAAATAAATTGTGTATGTTGTCAAGTTAAACTACATATTTTAAAATCTTTTCAGTATTTGTCTACAGAATTTACACTACTATTTCTGTTGTTCTGAATTTATGTTGTTTTGAATTTCTGTTGTAAGTCATGTGAAAATAAAATAAAATCGAGAGCTAATAGGAGTACACGTAGAGAAAAAAGTTTTTTAGAGAATAAATAAAATTGGGTGACATCTGAATTTATAGAATTTGAATACTTTCAATAAAAGTATGTTTAATATTTAAAATAGCCAATTTTTATTATTTGTACAAAGAATTTACAAATACTATTCTAAAAATTCTATTTAACAAATTCTATTCTACAAATTCTGTTCTAACATTACTATTCAACTTAGAAATTTTTACAAATTATTTTCTAACATTGCTTTTTAATAAACAAATTGTCAGAAATTCTATTCTACAAATTCTATTTTAACGCTACTATTCAACTTAAAAAATTTTACAAATTATTTTCTAACATTGCTTTTTAATAAGCAAATTGTCAGAAATTCTATTCTACGAATTCTATTTTAACGCTACTATTCGACTTAAAAAATTTTACAAATTATTTTCTAACATTGCTTTTTAATAAACAAATTGACAGAAATTCCATTCTACAAATTCTATTCTAACATTACTATTCAACTTAGAAATTTTTACAAATTATTTTCTAACATTGCTTTTTAATAAACAAATTGTCAGAAATTCTGTTCAGAAATTGCTCTTCACCTTTCAAGCATAATTCGATCAGGTTATAAGAACTGAAATATGTTCTTAAAAAATCTACTTTCAAATCAGATTCAGTTAATTTATGATACAGTTATTATAGTTTTCAATTTAATGTTACACATTTTAAACTTTAGACAATTTAAATCAAGCTTTTATTAATTAATTTCAAACGTTTTTGAGAGTTTAACTAATTTAAATATTGTTGCTTTTTATATGATAAATTATGAAACAAAATTTATCATCATATTCTTTAGACGCTTTACTCTTAATGTGTCGGCTAAAAATTAATTTTAGCATAATTGAAATATTTATTTTTACCGTAAGCCCTGGATATTTTATTTTATTTTATATCCGCCGTTAAACAGCCGACCCAATATTATGGGTTTACGACTACTAATGTTCAACTCCTTCGCATTGTAATTTTGGATCCAATCCAGAAGACAAGGGATCGAGTATTGCGAGAAATTTGCCTTCGTTGAGGACTTTTTGATGGAGTTAACCCGCATTTGCGCCACATGAGGAGGAAGACCACGAGAACCTCCCACGGTTAGCCTGACGGCAAGGGGACTTTAACCCATGATCCGTCTACCACTGAGAATATTTCTTGTCAGTACTGTGGTTGGTGCAAGCCGGATGCGGAATTCGTATAGACTGGGATTCGAACCCGGTTCGCCTCATTGGAAGGCGAACGCTCTATCCCCTGAGCCATCGTGGCTCAAGCCCTGGATATTAAAAAGAAGGTAGCAACACATGTGCAGAGCAATACAGTACACACGGAGAACAATGTTAGAGCACACGTGGAAAACAATGTTACAGCACATGATGAAAGCAATGTTACAGCACATGATGAAAGCAATGTTACAGCACATGTAAGGACTCAGGATATATCACGTCTGGAGAACCACGGTATAGCACGTGTGGAGAACTGCGTTATAGAACATGTGGAGAACCACGATAAAGCACATGTAGAGAACATTATAGCACATGTAGATAATGATCTAGCACATATGGGAAGTAAAATTAAAGCTCTGGTGGGGGAAAATAATAAAGCGAAAGTGGGGAATAACGTTATAAAACATGTGGAGAATAAAGTGACAGAGCACGTGGTGAATAAAATTAAAGTACGTGTGGTGAATAATGTTAAAGCAAATGTGGAGAATAATGAGTTAGGATACCTGGAGTAAGATGTACTTACCCAATTACATATACTGAATAAGAATATATTTCTTATCAAGCGTTAGCCGTATTTTTAAAACTTTGGTATATAAATTTATGAGGAAAAAATTAACAAACAATAGAATGTGGACCAAGTAACACTCTGGGAAAAGTTACTAAATAAGTTATGTTATATACTAACTTATCATTCAGGAAAATTGTACATATTAAATGGAAATGTAATTTTTAAAAATAAACATTCAAATTCAACTCCATGCTCGTAAATATGATTAAAACTGGCGAACATTTCATTTTTCAAACCGACAACAAAACATGTAATAGAAATTCCTCAAAAGATGATAGTATATGTTTTTAAAAACATTCCACATTTCATTACATGAATTTCGAATGAGTCAAACTCCCCAAACACAAATGAGCCTATTCAAAGACATTTTTTCCCGTAAAAAGGGGCACAAGACCGTAGATTAAAAATGCCTTTCTATTTCTACATCCTAGTAATGCATTCTATGGGAATCTTTCTAAAGGTAGAAGTTAATTCCGTTTAAAATGCACATAAATGTGCATAATACCCGACAAAATAAATATTTAGAGCCTATTTATATTCATTGAGTTTTACCCGTCCCTATGGGTATGTGTACACATAAGTGTATTTCAGTATAGAACTCATTTTTTTAAAATTTATTATTTCGATATGAATAAAAGAGTATTTTAAGTGTTTTGTATCATTTAAGGGCAGAAATAGCAATTTCAAAAGCCATTTTTTGTTACTATTCTTTCAACTCCTCAGGGAGATTTAAAAGTGTTTTTATTTCATTCTTTTACGCGAATGTTTTAACGAAATCGCTTGAGGTTTGTAAAAGCATCGTTTGCTCGTAACTACTATTAATAAAAACGATAAATATTAATAAAAACATTATTGTCAAAGGGAATGCTGGTGTTTTATAATTGTTAAATGTTTACAAATCTCTAGGCTTATTATAATTAGTCGATACATTTGGATAAAGTAGAAATAATTAATTTCTTTTTATTTAGATTTTAATTTTTTTTTTAATAAATTTTATTTCTGAAATTAATTTATTGACACTAATCTCTAAAGACTACCTCACATATTGCATCTTTAATGCATATAATTAAATATTAATTCCAGCTACAGTTTTTCGAGAATTATTTCTAAAATGATTGTGGAAATAATTTCATTTTTAATTACAGTATTAATGTAAAGTCTAAAGCTCAAAATCCTTTAATATGCACATTACCTGGCTAGTCTGCCGATTAAATAGGATAATCCTTTAAAATGCGTAATCAATAACTTTCCGCAATTTACCTAGTTGATGTGCGCATTGACGGTTTTCGTAAAATTCAAGTTTCTCTCATTTTATCAACTAATTTGTTAACAGTCCTTCAATTTTTTTACGCTGAGTTTTACATATCCTTAGGAAGCCCATTCTTAATTGTAAAACATTCCTGGATCAATTTAAAGTATTATCACGCTATCATCCATAATATCCAGTTTACCGTAATTTTGACAGTAATATTTATTTAATTAGTGATTTTACAGTAAATATTACTGTATAAAAATTGCATAATCTTAGATTTTGTGTTCCGTTAAACTTATACGCTAAAAATGGATTTTAAAGTATAAAATACAGCTACTCAGAGTGCTAATACTCTTTACAGTAATTTGACCCGGAATTTTTTACAGTGTATGGAAATTCTGAAAGTGGCGTAGATCGTCAATAAGAAGAGCCAAGAGCCGTGATGGCTCAGGGGATAGAGCACTCGCCTCCCAACTAGGGGTCCCAGGTTCGAATCCCAGCGGTGACTGGCTGGTACGAATTCTGCGCCCAATTACAGTGCTGACTTAAAGCATCTTTAATGGCAAGCGGATCTTTGGTTTGAATCTCTTTGCTGTCGGACTAACCATGGAAGGTTTTCCTCACCACGTAACACCAATGCGGGTTAATTCCATCTAAAAAGTCCTCCAATTTTGTCCAAATGCTTGATCCAGGAGTTCCTTCGTTTTCTGGAGTGGGTTCAAAATTGCAGTATCTAGAGTTGAACTTTGTTAGTCGTAAATTCGAAATTGTTTAACGTAAGTTTTAAAATATAAAAATTAAAATAAATAAATAAATCAAAACAGATACAGTTTTGTAAAAATAAGAGGCGTCTCTGATCCATTTTTTTTAATATTTAAAAAGTTTCCTTAACAATGTCTAATAGAGAGCACCAAAAAGCAAACAAAATAATAAAAACGACATATTCATTAGACTTTAAGGCTTAGTAGTTCAAAATAAACAAAGGTGATGAAATTATACCTACATTTAACAATACAAATTTGAAAAGTCTCCGTCAATCTTTCAAAATTTAGAATTCATAGTAATCAATTCCTTCTAAAGTGACCATAAACGCATGTAGAATAGAACTTTATTTTTAACTGAAGTAAAAAAATGCTTTTATGAATAAAACATTAATTTTACTACTTTATCTTAAAGAAATGAGTTAGTTAATTTATTTAATAAGCAACTTAATTTACTAAATTTTGAAAATAATTTTTGAGATCTTTTTATTGCTTTTGAAATATGCAGAAATGTAAATTTAAAAATCGTCTGTTATAATAGGAATTTCCTGAAGGGAAAAAAACAGATTCCTGTTCTTAACACAATTAAAAAATAATAATAAGGAAGAAAAAAAAGAAAGAAAGAAAGAAAATAATTACGAAGAGAAAAAACGGTGAAAAAAATTACCTATATCACCATGGATTTAATGGGAGACATTTATAGCGATTTTCTTTTATTATTATTATTTACTTATTATTTTACTGTCTTTTAGTCAAATTGCACCCAAGAAAATAACTAGCAAATTTCGACTGGTCAACGAATATTTTTTTTCGATTTGCAAATGATTGAAAAGATCTAAGAGAAAAGAAACATTTTTAGTGGCCAAAGATATTACGTCTTCAAACTTCTTATTTTTGGCATCACTTGAATTGTGGGTTAAGAAAATGCATATAGCTTGAATGTGAAACGAACTTAGTCTAATATGTACGATTAAAAAAATTAACTTAGCATTTAATTTTTTTAATGACTACCGCAATTAAAAAGAACTAACTATTGTGCAATGATCCTTTATAGTGTTTTATTTTAAAAAAGAGAAAGAATTAAATTTTCTATTTTTTGGCCCCTTTAAAAACTTTGGTTGGGTAACATCGAAAAAGCGCGTTTTGTGCTCTGTTTAACTATCTTAACGCATATTTGGAGCCGTGTAAATTTTTTCAAACGCTCATTTCAAGCTATCGTAAATTTCTTAAAAATACATTTATAATACTGCCTAATTTTTATTTTTATTTAAAATACGCTTTTCTAACGATGTCCATTTTTTTTAAATACGCATTGCCAATGATGTTCATTTTCTTAAGCACATATTTTAACTATTTTTCTTTTTTCAAACGTGAAATCAAGCGAAGTTAATTTTCTGAAAAAGCGCGTTTTTCCGATAAGATTCATTTTTTAAACGCGCAATTTATTACATTCATATTCTTGATTACGCGTTTTGAATTATGCCTTTTTTTTCAATCACGCATTTTGAGTTATGCCCGTTTTTTTAAATACGCATTTTGAACAATGTCCATTTTTTAAATACGCATTTTGAGCTATGTCCAAAACAGTAAGCCCACCACCCAAAGCCAAGATATAATTTGTTGCTCGTAATTTTTTAATCAATTTTGTTTACATGCAGACTGCTGAATTCAAATTTTTAAACAATTTTCTTCTATCTTCTCAACTTTAAGAGATTTAAGACAGCTGCTAAATTTAATATATTCAATATCCTGTGACAAATGTTATGTTTGTTGCCTGAAATTTTAAAACAAATTTCGAAACACAGTAAGGAACCGATTATCCGGAATGATCGGGACCATCGCTATTCCGGATAACTGATTTTTCCGGTTTTCTGAATCGCTACAAAAAGCTGTTTTTTTTTATTGTTAAACCCAACTAAAAAAAAAAAAAATTGGGAAATAATCTTAAAAAGAAGAAAAAACGAATATTAAAAACATTAATGATTATTTCCAAAATGATGGTAAGGTAAACATCTTTCAAAAAAGAAGGAAAAATCCTAAAATCTTAGGAGGAAAAAAAATTTTTTTTAAAAATTGCGGGATAATTTATTGATTTTCGATCCGGTTTTTTGGTTTTACGGTTTTCTGATTTCTGGATAACGGGTCCTGTACTGTAATTATGAAAATGGTGTTAAATTTCAATCTGAAGAAGAGTTACAATTTTGCGACAAATGAAAAGCGTTTGGGGTTTCAAAGCAATTCAAAACTTGAGACTTTTTATTGATTCTAATTATTTTTGTCTAGGTGAAAAAATATCGCCAAATTGGTGAAGTTTTAAAGAAATTCATTAATTTTTTTAAAAATATTTAAACTATTTTCATGTTTTAAAGTTGTATGTTTTTTTCCAGCGAAATAGCACATATTTTGATGGAAGCGGTTTCAAACTGTCAATTTATTTCTAATTAAGAAAAAACACACTCAAAAATTACCTTTTTTTCTTTTTCTTTGTCGCAAAAGCTTTTTAAAACATTCTTAAGAGAGCAAGAGTAAATTTAAAATCTTGATAAATTTTATACGAATGCGCTTTAATAGATATTAATGAGTAAAGCACTGTGACAATAAATCTAGTTTAAGACGATAGTGATCTTTAAAAGATTTTGAATAACATTCTTTGTAATTTATAAATTTATTTTTAAATTTCCTTCGTCTGTTTACAAACTTTAGAAACAAAAATAAATTTGCACAACTAATTATCTTACGTTCTAGTTAACAAAGAACTTCGCCTATCTTGTTTACAGACACAAACAAAACCTCACAACTCGCCAAGATTTGAATGCAATCTACTACCATCTGTTGGCCAGTCTAAATTGGCTCAGGACATTCAAATTAATCCACCCGGCAATTCTAGAAGGCCTGCGTGACCCTATTCTTTACTCATTATGTAAGCTTAAACTAAACAATGTCCACTCTCTAGGCCTTGTTTATCGTTTGGAACAACCCGAAAATAAACACTGCTTATCGTCTGCGCTTAGACCTCCCTGTGTGGTCCACTGACACTCTATTGTTCTTTACAACTGTGACTATCATTAGAAGAGATGGATACTAGGAAGATTGGAACAACCCAAGAAATTCCCTTCTTTACACCTTTCACTAACCCTTTTATTGAAAGTGAACGTTTGTTATTACAGCGGAGATCTTTGGAAATAAAAGTTGAAGTGTGTATTATTTTTTTTTAGATTTTTTTTTTCGTTTCTTGCTGGGTGGCAGAAAAAAAAGGACAGTTTAAAGTTACGCTTCAAACCTTGTGGTTTTTTATTATTAAATTGTACGTTCATGTGAATAAAGCCTTGTTATTGTTTTCGGGTTTTATTTAGAAATTTATTATTATTTATGTTTTCCGCACAGAGGGTTATTGTTGTAATTGCACATAGATCGTGAACCGAAGCAGCAGACTTGGTCGCTCAAGCCAGAAGATTATAAGTTCGAGCCCACCCAAGTCCGATGTTTGAGGTAAAACTCGCAATGAAATTAAGCTAAGGATTGTAACGAAAAATACCAAATAAAATATATTATTGAGAATATTTTATTTTCAGACCAAGATGTATAATGCTTCTTAACCTTCTTGAAATTAATAACTTTTATATATATAATTAATAACTGAATTGTGAGTATTTGATTGGTTTGAAAGTAGTGTGAAATTTTATAAATACTTTATAATGAGCCCGAAGATTTCCTTAAGATAGTCAGTGTCGGGCCTGGCCCTGATTTATCCAGTCTCGTGTCAAATTAAAGCCACTAACTGCTCAAGAACCCCCCCCCCCCTCCACGCGAAAAACAGTTGCATTTGTCTTTATGTAGGTACTTTATTTACGTCACACTACAGCTGCTCATTGGGCCATTGGCGATGGTCGGGAAAACATCCCTGAGGATGATCCGAAGACATCCCATCGCAATTTTGATCCTCTACAGAGGGGATGGCTCCCCTTCTTTGGTAGCCCGACGACCTGAGTGAACTCGAGCACTTTACGATAGAACAGTTTAAGGAGGACCGATACAGCGCACCCTCTGTCCCTGTCCAGACTGATCAAAGTGGTCACTCACCCGCTTACTGACCTCAGCTAGTCATGTTTGACTTCGGTGTTCTACTGGGAACTGTGACTTTAGGAACAGTCCAATGCTGAACCCATATGTCTTTAAAAGCTCTTAATAAAGTACGCACTTTTTTTTTAATCATCCGTATTTCGGTATCGTTCCAGTATGCGATCTATCTAACTTAATTGTGTAGTTACTTTAAGTATCAATAGATGGCGACTATATATCACTCGCCATTTTCAACTTTCTAGCTATGATGCGTGATATTTTGAAAGTATCTGTCTAAATCATTGATAAAATAAAAAATGATTGTCTATTTATTGTTCATATATTATTTTAATTAAATTTATTATTTTATTTAATAAATTAGTAGTTTATTTAACAATTTAATAAAATTTTATAATTGGATTCGTGAGCTATAAGCAAGCTTATAAAATTCGATCTGTATTCGGCTATTAAAACCGAAAAACGTGACAGAAAAGTTACCTTAAAAATAATTATTCTTTATTTCCGAAAACAAATTAAAATAAAAATAAACTGATTCCAAATTTTAGGAAGTTAGCTTATTAGTTGTTCAAGATATATTATTTTAAAGTTTTTTCTTAGGTAAAAATATTGATTCTTGAGAAAAAAAAGTTCAAGTAATTGATATAGAAAAAGTTATGTATTTATCAGACAATGAGACAAAGCATCAAAAGTTAGTATAAAGAAAATTTTGTTTGGTGACTCTAGCAACTGAGATATTTTACACATAATTTAAAACTTAATAACTAAAAATTGCAAATTTCATCAAAAATATTTACAGTTTTATGTTTATTAGTGCGTTTAAGAACCACTAGGTTTTACCGTCTGTCTCATGGCTTATAAGTGCAAATTCATTGAGAAAAGCTTCCTGATAGTGATAAATCTAGACTATCATGTGGTTGCCAATAGCATAATCAATAGCAGATTAGTCTGTCTATGGAAAGAAATACTCTCGCCATTCATCTGGAGCAGTGACCGTGATCATGGTTACGAGGTTTAATTATTTCAAGTACGAGTGTTGGGTCAATATTTAAGAGAGGTTTTATTTGGGGTCGACGAAAGAAAGGAAATCAAGGGAGACAGAAGCTCCCCTCTTTGATATGCGATATTTCTTACTTCCATAGCAGCAGGTGGTCTAAGATTTGGTGGCGAGGGGAGTTTTTATCATAGACAGACTATAGTTGTATTGGCGTCGCAATAGAGCTGCAGAATGGGCTAGTAGCGATGATCTTCAGCTGGAAACATCCCTGAGGATGATTCGAAGATATGCCGTCACAATTTTGATCCGAAGTGGATTGCTTCTCGCTTTGGTAGCCCGGCGACCTGCACAAGAACTCGAGCACTTTACCATTAAACAGTTTAACGAGGGACTGGTACCACCCACCCTCTGTTCCTTCGCAGGCTGATCAAAGTAGTCACCTAACCGCTCACTGATCGCTGCAGTAATGCTTGACCTAGGTAATCTACTGGGAACTGTGTTTTAAACTCGATTTCCTTTAGCAAGTGGAAGCTTTCTTAAGCGTTCTTAAACCAGTTTTCTGAGCATTTTAGCTTTCTTAACTTGTTTTAAACAGGGTATTACAATCAGTCAAAAGAACGTTCGCCCTATGAGGCGAACCGGGTTTGAATCCCAGTCGATACGAATTCCGCATCCGGCTTGCACCGACCACAGCACAGTGCTGACGTGAAATATCCTCAGTGGTAGACGGATCATGGGTTAGAGTCCCCTTGCCGTCAGGCTAATCGTGGGAGGTTCTCGTGGTCTTCCTCTCCATGTAGCGCAAATGCGGGTTAGCTCCATCAAAAAGTCCTCCGCGAAGGCAAATTTCTCCCAATACTCGATTCAGGAGTTCCCTTGTCTTCTGGATTGTGTTTAAAATTACAAGGCTACGGAGTGGAACATTAGTAGTCGTAAATCCATAAAATTGGGTCGGCTGTTCAACGACGGTTATAAAATAAAATCAATAGCATAGTTCTATCAGTCGTATAATTCTGATTTAATCTTCATCTTGATGAGTTGAATTTCTGTTCTTAATCTTAATATAGAAAACCATCTGGTAAAAAATAAATAAATATATATTATATATATATATTTTAAATTGATTCCGTTTATGGTGCCTCACAGTTTTTAGCACCATTGCGTAGTGATAACTTATACACATTTATCTTATTATTTATGATTTATCTTCTTTTTTTTTTTTTTTTACAGGTACGAAGAAGAGTTATTCAGCTAGTATTTTACATGAAAATCTATCAGTTAATATTTCACAGTCCTTTTTCATTTTACTTTTTTTTTCAAAATCAAGGCCAGAACTTGTTTAAAAAGAAAACCCATAAATTTTCTAGACTTCATCACAATAAAACTTTTATTTGCAAGAAAATCGCCAAATTCTGATTATAAAAATACAAATCAAATGATAAATAACGATTTTTAT
Organism: Parasteatoda tepidariorum; assembly: GCF_043381705.1. Lineage (NCBI taxonomy): Eukaryota > Metazoa > Arthropoda > Arachnida > Araneae > Theridiidae > Parasteatoda > Parasteatoda tepidariorum. The sequence continues at coordinate 39,449,459 of NC_092212.1, read as the reverse complement.
CTTCCACGAACTATAAAATTCGGATAATTATTAAAAAAAATAATAATAAACCCAACATTTTATAATTATTCTTGGGGTAACTAACTATCATCGGCGATAAATTTAAAGGCAGCATAAGCGGTTTCATAACATTTACACAACCCCCATAAATTTTATGAGTCTTCTTTTTTCGCCAATGTAGCACCACCCTCCTAGCGTCCACTTTACATCTAATAAATCCTCAGAGGTGACAGCATTACAGGAAATGTGATAAAAAGTTTAAGCGAAGTAATTTATGAGAGCCAGCCAATTTATGTCAAACGACAAGAATAAAGACGTAAAAAGAACAATTTTTAGAGCAAAAGTAAGAATAATATTTTTAAAGATGATTTATTTAAAACTAAAAGTTGAAGGGAATAGGGAAAATGCAAAATATAAGGGGTAAGAAAAGGATGTGAATGATATATTTCTGTAGAATATCTATAAAAAAGTGGTTTAAAGTTTTAGCAAAAATATACTAAAATCGATATATCAAATAAAAGGCGAACATGCAAGTTGGCCATTAAATTAATTACTACCCTTTAATGTTTATTACTTATTTTTCATAACTGCTAGGCGAAAGTTGAAAATTTTTAACGATATTTTTTATTTTGCATTTTTAAATAGTTTGCACAAATAAAGAAGTCCTATTTCCATATAACATACAGTTTCATGCTGTAAGAGAAAGAAATTTCAAGTTTGTTACTAAAAAACAAACTTATATATTTATCAGTACTATGTGATATCGGAAACTTCAGTACATCGATATATATAAAATATCAATTTTGAAATTTTAAGTAGTTTGCACAAATAAAAAAGTCCCATTTTCATTTACCGTTTTATGCTGTAGAGAAAGGCATTCCACGTTTGGTAGAAGAAAATAAGGCTCGGCTATATCAAAAGCCGATATACACCGATTTATCGTCATAAATATCGAATATCAGGTTTTAAAATAGTTCCCATAAAATAAAATTTCCCATTTCATATACAGTATCCCGCTGTGGAGAAGAACATTCCAAGTTTGCTACAAAAAAAAACTTATATATTTATCAATACTAGGCGATATCGAAACTTCAATACGTCAAAAATATCGACATTTAACAGTATATGGCATTATTTTTTCATTAAAACTGGTTTATAGAGGACAAAAACAATGAAATAAATTTATTTTTTTCTTAAATAGCTATTTTAATGTAATACTAATTTTAATACTTTTTTACTTAAATTATCTCTTTAAAAATAACAGCAATTAGTTGTTATACATAAAAATCAAAGCATCGTATTTGTAAGTACAATATCATCCCCAGCCATAATCAGCCCTTTTCAGGAGTTAAGTCTTCTCAAAACTTAACTAAAAAATTCTAACTCGTCCTCTAATTCTATATTCTAACTCGCCCTCTAATTCTGAATTCTACCTCGCCCTCTAATTCTAAATTCTACCTCGCCCTCTAATTCTAAATTCTAACTCGCCCTCTAATTCTAAATTCTAACTCGTCCTCTAATTCTAAATCGTCCTCTAATTCCAAATCGTCCCCTAATTCTAAATCGTCCTCTAATTCTAAATCGTCCTCTAATTCTAAGTCGTCCTCTAATTCTAAATCGTCCTCTAATTCTAAATTGTCCTCTAATTCTAAATCGTCCTCTAATTCTAAATCGTCCTCTTATTCTAACTCGTTTTCTAATTCTAAATTCTAACTCGTTTTCTAATTCTAAATTCTAACTCGTCCTCTAATTCTAAATTCTAACTCGTCCTCTAACTCCCAAAGTTTTCTCTTTCACGAGAAGAGATTTTTAAATGTACACACGATATTCATAGATGCTTACGATAATATCGTGACAAACGACCTTCGAAAGATACCATTTCCAATAACCAATCAATAATTTAAAACGCTATGAGGATCAACATTTTAGCCGTTATTTAATTCTGAAAGTGGATAAGTCCAACTGGCTCTAATAAATCGTTTATTTATTTACGATTTTAATCATTGCTGCATTTTGATGCGTCAACAAATAACAGTGTCAGAAACTTCACCCTAATTTATTAAACTCTGCCAATATTTTTAATTTTTTCAAACAATAACTCTTAAAAGTGTCGCACTTATACCACTTTCCAAAAGGATTTATTAAACTTTCAAAAATAACGGCACATTTGTTTACAGCTGTCCAATTCCTTATACAAAACTCTACATCAGTGATTCCCAAAGTAGTCTATATCGACCCCCAGAGGTCGATGACAACCATCAAGGGATCCATGTCAAGTAAAAAAATAATTGGGGGTTCATGAAATGAAAATGGGGGCCAACGATAGTGGATCTCATATAAGCAGGTCGTGACTTTTAATTTTGGCATTTCATGAATGGAATAATCAACATACACTGATAGTACCCATTTACTTACATTAACCTTATAAAGACATATATCTATCTACATTCTACATATTTTATAAAAGTAGCAATGAAGTAAAAATTTTATTAAAATTTAAGTTATTAGGATTATTATTTGATATATGAAACTGAATTGTTATGAACTAGCAGTTGCCTGCAGCTCCGCCGCGTGCGTTTTTATTTTCTCTGCGTGTAAGTTTTACTTTGTAACAAAAAAGTATTTTTCCGCGGTAAATTGTAGCCTAGCCTGTGTCAACTCTTTAGTTAGCTAGACCTTCAACTTTATCTGCGCACAAGATCACGAAAATTTGTTGCTTAGTTTTTACGTGAAAACGTAATAAACAGACCGACAATACACTACCACGGTTTTGTATATAAACTTATTTCCGCAATTACAATATTAGTAGCAGAGTACGGGTTTTATAGTGCACTATTTTATTTCATTTACATATTAATTAAATTAAATTAGTTTGAATTTAATAAATGTATAAAATTAACATGTTTTTTTCTTTAGTTTTTCACACTACACTTCACTACAGTTAGAAATTTAAATCTTTCACAGTGAGTAGCACTATACCAGCTGTCAAAAATACATTTGAAGCTGATGAATTTACAAAAAATCCATATCAGGTAAGCAGGCGGTCTACCCAAAACCGAAAAACATGGCAAGGGGTCTACGGGACAAAAAAGTTCAGGACAGTCTGCTCTACATATTCAAAACTTTTTCATCCTGATTTTGTGCACCTGATTTACTTTTATAAATCTAGTTACCATTTAATCTTTTATTATACATTATTTAGGCAAGAGAGGGGTAGGACAGACAGGTTACCTCGATTGTATGGAAATTAGTTCCGTTTTCTATTGGACTAAGTTTGAATAATACTTTACTAGTCGAGAAGATGTACCAACCGTATTGGCGTGTTGTAGTTGATTAATTCATGGTGTCTGTGTAGATAAATTTGTTTTACTGAGCCTAATTTTATCTTGTTTTTCAGCTTATCTCATTTATTGGTTGATTAATTCACGGCGTCTGTGTAGATAAATTTGTTTTCACTGAGCCTAATGTTATCCTGTTTTTAAGCTTACCTCATTTATTGGTCATAAATGTAATAAAAATTACTTTTAATTCAGTCTATTATACGTTGACTATGGATTTAAACCCTAACAAACAATAAGAATTTCGTCCAATAGTAACACCCTTCAGTTTCAGTTCGATAACCTCTGCTCTTGGGAAAGACCTCGTACCACCTTACCCGTACCCGGGTGCCTATGCTGGGCCCACGCTAGCTGCAGCGCAACAGAAGAAGACAACCACATTCAAGGCAAGCCGTGATGGCTCAGGGGATGGAGCGTTCATCTTCCAATGAGGTGAACCGGGTTCGAATCACAACGATGGCCTTGAGCGTTCATCTTCCAATGAGGTGAACCGGGTTCGAATCACAACGATGGCCTTGTCGATACGAATTCCACATCCGGCTTGAACCGACCACAGTGCTGAAATAAAATATCCTCAGTGGCAGATGAATCATGGGTTAGAGTCCCCTTGCTGTTAGGCTAACCATGGGAGGTTTCCGTGGTTTTCCTCTCTATGTGACGCAAATGCGGGTTAGTTCCATCAAAAAAGTCATCCACGAAGGCAAATTTCTCCCAATACTTGATCCCCCAATACTTGATCCAGGAGTTCCCTTGTCTTCTGGATTGGGTTCAAAATTACAAGGCCACGGAGTTGAACATTAGTAGTGGTAAATCCAAAAAATTGGGTCGGTTGTTCAAAGACGGTTATAAAATAAAAACTACATTCAAGGCTGGACAAATATTTTTCGGTACCCCGGACAACTTTGATAACGGACCCTTTCTTTAAAGCACAAAAAACATTATTTTCAAGACCCCTTGACAAATACAAAAGCGTATGTTCATGTAGATAAAATGAAATTCTCAGTAATTTTCTTCAAAAAAAAAAAAATTATTTATAAGAACTATATTTTTGGGGGTAAATTTTGATCGGACTTTCAGTAGCCCCGGACTCGGGACAGTTAAGATTGTCTTAAGAAGGCTCCGTCATCACATGAAATAATGGTTTTTGCAAATAATATGCTATTTTCATAATTGTTGTGAGTTCTCAGCAGTTACTCATGATTGTTAGAAATTTTCCATGAGAATTTTCAGGTATCATTTATAAATAACACAAAAAAACTTCTAAGGAAAAAATAATTGGGTTTTATTTCTTCCGATTTAAAAGTCAAATTTTACTGAACTAATAAACACCGTTAAGTAAACAGCAAATCTAAAAAAGTAGACTCTCGCTCTCTAGAATATTTTACTTCCCCTAATCGAACTAAAATACAAAACTTCAATTTTTATACGACCCCTCAAAAGTTCCAATTGTCCATTAATTCAACACTGATAATAAACCTTTCAACGATATGAAGTCATTTCATTCCAAATTCACTTTTCAAACACATACATCAAATAGAATTTCTTTTTCAAATCAATTCTCATACCTACTCCAATCTCTATGATTATCTAATTCTGCAATCGACTTTTACGATCCACCAAGAACGAAAAAAAAGGAACTCCAAAAGATTCGAATTTAACTGGCATTTGTATTCCTGGTACAAGCTTTCATTTGCTTCGTTAAGTGATAGTTAGAGCTATATAGAGATTGGTTCGAGATTAAAAAAGATGCCGTATAAAAATCCTCGGAATCAATCTTCGTTGAAAAGATGGCGGATTGTTGATGGTAGAAGAAAAAAAAAATGGCGACTAGCAACATGGCATCTGTTGACATCCACTAGAAAATGAATGTCTCCTGATAAGAAAGTAGAGGACATTCTTTAGATCATTCCTTTCCGCCAAATTGTTACCTTTTTCTTCTTTTAAAAGAAAAAAAGAGAAGTGAAGTTGAGCGAAGACGTGACATTGGAGGTTGAGTGATAAGCGTTCAACTGGGTGGACATAGCCTTATTTCAAACTGACCTGTATCTTTAAAATCGTTCCCCTCCCACATTTTTGCTATTGCAGAGTGTATGCCTGCGAATACTAAATCTCCAAGTTTGCAACAATGATATAAATTGTATAGCTCTAATGGTATTTTGTATGGGTAATGCCCATAAATGTGAATATAAGAATGCTCCAATTTCAGAGATTAAAAGCGATTACGATTTTAGAGTGGAAAGTGAATTGTTTAACGATTTAAAATATCAGCTAGATTCCTGTAATAAAATTCAAATTAAAATGTCTGTACATGTGATACATTTTACCATCATAGATTTCGAGGAAATAAACAATGATTCAAATCACTCAAAAAGCATTAGATACGCATAAAAAAATCGTAAAACTCGTGTTTGCTTAATTTTATGTGTGGTTATTTTTAGGATTGTTTTCTTATTTTAGATTCATATCGCTATGGTAACTGTTATGACTGATTCTTGATCCATAACCATCTTGATTGTTAGTCAGAGTATCCTTCTATAAAGTTGAAATTAAAATGATTGTAAATAAATTCATTACTATCATAATTTAGATTCATATCGCTATGGTAACTGTTATGACTGATTCGTGATTCATAACCTTCTTGATTCTCAGTCAGAGTATCCATCTATGAAGTTGAAATTAAAATGATTGTAGATAAATTCCTTATTATCCTCTATTTTATATTCATATCGTTATGGTAACTGTTATGACTGATTCGTGATTCATAACCTTCTTGATTCTCAGTCAGAGTATCCTTCTATAAAGTTGAAATTAAAATGATTGTAGATAAATTCCTTATTATCCTCTATTTTAGATTCATATCGCTATGGTAACTGTTATGACTGATTCTTGATTCATGACCATCTTGATTCTTAGTCAGAGTACCCTTCTATAAAGTTGAAATTAAAATGATTGTAGATAAATTCCTTTTACTATGATAGAATTCATTTTAAAAGGAAAGAACGAAAAATTTAAATCATTAAAGTGGTATCGGACATATACTTTAAGACAAATTCGTAAAGGATACTCGGTGTTTTTTTTATTTAGTTTATTTCATAAGTAGTTACAATTTTAAGATTGTTTTTAATTTGAAACTCATGTTACTATTGATTTATTGCAGAGAGTAATCTATTGTTATGAATAATTCTGATATAGTTAACGAATAACGAAAAAAAAAAAGAACAAGGAATGATGAGAAAAAAAACCAATCAATCAATGTATTAGTTAATCGGAAAATCAAGGATTCAAATTTTTAAATTAGTGAAACACCGAATAAGTAAATCAGTTAACTAGTGAATCAATAAAAATGTTAATAAACCTGTCTTAGAGTAATGAAAGATAATTTTGAATTTCACAAGAGTTATTTAATAAATTTTCTTGTTACAACACATTAATGTCTTTACACAACACCATTTTTTTTTAAAAATTACTCAACTTTTTTTCTTTCTTTTAAATAATCGATTTACCAATTTCTTGAGCTGTAGAGAAAATGTGAAGACGCAATGCCATTGAAGAAACTTTTCAAAACTTTTTAAAACTTTTCAAAGAAATTCTGTTTGAACTCGATTGCTATTTTAAAATTTAAAGTCTGAATTCATTTTAAAGGAAGCAGCGCGTGGTCTAGACCTTATTATAAAGACAAATTTTCTTGAACGTGAAGCTATTCACTCGAAATATTTGGTAGCCAGATCTCGAAATCTGAATCCGATAAAGAAAGCCAGATCTCGAAATCTGAATCCGATAAAGAAAGCCAGATCTCGAAATCTAAATCTGATAAAGAAAGCCAGATCTCGAAATCTGAATCAGATAAAGAAAGCCAGATCTCGAAATCTGAATCAGATAAAGAAAGCCAGATCTCGAGATCTGAAACCCAATAGAAAAAGCTAGATCTCGAGATCCGAATACAATACAGAACTGAATCCGATAGAGAAAGCCAGATCTCGAGACATGAATCTGAGAGAGAAAGCCTGAAATTGAGATCTGAATCCGATAGCGAATATTAGGGATTATCTTTGTAGACAAGTTGCTGCTTTAAATATGTCATGTGTGTTTTCTTTTTTGTTTTGTTTTTTGTAAGTTATGTTTTTGTTTGAATTTCTGTAAATTTCTGTGTTGCATTAAATAAAGAATAGTTCGGATCAAATTTCTTGTTTACTCATTTTCAAATTAGATACAGAAAACTGATTGTACCTAATTTTTGGAGGTCAGTATACAGGGTGTTCCGTAAAGACGGAACCTTTTTTCAAAATTGAAAACCCAAAAAATAGACTCATTGGGGGTTACAATTAATATTTAATGGATGAAAAACAAAACGCTTATCTAATTCTGCCAAATTACAGTCTGGAAATTGGATGTAATATATACATCGACACAGATTTAATTGGAAGTGTTTCTAATAATCTTATTTCAGCTCCGACATTTTTCCTGAAACGATCAAACCTGTCTTCTTTTTTATTAAAATCCTCTCTTCTGTGCTGTGATTTGCCAGATTCAGATAGAATTTTTTGTCGTTTCCTCGCTTAAATATTAATTTGCCATTTCCAATGTGTTTATTTTTTTGGTTCCATTTCTGATAAGTATTTAAAAAATAGATATTGAGGGTGCTTTACTCACCTTATCTAATGAGTTAACGAAAGTGAAACGTAGAATCGACGTTTCAAATTTGTGAATCTACATATTAGTGAAACAGCTGATCAGTCAATTGGTGAATAGTAAACCCTAGGTATAATACATACATGATATATGTATTTGAGTCATATATCAGTAAACCAGCTTATTAATACTCTCAAATATTAGTATGCATGAGTAAACAAACCTATGTATTGACGTATTAGTAAATAAACCCATCGCCAAATTAGAATTAGAGAAAGTGTGAAGTTAGTTAAAAAATTCATTTAAAAAAAATATTATAAACTTGTAATAAATATTTTATACTACGCTGGTCGATGACTACAATTTTTCTACCTTTTGCATTGATATTGTTATTTCTTTCCGAATATTCAAATGTAAAAATTTGTCTGTACTTTAAAATTGAGCCGTGAGAGCTCAGGGAAAAGAGATCGCCTTCCAATGAGGTGAATCGGGTTTGAATCCCAGCCTTGGCTGGTCAATACGAATTCCACACCCGGCTTACACCGACCACAGTGCTGACGTAAAATATCCTCTGTGGTAGATGGATCATGGGTTAGAGTCCCCTTGCCGTTATTCTCAATAAATTCTATCTGACTGGGCTCGTTGCTAGGCTGCGGTGGAGCCGGACCAGTAGCCAAGCTTTGGGCTAGAGGGTAAAGGGTCCATAATGACCTAGGCACAAGTCCAAAGCTTGGAGAAAAGAAAGGAAAAATCCCCTTGCAGTCAAACTATCCGTAGAAGGTTTTCATAGTTTTCCTACTTCATGTAAAGCAAATGCTGGTTAGTTCCATCAAAAAGTCCTCCACGAAGGCAAACTTCTCCCCATACTTGATCCCTGAGCTTCCTTGTCTTCTGAATTGAGTTCAAAATTACAAGGCTACGGAGTTGACGACCCTAAAAAAATGGGTCGATTGTTCAACGACGGTTATGAAATAAAATATACTTTAAAATTAGGAGAAACTGAGAAAAATACGACTAATAGAGCATTCCAGTGTTATGAGTCTCACATAAATAAATCTACATTTCTCAATCAAGTCAATAGTGAATAATGGTCGGTCTAAAGTCGAATTAAAAATCTAACATTCCACTTTAATGGCAACACTGTAGAGCACGATGGAACGAAACAAAAACATCGTCTTGTGAAAAGAATTATTCTCGTCACTATTAAACACCGGAATACTTCCTAGAGTTCCTGCCATTTCTAAAGCATTTATCACAATTATTTTTAAAACCATTGCCGATCAATCGTAGGGAAAGAAAGATGAAAATCTCTTGAGGGATTTTGGCGAGACTTTCCTGTTTTCTTTTTCTCTCATTTCACTTCTCTTCAAACAAACACAACTGGTGAAGATTTCATTCATCATTCTATTCCATAGCCGAGTTCTTCATACTCCAGGGGATCGAAAAAGAGATTTTTACAGTTCATTCCTCATCCACTCGATAAAATGTCCAGCAAAAGTTTCCCTTGTTCTATTATACTCTCGGAACCCGATATCATTTGAATAACCAGGGTTATTTTCCCATTATTAACTTTTGCTCTTCCTTTTATGTGAAAGATATTCACATAATATCCGATGAAAGTGGATATAAATTTGACATTTTTATGCCCTTTGTATTGCTTTTGCTTCTCTGGTTAATAGAATTTTACGTCCAAATTTCTTTTTTTATGAAATCTGGTGGGTTGTTTTATCGTGGAATATTTTATGGAATCCGGGAGATATGAAATAATCGCATTATTCTTAACGTTGGGGTTGAAGCGGTTATATTTATTGTAGGAAGATTTAAGGTTTTGGAATAAAAGAGGTTTTTTGAATAATGATTGAAAAGTATATTCGAAGATTTTCTTTTCGTATTTTAATTCGAAGAGTATTATCTCATGTTTTCAAACTGATTTCAGCGGATCGTTCTGGTTTTTCTACCAATTTCAAGAAAATTTTTTGATATATTATTTTTTATTTTTCTTATCTTAAGGGTAATATTCCAGATTTTAATTGCATTGCGAGATCTTATTTTTCCTGTTTCCAGGAAAACTTCAAGATTTTAAGAGTACTTTTTTATAATTTTAAGAATGCTTTCTAGTTGTTTTTCTAATATCTTGATTTCCTTTTCGGCATAAGCAATTGCTTCGTATTACTGGTGGAAATGCTGGGTTATATTCTATTATTACAAATGACTTTTTAAATGTTTATACTTTCAAGACCGTTTCTTTATTTCAAAAGTTCTGTTTTTTCTGATTTCCAGAGAACTACCATTTTTTATAAAAAGAAAAAAAGCCACGATTTCTCAGGGGATAGAGTGTTCATCTTCCAATGAGGTGAACCGGGTTCGAATCCCGGCTATGGCTGGTCGATACGAATTCCGCATCCGGCTTGGACGGACCGCAGTGCTGACGTGAAATATCCTCAGTGACAGACGGATCATGAGTTTGAGTCGCCCTGCCGTCAGGTTAACCGTTGTTTTCCTCTCCATGTAAAGCAAATGCGGGTTAGTTCTTTTAAAAAAAGAACTCCACGAAGGTACATTTCTCCCAATACTTGATCGAGGAGTTCCCTTGTCTTCTGTATTGGGTTCAAAATTAGAAGACTACGGAATTTAACATTAGTAGTCTTAAACCAGATAAATTGGGTCAGCTGTTCAACGACGGTTATAAAAAAAATAAATAATCAAGACTAGACTTAAGCTTTCTCATAAGTTTTGGACAAAAAGATTCAGTTCGGCATTATGTTTGTTTAACTTTCCTAATGACATTCGAAATTTTCTTGGTGTTACATAATGCACCATCATTATAAATGCCTTCTCAATATGCAATGCTTTCCTTATCAACCGTAAGAAGCATGGTAAGAGTGGTAAAAAACAGTAATAAGAAACATATTTATTATTATATCCTGGCACAGATAATTAATTTTTGAAGGTTTTTATGGTAGTCCTCAATTCAGTAACAGACAGAAGATGCTTCTTTTCTAGATATAGAGTTTTACTGAGGATAACCCTTCACGTTTTCAGGGGAATTTAGGTCACGAGAAAAGGCAGGTCACTCTTGACATGCACCTTATTTCTCAAAAGACCTCACTGTGAAGATTTTGAAGCTTAGATGACGGCATTCTCTTGCTGGAAAATCAGACTTTGATCGACTATTCAAATGCCAGTAAATGAGCTTCTAGATTTTTTTGGCATTCGGTGGCCTTCACGTGGCTTAAAAGAAAGACCATGTGAAGTTTACCACCATAGCCAAAGCCTTACCACAGCATCTATGAGCCTCAACAATGCTGTTTATTTGGAGAAGATTTTATCTTTTTTTTTTCATCAACTGTTTCATTTTATATATCCTACAAGAAATTTGCGATGTAAAGAAAATTAACAGTAGCCCATGTTGCTATGCACAAGCGTTTGAGAGTAGAAAATAAAACAATGAGGATGGTCCCCTTAGTTTTGTGTGCTTTTACTATTGCAAAAGAAAAAAAGAATTTCTTCTTCATAATACAGCAAGGTGGAAGACTATTAAGTCTATGAGAAGGCTTCAGATATGGTAGTAAACATAACCTAGCCTCACCCTCAGACTGTTTTGATGCTGCTTATAATCAAAAATGATTCTTGAAAACAATGACGATGGCCCAGTTAGTTTTGTGTGTTTTTACATTTGCATGGGGAAAAAAGTATTTCTTCTCCATAATACAGCAAGATGGAGGACTATTAAGTCTATGGGAATGCATCAGATGTGGTAGTAAACATAACCTAGCCTCACCCTCAGACTGTTTTGAGGCTGCCTATATTCAAAAATAATTCTAGAAATCTATTTATTGTCGTTTTCAGAGAACATTGTTGGCCCAAGTCGGATTTTCGACCTTGACAATGCCTCCATCTACGTTGCCACATCTTCTCAGTGTTGGATTTTGGATTAATAGGCACATGTCATGAATGGCCTGCCTTGTTATCTGACCAATACCCCCAAGAAAACTTGAGAGCTATCCTCTGTAGGACCAAATACCAAAAAAGTGGTAGTTTCAATTTGTGACAGAATTGATGACTGCCATCATTCAAACCCGGGATAATATTGATGCTAATGTTTCCAGGATTTATTGACTGGCACACAACATCATATATTTCAAGCCACAAATAAACATGACGTATATATTAGATGTAATTAGAGAAGTGGTTTTAGTTCAATTGGGAGACATTTTTTATACTTATTTGATACTTTTTTCCAATTTAGGTGGTGCAGGAAGCGACTTACTTCTTGTAAATATCTATTTAGATATAGACTTTCTTAATATATATATGCAAAAGGGGCAGGAGACGTGATTAAATCAATATTCAAATAACCACACTAAAATTATGAACAAATCACAAACGTAATTTTAAGAAAAGAAGTTGGGTTGTAATTTGCCACCTCCTGCTCGAGGTGCAACCAGGAAATCAACTACTAGCATCTAGTCATTGCTCAAAGCTGAAATATAAGTTTAAGTTTCAGTTCACATTTTACTGCAGCTCCTCTAATTAATTCGGGATAATGTAATTCATCTTCGGATGATATAACGGAACCTCTGGATGATGCAATCTTCAATCAGTATGACCAATCACCAATTTCCTATATATATATATATATGTTTAAATATAGGACTTTCCTTATATGGGTTTAGATATAGACTTTCTCAATATAGACGTTGGATTTTCGTTGCGTCCAGTCATAGCAAGAATTCCAAGTGGTTTTATTTAGTTTGGACACGCTGAAGAGCAACAATAACAAAAAGCAGAACAATGTGAAAGAGGAAAATAACCAAGTTTCGCATAAGAATTTTGTCTACTGTTCTAAAGTAGCGGAGCGACATTTCAGGCCAATTTGTCTGTTGAAATAAACAAAAGCTATATTATACAGGATCAATTTAAGTTATTTATCATACTATGATCTAATTATCGCAGACCAAATCATCCGGGAAAAATGGTTAAATACTTTCTCGGTATTAAGATTTATAATAAAAATCTATTACTCTTGATATTTTTTATTCCCAATTAAAATAGTTTTCTAAACCCTAACACATAACATTACAGGAAATTGTATTCTTTTGTTTGTTATCGTTTTATGAACGATAGACATAATAATTCGAAAAATAATTGTATGTTCGCATTTTTCTGGTAGTCTGTTCCTTTAAATAAACATTGTTGTTTACTTGGAAAAAAATAACAAACGAAGATTTATGATAACATTCTTCACTTTTGGATTGTATTAAGGCTTAGGTAATTTCATTAACCCTTTATTGAACGACGATAAAACTCCAAATAACGAACAGAGCAAACGATACAATTCGGTTTTAATTCGCGTGTTTTAGACATGGCGTGTGAAGTTATTACTTTCTCAAAGCACGCTACTGTTTGTTGTTGTAAAATTAAGGTAAGACATTTATTGGAATTATATCCTTAACTAAATTACTTATAATAAAAAGGCGGTACATAAAATTTTTTTAACTCTTTTATCCCAATTCGTTAATATGAGCAAGGTCAAATGACCTTATGACACCCTTTTATCTTTGTCCATTGTTTTGTTTTTCCTCATTGTTATTCAACTGCTAGACAGTTAAAAGAAAAATTATTACTTGCTAGGGGGCGTGGTCGGTGTCACGTCAGAAACAATCGGTCCAATAGACAACGCCTTATCAATGATCATCCTCCAATAAGCTAGCTCTATTCCTTGGAATAAAACGAGTTATTGTGACAAGAATCATACTGCCAGATGGATTTTTATTACAAACGATTTTCGTTTCACTTCAAAGAGGTTTCGAGACCTTGAACTTTTTTTTTAATCCTCTGAAGCGCTTATTTCTGCTTTTAGTGCTGCTTATATTTGAAATTGAAATTGAGGTATTCTACAATAACAGCGTTCTTTTAGAACGACAGCTGATGCCACCGCTAATAAAGAAAAAACATCGGAAAACGACATCCTGAAGCGGGAAATCACGAAGAAGCAATAAATCGTCTGAAAAAGAGTTTTTTTTTATTTTATATTTTTCATTTCACTGATTAAAAATATAGGACATAAAAATCCCACACTGGGCTGCTATGAGTATAAATGTTTCGTTCCAATTGAAAAAACTCAACAAAAAAAGATCGAAAAAAAGTTTAAAATATTTAAATTAAAATACAATAAACGTAACTAAAATCCCGTTTTGCTCATAAGTTATTTTTGAAACGAAAAATAAACAAACAAAAAATTGTTTGGGACGAAATATGACATAATAAATAAAGAAATATCATCAAGAACATTTTGATATTCGAGTCAGGATTTTGTACTCTATTGCACTTCTCAAATATAAACTCCATTTCTTAAGAAAATAATTTTTCTTTTTCTGAATAAACTAAATGGCTCTGCCCCCTCTTCACTTGGCTCACCAACCATTGTGCTTGTTTCTCACTCTCTAGAAAAGGGAAGAACGGTTTATGTCTATTTTTTTAACAAAAATTACTATTGGATTTCACTCTGTTGCATTTTACGGCTGACTAAATTTTGGCAAATCAGTACCCTCTCTCCGAGAGTTATTATTCAGTGAAAAGGAACCATGGTGTAGAGATACAGTTCGTGTCCTGTCACTAATTCGTTTTTTCTATGAATCAGCTTTAATGGTCACAAACCGTTTATCACCTTGACCTTCTTAAAAGTTTTTTTTTCTTCTTAAAAGTCGATAAAAAATCATTTTGATTTGAAAATATATAATTATTATTGTTTTAATGTAAGCATATTTTACTGATATGCTAATCGTAATGAAATGAAACGATATCTATTTGAAAAAGGTACGTTTGAAGGTTTTTTAAACGATGAATGATTTGAAAAGGAACCAAACGTACTTGCAAAAAACAATTAAACTTCAGAATACAGAATATGCTACACCATACTACCATACATTTACTACTATATAAAACGATAACCTTTCATCATATAATGATTCCGCATTGTAAACAGTTTTTATCTCTCTTTAATCTCCATATTTTTAAAAATTTCGATATAAATGTTAAGATTTATATCTGGCAACAAACCACGCTATAATTTTTTTTTTTGTTACTGAGCCAATCAAGTCAAGCAAAAGCTTACAGGATGAAAAGTGCAAAAGAAAAATTTATTTGTCAACAATGGTTAAATAAATATTATTTTTAAAAAAATTTACAGCTCTCATTAAAGTTATAATTAAATATGGTTCTAACAGTATGTGAAATAGCAACTCCTTGACTCATTTCAGAGGACAGTAAATATTTTTTTTAATTAAAAAAAATTATTAGAGGACCGTAAATAATTTTTTTTAATTAAAAATAATTATTAGAGGACAGTAAATATTTTTTTAATTAAAAATAATTATTAGAGGACCGTAAATATATTTTTTAATTAAAAATAATTATTAGAGGACAGTAAATAATTTTTTTAACTACAAGTTTAACAGTTAATAATCCTCGAAACAATAATATAGTATTTCTTATTACATTGTACTCCTTTTATATTTTCTACAAACCTTCGTAATTTCAAATTTCTAAGTGTGATAGATTATGACCGGCAAAGCAAAATATAACGTACAGAAAAATTGATTGAAAAAAAATTCGCAAATAAATAAATCACTTAAAAAATTGCAATAACTTTCGAACAAAATTTAGAAAAAAAATAAAGCTTTATTAAGTTTATAAGATAATACGACCTTTTCAGCAAACCATATGTTAACTATGTTGTTGCATTCTTGCGGCCTGTAGAGCTACCCACATGATATTTTTTGCAACAATTTTAACGGTTAATAATTATCAAACAAATTATCCAAAGTTCATTTTCTTATTTCATCTAAATCCCTGTACATTTTTCTTTACACCTCAGTAATTTCAAGTTAATATGGTTCTTGCGCAGTAAAACAAAATGCAATGTTAAGGTGAGCACACAAAACGGTGACGTCATTAACGATTTTTTAACATAAAGAACTAATTACCAAGCCATAATATTTAAAAAAAAAAAAAAAAAAAANAAAAAAAAAAAAAAAAAGACCATTCCGTCTCACTCATTTATTTCCAAGCAACGAATATCAAAAATAATAATAATAATAATAATAAATAGCAAAGGAGTGCAAAAAACACAGCGAAAAAGATAGTTCGCTGAGATGTATTGCTGTCTTTTCCATTAAACATAGAAAAATCTTCATTAAAATAAAATTAAAATAACAAGAAAAATTTATTACAACAGTGCTACTAGGTGAGAAAATGCCATAAGTTTAAGCATTTCAACTTAAGTAACTGTATACAAATTATCGAACGTACGTCACTCTTCTCTGAACGGAATTCTAAAACATACCATACTTCAAATTGTAATTAAAATTTACAAATAGCGACCGTTGAAAAAAACTGCTTCTTCTATTTTATCCTCCATTCCTCGGTTTCCTTCTTTTATGTATCGTCTGACGAAGTTGTGATTCTATATTTCTTTATATATATTTTAAATACATAAATGTAATTTCATATTTTGTACACTTATTATTAGATACAAAAATCGCATGATCTGATCTTTAATGTACAAAGAAGATCTATCTATCTAAATATATCATTCTATCTAAATATTATTCTATGTCATAACGTTTTAGCAAAAAACGCTGTTCTTTTATTACATTATAAATTAGTCGTATGATATTACTTTATTATCCAACATTTTATATTGACATTTATGCTGATCGCAGAATCGTATTGTATCCTTTTGTTCGAAAATACTCCGAGAAATTCTGAAACTATGACGACTGTAACTATCATACTCCAGTAAAGCACCTATCTCTCAATTAGCATGTTTTGAAATATATTATCAATCGGGAAGTTATGATATTTATGCTGATTGCTGAATCGTTTGCAAAGATATTGATGAGTAGATTGGTATCATTATATCAGAAAATACACTTAAGAACTATCGGCTGACATTCACCCATTCTGATTGGGCCAAGCTCTACTATTTTATATGAATTGAAAAATATTGCTAATTATAGTAATATCAATCGTGAATTTATGATATTTATGCTGATTACGGTATGGTTTTGGCATCCTTTTGTTAAAAAAATACTCAGAGAAGTTCTGAAACTATGACGACTATAAGTATCCCACTCCAGTAAAGCAGCATCTTTCCTTTCACGTGTTTTGAAATATATTATCAGTCGGGAAGTTATGATATTTATGCTGATTGCTGCATCGTTTGCAAAGATATTGCTGAGGAGATTGGCATCATTATACCAGAAAATACTCTAAGAAAATCTTAAGAACTATCGGCTGATATTCTACCACTCTGATTGGGCCGTGCTCTTCTATTTTATATGTATTGAAAGAGATTGCTGAGTATAGTAATATCAATCGTGAATTTATGATATTGATGCTGATTGATGAATGGTTTTGATATCCTTTTGTTAAAAAATACTTGGAGAAATTCTAAAAAGAAAATAATAAATAAATAAATAAACACCGTCCTTAAATCGTTCATCCTAATTAAGCAACGTTTTCGTATTTTATATGCTTTAAAAATATTACTGAGTAGAGAAAAAAATCAGTCATCATTTTCCAGTGAAAATTAAATAAAGATTATTAAAAACATATTTAACATTTCTTCTTTTCAATGAGCATGCAAGGAAATTTATTTTTTGAAAACCTTCTAAAATTAGTGTAAAGTTCTTAAAGGTAAGTATTTATTTTAAATTTTATAATTAAGCTAACGAATCTATGTTTTCCGTTAGATCTATGTTTAAAGTTAGAGTCAATGGCCTTTTACTAACTTAGTATTTATATTTTTAAAATCTAAATTGGAATTTATAACAGAAATTTTTTTAACTCTTCCGAGAATACTAACTTAACCCTAATTATTTCACTTTTTCCATAAAAAATATTTCTACAACAAATTTTATTTTTGTCTCCTTACCATAAAATTAATGTTTAGTTTAGAAATGAAATGATGCAAGTTATTTTAAGTTTTAAAAACTACAGGAGCTTATTATGACAAAATAAATTTAATTTAATAAAAATAAGCTTTTATTAAATTCTACTAAAGCTTTTTATTAAGTCTAAAAGAAAACATTAGACAAGCAATTGGATAAAGAAATTTTTAACAAGCATTCAACTTAAAGTTTTAATGAGTTTCAAATTCCAAAAATAATAATCTCATTATAACTTTTAAAAAATCGTTTGCAAGCAATTAAATAATTCTCACTACTTAATGTGCATTAGCTTTTTAAAACTGGTTTTGTAAAAGATTTTAGGTTTGTTCAAAAAACATTTGTTCGAGTAATAGGCTTTATTTTATTCTTTCAAGATGAAGAACAGAACTTTTTACCTAGTAGCTACTTTAATTACCCTTACCCATAGATATTTAACCTTTCGATTCGAGATTTATTCTAATTTTTATCTAAACAGTGATCCCTTAGAAAATAATGTATCGCAGTTAAATTCGAAGTTTAGAAATTCGCATATAACTCAGATTTAAAATTTATAATTTCTCAATTATGTCATATCAAGTTTATAATTTCTCTATCGTAATCCAGCTTTTAATGTCTTAATTATATCTCAAATCTAATTCATTATTTCCCAATTTTGTCTCATATCAAGTTTATAATATCTAACTTAAATTCTCATCAAGCATCCTAATCTCTCACTACACTATGATCTCTTATGAAATAAAATATTGTAATTCCAATTGAAGCTTATATATTTTCATGTAACTCATATATAAAATTTATAATTTCTCAATTATATCTCATATCAAGTTTATAATATCTTATTTAAATTCTCATCAAGCATCCTAATCTCTCGCTGCACTATGATCCCTTATAAAATAATGTATTGTAATTCTAATTGAGCTTATAAATTCTCATGTAACTCATATATAAAATTTATAATTTCTCAATTATGTCATATCAAGTCTATAATTTCTCAATTATGTCATATCAAGTTTATAATTTCTCAATCGTAATCAAGTTTTTAATGTCTTAATTATATATCAAACCTAATTCATTATTTCCCAATTTTGTCTCATATCAAGTTTATAATATATAATTTAAATTCTCATCAAGCATCCTAATCTCTCGCTGCACTTATGATCCGTTATAAAATAATGTATTGTAATTCCAATTGAAGCTTATAAATTCTCATGTAACTCATATATAAAATTTATAATTTCTCAATTATGTCATATCAAGTTCATAATTTCTCAATCGTAATCAAGTTTTAATGTCTTAATTATATCTCATATTAAATTTATTATTTCCCAATTATATCTCACAGTATATAATATCTAGTTAAAATTCTCAGCATCTCAACCTCTAATTATTCTCTAATTCCTTATAAAATGCATTATAATTAAATTCTTTTAATAAGTGGTCTTAGAAATTCCCTTTCATAATAATAATTTATAATTCTAATTATTAAAGACATTTAAGTTCTCATTTAACGGTTTTAAGAGAAGTCAATATATAAAAACTTTTTACATCATATAAATTATGTTTTTTTTGTTGTTTAAATCTTAAATGCATTGTTTTATTTTATAATCCCAAAATGCATTGTTTTCTAAAATTTAAACATTCTAATCTCTCGTTATACACAATGATCTTTTAGAAAATAATGCATAATACTAACTCCAAAACCGAGGTCACAATTTATCAAGATTTTTTTTCTTCTCATTTAAACCTTAAATTAAGTCGCCAATCTTGGCGAAGTTTAACGTAATTTAAAATAATTTAATTTAGTAGAATCTTCAACAGAATCTGAAGTACGGAATCTTAACTTCGGAGTAAAAAAAAAAAGTTAAAAGGTTGCGTATAATTACGCATAAATCATTTAAAACAAATGATAGTGAATGGTTGAACACAAAACCTTTAAATTAGCGCCCACAAAACATTCATTAGTGGGTGTAATTAACTTCTTTAGCTTATAATGCAAAACAAATAATATGGTCGTTAATTCCTCGGCAACAATATGTTTATTTTAGGATTACTATAGTAAATAAATGGTTAAGCTTGCGGAAGAATTGATTAATCACTTAAAAAGGGGAAAAAAGTTTTTGAAACGAGAAAAAAAGTTTGAGATTTATTGTTTACAAAAATGTTTTAAGACGATCGGCAAATTATAATTTTAATTATTTCGGGCAGTAAATGCTTTGTTAATTATTTAATGGGATAACGTATACAAAAAGTCGTTTATTTGTGATTTAAGAAAGAAAAATAATTTTCTGAGTAATTTTGATGATAAAGAATGATGAAGGAAGATATAGTTGCATTTTTTATTATTTATTTATTTATCAAAATTAAATTTTCTAGATTATATTTACGAAAAAATACTTTTGTATAATTTTTTTTAAAAACTAATTTCCTATTTAATCATTAATTTATTTTCTTAAAACTTATTTTATTTAACTGAACATATTTGAATCAGAAACTAAACTTTGCTATACATTTTTCAAGTTAGCACAAAAAACAATTATTTCATAAAGACAAAAATATTTTTGAATTTTTTTTAAATGACTATTTTTTCATAATAAAGTTTTGAAGTTAAATTTCATAGAAAAATATTTCTGTAACAGTTTTAAAACTTTTTCTACAACAATGCGTATAAACAATATTTTTGACCTAAAAATTAAAAGGATTTTTTTTAAACATTTAATGTAATAATAATAATACTTAGTTAAGAAACCAATTAATATATTCGATATTTTAATTTCATTTATTGTAAAAAATTGTTACAATTCATACCTACCAACTTTTTGGGTCATTCCGAAAGACTTATTTTTTATTTTAAGGTGTAGTAAAACTTATTGTATTGCATTTTTGATATAACAAAGTTAGTATTTTTCTATTTAATTTAGAAATTAAACTCATTAATTTTTAGTTACTAAAAAAATATTTAGATTTTTTACTTCTAATGTTCTCTTGTTTTTAAGCTATTCTTATTTAATGATCATTAACAGTTAAAAAATTATTTTTAGTCCAGCTTATTAGAGTTTACTTAAGATTCATACACTATCAAACTAAAAAGATTCAGCCAGATAAGTAGCACAGTTCTATTTCGTTTCGATAACCTCTACTCGCGGGGTAAAACCGGGTACTTTCCGGTAAGGCTCCTCCGTTTTTCCTAGATGTGTGTCTATGACTGGCCCACGGGAAGCTGCAGGGCAGCAGAGGAAGAAGATTACTACATCCAGGGCTGAACAAAAAATTTACGAACCCCAGAACAAAATTTATGCTTCAAAACACAAAAAGTCATATTTTCATATTTTGCAGAATGTTTGAAGATTTTTTTTTATACGAAATCGTAGTTTTTACATTGACATAACGAAATAATCTGCCGTTTTCTTTCGAAAAGCTAAATAAAATTATGTTATTTAAATTATGTTAATAAAATTATATTATTTATAATATAATTTTTATAAAGAATTTTAATCGGGCCCTCTGTCGTCCCATGCCTCGGGACAATTTTTCCTGTCCTCTCTCCCTCCCCTTCAGTAAGTCTTTGACTACATTACACGTAAATTACACGCATAATTTTCTTAAACTATCATATAAAAGGGTGCGTAACGTTTTTAAAAGGTGCTTAAGGGTGCTTATTTTCGATTTTCGTTTTTTAAATGCCCTTAAAGGTGCTTTTTTTAATGGGTGTTTTTGAAGAGTGCTTAATTTTCCCTTTTTCAAAATGAGATTTTTTCTTTACTACGTTGATTTTCGCATCGAATTATGTAAACAGACACAGTTCACATTGTTCTATTCAACGTTTTCACAATTAATTCAACCCCAATCTATTTCGGCGCATTGTCAGTCCGTAACGCATGAAAACGCCATTAGTTTAACATGACTCAAAATTTCATGATTTTTGACAATTGTCAAAAACAATGGGAAAAGTTTTTTTTTTTTGACTTGGCAGTTAAAGCACGATAAAACCGTCAATTGTCAAAAACTTTCCAACCCAGCCTAATTATGAGATTTTTTTAAAGTGCTTAAAAATATTTTTGAGTGCTTGAAAAGTGCTTAAAAGGTACTTATTTTTTGTTGAATAATTTGGTTACGCACCCTGTATAAAATGTAAATGTCTGCTACTTTTTCACGGAAATTCTAGTATTCATGTGTATCCGATTTTACTCCGCTAGTTTGGTTAAACCGGTACACATGGTATAGGGTGAATTGACTTTTCCTAGAAAAAATTTATTAAAAAAGTAATAATCCTTCACTTTTCGATATATTATGTTAGAATGAATATCTTAGTTAAATCAAACGATTTTTAGATGGAATAGTTTGGCTTCAACAAGTTTTCGAATCTTAGCTATTCAATATTTTCCCCCACCTTCTTCTCTGGAAAAATATTTCTGTTGAAATTATAATTTTTTAAATTTAGTTAATATTATCGACCAAAAAATATTTGACCTAAAATTAAGCAATTTACAATGTTTAATGGAATTTAGCGTTAATAATAAATAAAAAAAATATTCATTAAATGAAAACAAATAAATGTTGAAAACTTTTATGTTAAAAATAATATTTCTTAAAGTAATTTTTCTGATTATAAATGTTTATTGTTTTCTTATTTTATGTTGAAAAGCTTTAACAGCACATACAAGGAAAGTACCTGTAATGTGATTCGTCAATCAGGCTGATTTATTTTTCCTACTGATAGTTTTCTTTTTAGGTTCAGAAATCATGTGTAAAATTTAATTAGTCTAATTTGAAGCAATTATTAGTTATAAATTATTAAAAACTGCAATTTTTACCAAGAATACATTGCCGAATTTAAATCATTCGGCAGACGATTAGAATTGCGGTGTAAAGGTAACTTTAATTTAAACTTGTCTCCCTAATCGGAAATCACGTTTTAAAACTCGAAATTTAAATAAAACTAGAATAAAATATTTCTAATATTTTGCAAAATTTCCACATATCATACGATATAATTACTAGTATCAGACGTTTGGCAAAATTTCCGCGATTTTTAACAATTTCTTTTTTTGTCAAAGCTGACATTTTCAATGATTTATATCCTTGCAACCAATGCGAAAAGGACAAAATGTTGTAGATCTATTATTCCATAACCAAAAAACTAATTGAATAAAAAAAAAATTAAACTTGATTTGCAAGTGACACGTCGGGTTCCTTCAATATCAGACTAAGCTAAAACGTCAGTGATTTTACGTGTAAATATATTAAGATTTTGCTTCCTTTGAAAATTAGAGCACACATATATGCGTGCGCTAATATGAGTATATGTTATCGTTAAAGTGTGAAATCTGTTATTTCATAGAATAACTAGGTATTTCATGAAATAACTAGGCAAGTTAGTTAAAGTATATAAAATTATTGAATTCTACGAACTAAGTATTCTGTAGAATAACTTTTACTTGATCGCTAAAGTATGAAATACAGATCTCGAAAATTCTTTGAACCGGTTCTAGCTGCTTTTAGTCAGTTTTTTTATAACTATTTTTGCAATACTTTAACTGTTCTGCGGTCTATCATGAGTTATTTCATAGAATAACTATGGTAAAGTGTGAAGTATTTCATCTATTATGTACTTTAACTGACTTGTCTAGTTATTGCATAAAATATCTAGTTATTCTATGAAATATTATTTCATAGAATAACTAGTCATTTCATAGAATAACTATGGTAAAGTCTGAAATATTTCATCTATTATATACTTTAACTGACTTATCTAGTTATTGCATAAAATATCTACTTATTCTATGAAATATTCATAGTTATTCATATGTAATATCCATATACATAGAACAACTAGTTATTTCATAGAATAACTAAAGTCTGAAATCTTTCGTCTATTATAAAATTTAACTGACTTGTCTAGTTATTGCAGAAAATATCTAGTTATTCTATGAAATATTATTTCATAGAATAACTATGGTAAAATCTGAAATATTTCATCTATTATATACTTTAACTGACTTGTCTAGTTATTGCATAAAATTCTACGAAATAACTGAATTTATGCACTTTAACGGTAACCTACAAATAGAAATTTAAAATAAAGTGACTGATCCCTAAGAAAAATGTTTAATTCTTTCGAACTTCTCTCAAACCAATTGGAATTTAACTTTGATGGGGGACTAAAAACTATAAAATAATCCATTTTAACTAACCCAAAAACATAAATTCAAAACAAACTAAATCATTCTCCGAGATCAAACTATTGCCTCGGAATATTTTGACATCCAAAAATTGTTCTGAAAATAATCCTGTAAGTTTAAAGAGACATGTCGGATCTCTTATTAGCATAAAATATCAATAAATAATAGCAACGCGGACATTTTTAAATGAAACCTTTAACTCGAAAGGAAAAGAATGTAACCTTTAAAGGTTTCAGACGTGAGAAACCAGACAGCCACCCGTCCATCAATAATGAAGCATTAGAGATTACCAGTAAAAAGGCTTGAAAAACAAACGTCAAACCCTGATGATAATTAAAATTAATAGATTTAGTAAATGCTAGTCCACGACTTTTGGTTGAAGAGAAAATATATAAAAAGGTTTAGCTATATTCTTTACTTTTTACTAACTATTCTAACTAGTTATTCTAACTAAGACTCCTTAATCAATGAAAAGAAGTTGAACACATGGTGGCAAATATCGCGAGTAATCTAAATATTATCAGATCACTTCAAATTGATAGATCCAAAAGGAAGATATGATGCACTTAATGCTGCATTGTCTGAAATGAAAAACGACGTTAATAAAGTACAGCAGTTCAAAATACACTGATGTAAGAAATTAAGACAATTTGCAGACTTGGTCGATTATCTCTAGAGCTACTGGACCGATTTTGATGAAATATGATATGTACATACATTGATACGATACAAAACAAATAACCGTTCAACAATTGTAATACTCATACATGATAGTGCGTATCACTTGTTGGAGTCGGAAGATATGAAATTGCCAAAGGACAATTCAGGCCAATTCCCACAGGAAATGATAAACTGCCTTATTTCAAGTATGAAATCACGCTACAAAGCCTGTATATCTGTAACAGGGGACCATACCCCCTATTAACCAATTTTTTGTGTAGTTGTTCTGCAACCGCTGTTTCATACCTTCCGACTCCAACAAGTGTTGCGCATGATCATGCACGTGTATTACAATTATTGAATGGTTATTTGTTTTGTATTGTATCAATGTATGCTCATATCGAATTTCATCAAAATCGGTCCAGTAGTTCTAGAGATAATCGACCAAGTCTGCAAATTCTCTTAATTCCTTACACCAGTGTAGCTGTAATTCTAATCATAGGTTTCAGTTTGTTCTGCTAAAATCAAATAGCACTGCTTTTCATCTTCTGCGAATCATTACATGTTTTGTAAATTTTTAATAATTTTGCTGATAATCTTTCTATTTAGTATCCCACCATTTCTCAGTGCTTATAAATACATTCTAATTTAATCTTTTGCTCCCCAGGGTTTCTGCCAAACCCTTCGGTCAGCACCTGTTTCGTATCACACTTCTTTTTGGTATCTTGTTCAAGCTTGTTTCTCTGCTCCTATTGGTTAAATCACTTCGCACATCTCTTTACTTTTCTGCTGTCATTTGGCGTTTAGACATTGAGGAAGATTCTTGTTTAGAGAGCTGAAACTATAGTATGTCCATTTCTGTACTTTATTTAAGCTTTATTCGAGTTGTCATTTGCTTTAGACATTAAAAGTATAGATGTTTCATTCTTGTAAGACGAAATTGGTAATTATTAATCAAATTTGCCTAAAACGTAATGTAGTATTACAATGAACTATTGTAACTATTTCAAGTGGACTATCATAATGGACAATTTACCATACTGGGTTGAACACACCCTTATTTTAAGTTTATTAGTTTTGACAATAGTTTACTTACATCTCCTAAGTTTATTAATTCAGCAAAGTTTTTTTCAAGTTAATTTTGTTAAAGTTATGAAATTTGTTAATTCTAAATCCCTAATTGAGTCTGATTATTTTAAAAATCGTAACAAAACGATGTTAGATACATTTTATTAATATTTCCTTTATTGATTTTGTGTAGTTTTATCAGATTAATAAAATTTGACAATGAAGTTTATAACAAAAGCAATGCTTAATTTAGTTTATCAAAATAGTAAAAATGCTCCGTTTTTTGCCAAGAAGAAAACTGCTGAGATTTTAAAAAAATAATTTACGTTTTTACTTTTTCAAAAAAATAAAATTAAAAAACGCAATGTTAATTATCAATTGTCCCGTACTTAATTTTCAAAAATAATTACTCAAAAAATTTCTGTAACACTAACAGTACATTAACTAATCACTTTTTTTCAATAATAAAATAAAATACAATTTAACTACATTAATATTTATCAAAATGTCTTTAAATTCAACAATTATGATTTAATGCTTTACACACGAAAATTAAATGTTTTCTCTTTTTTTATATACTACTACAGTACTTCTAACATTCATTCTCGTTATTTCTTAAATAGTATTTATTTGTTATAGAAAATTAATGAATTTAACTAATGGAATATAACATCTTAACCCGATCTTAATTACTCTTCTATAGAATTAGCAGAATAGATATTTTGTGCAATATACTTTTCTTTCTTTGCTATTCAATCTATCATTCTTCAATTAATTTTCAATTTGTTCGGTTGAGCCCTTAAATTTAATTTTTATCTTTTTTATTAAGTGTGACATTTTTACAAAATAGATTATACTTAATTAATTCGTTTTTGATCTTTTCTGATCGAAAATTAAACATATAATTACTTTAAAAGAATTGAATGGAATGTAAAGACAAATATCTACTCTAGCAAAACGCTATTTGACTCAAGGTAAGATATTATGTGTTGTATTACGTATTTCTGATATCAAAATTATATGGCATCAAAGACCATTAATGGCGAAAATTCTATCTCTAATGTTATCTATATCTAATTATCTGTATCCATATGCTTCGACTTATTTTGATCTGTATCTGTCAGTATCTATGCTTTTTTTCCCCACCTGGGTTGACACTTCGTCAATTCAGGCGTTGGGTAGATTTGTTGGCCGCTCTTTCAGGGGCACATATAATACAGAGAATGAAAGAACATCCATGCCTTGTCCGGGATTCGAACTCAGAACCTTTCTGATGCAATACCAGTTCCTGACCCCTAGATTGTCCTATCGGCTTCTCTATATATATATCTATTATTTATCTATGCATATAGGTACACATGCATATAGCTTATGCATGTAGATATATGTACCTATATGCATCTAACTATGGCCATTTTGCCTAGCAATTGGAAAAACAATGCAAGCACTTCACGAAACTTTGCAATTACGTTGTTTCATCAATTGCTCGACAGTATTTATATCTGTATATACATATGCATCTATTATGTCTGTCTATATTTACCTGTATCTATCTACAATTATCTGTATTTAACAATTCATCTACCTATATCTATCTACCTGCTTATTTACCAAATAATTTACCTGTATCTATAGACCTATATCAATATATTTAGTCATATCTATTGATCTGTATCTATATAAATCAAACTAAAATACAAAAAATAAAAACAAAAGTATGGCAGAATAGCCTATATCTATCTGCAACTATATAAATCTAAATATACCTCCATCTATTTATATCTGTAACGATCTATCTATACATATTTATCTACGAACGTACATGCGTCGATATATCTATACGAGTATCTATTGTCCAATATATCTGTATCTATCGTAATCAAGACGGAGAAACAATTCTAGCTAAATTATCGTACTGTAGATTAAGAACATTTCTAGTAAAAAAAACGTAATTTTAGTTATTGAAGCCAAAAATGTACCAAAATATATAGCCAAAAATATATAAATAAAATATATAAAAATACATAAAACCATATGTTTGGTAAATTTTCCGTACATATGGTTACGGCTTACCTGGAAATTCTGATTTTCAAAATTATAATTCTTATTACTACACATTTAGTAAAAAAATATAAAACTCAAAAGTAAATTTAACCGAATAAATGTTTTTCACGCCGCCATTCTCAAAGTTATCATAAAAGTATGAAATTTTACCACACATATCAAATTTTGAAACATATTATAAAACCATATTTTATTGTTAATTTTACGAAAATCATTACCAAAGCGCTTCGGTAAAAATTTTGGAGTTCCCATAGAGAAAAAAAAAAGCGGAACGCTAAATTTACTATTTAGAAAAACGAAACGTTAAATTTTTAACAAAAGGAAAACGCTAACTTTTATTATATTCTAGTAGTTTTGTTTTGACCATAATTTTTTCTCAATCTGTCTAAACTACCTAAAATAAAAAGCAGAAATTGTGACGTGATTTTCTTGTAATTCTTATAAGCTTTTATAAATCCAAATAAAAACTTTCGGATAAACAATAAATTGCAGTGTATACTTTTTTTCTTCTTAATATCAGTTCGAAAAAAAATAAATAAAAAGAAATTTATCGTCAGGTGCCGGCCCAAATGATCTTTTAACGACGTTGCCATTGGATAGTTCTCAAGAAACTTCGCATATCAATGTAAGTGACCTTATAAGTTCGCGTTCTTTTCGAAATCAGGAAAAAAATAAAAAATATATTGTTGACAAAAAGAACTGGCTTTTAATAAATGGCCTAACTTGAATGTCATTATAAAATAATCAGGTATGAAATATACATTTTTTTCTAGGCTCGGTCTAATGGCATATTTATTACAATGAGAAAAGTTTAAAAATGTGTTGGTAAAATACAAAATATTTTTTTCAGAAGATTATTATTTCTATTTTCATATTTAACATTTCTTTATATAAATTTCTTTTGGCTAAAATCTAAGTTTTTAAAAAGTATCTAAATTTCAAAAAATAATTGTATTCCTGATACAGTATTTTTGAAATGAACGCTAAGTAAAATATATTCGTATTTCAAAGCAAGACAATCTAATGGCATATTTATTACAATGAGAAAAGTTTGAAAATGTGTTGGTAAAATACAAAATATTTTTCAGAAGAGTATTATTTCTATTTTTCTTTTTTATATATAAATTTCTTTTGGCTAAAAACTAAGTTTTTTAAAAAGTATCTAAATTTCAAAAAATAATTGTATTCCTGATATAGTATTTTTGTAATGAACGCTGAGTAAAATATATTCCTATTTTTAAGCAAGGCAATCTAATGGTATATACACCGAAGAGTCATTACATTATGACCACCCTGCTAATAGCATGTAGGACCACCTTTAGCCCTCAAAATTGCTAGCACCCTCCGTGGCATTGATTCCACAAGGTGCTGATAGATAGTCTGAGGTATCTGGTATCAAGCGCTCACCAACTGGTCCTGCCATTCCCTCACATTGCGAGGGGGTAGCGTGGCAGCACGAATTTGGTTTTCCAAGTAGGACCACAAATGCTCTATTGGATTAAGGTCAGGTGAATTTGGGGGCCAAGACATGACTTGAAAGTCACTGGAATGTTACTCGAACCAATCCATGACGATTCGACCCTTATGCCATGGTGCATTTTCCTGTTAGTAAACACCATCCCCCGCAGGAAAAACCGTTGCCATGAATGGGTGAACCTGGTCTGCAACTATGTTCAAGTAGCTTACAGAAGTCAGGGATTGTTCTATGAGGATTATGGGTCCTAATGTGGCCTATAAAAACATAGTTCCTGGGCGAGAAACCATGAAAACCTGGGCGAGCACATTGTTATAGATGGAGGGTGGTCATAATGTCATGGCTCTTCGGTGTATATTACAATGAGAAAAATTTAAAAATGTGTTGGTAAAATATAAAATATTTTTCTGAAGAGTATTATTTCTATTTTTCTTTTTTTTATATATATAAATTTCATTTGGCTAAAAACTAAGTTTTTAAAAGGTATCTAAATTTTAAAAAATAATTGTATTCCTGATATAGTATTTTTGTAATAAACGAGGAGTAAAATATATTTGTATTTTTAAGCACTGTTATAAGTAACTGTAAATTCTACAGAAAAGAAATTTCACAGGAAAAAAAATACTGTTTGATGATAAATGCAGATTTTTTTTAAAAATGTTTTCAAGCTTTACCAGCGAACTGCAAAAAATTACAGTCTGATTTTCACAAAACAGTTTTTCTCTGTTTTTCACCCAAATTATAAGCGGATTAAAACTGTCAGTTCCAATTCTAGTTTTTGCCATGCAGTTTTGCTTACCATAAAATAACTATTTTGTTTTTCAAACCATTTGAATGATTATTTTCTTCACTTACTTTCACACATCAGCAATTATTGCAAAATAAAATTGCGATTCGATTTTATTGTTAAACTGACACCTGGTCATTACCTGTCTTTAGATATCAATTTTCTTTCTGTAAGTTAAATTGCGAGACATTTTTATAACTGTGGCCCACTGTAGTTTTAAACATTTTTAAACTTACATGTGACTTCAGTAAGTAAGTAAGACTTTTACGAGAAAAATCGTTTAAAATTTTTCTTCATATTCAATCGGTAGAGCGTGATTGCCTCCTAATAAAGTAACCCAAGTTCGAAACCCGGCATGGATGCTAATTCTACTTTCGGTTTGCACCGCTTTTGTTTATTTTTTGTGATCAAATTATAAAGACAGGAAGACTTAATTTTATTCACGAGTTATTTGAAATTAAAATGATAGCTTCTTTTGTGACTAGTGAAATGTAGTAGTCGCCAAAGACACCAGTATTATTTAAATTAACAGAAACCTTAGTGTTCAAGTTTAACACACGTACTATCTGAAATTCACTATGCATTTCCTATATGCAAATGTAAACTAACGAAAAAAAACTAAACAACTAATTTAATGAACAACAAAGAATACATCATATTTTAATTCATATTTAAATGAACTGAGAAATTTCAATAAACTGATTTTATACTGCATTTATACAGAAAATTTCTCTTTAATTTTTAAATAATTTTTTTTTTAAATTGAACTTTATGTATATGTTATCGGC
The DNA here is from genome assembly GCF_043381705.1 of Parasteatoda tepidariorum. Classification (NCBI taxonomy): domain Eukaryota; kingdom Metazoa; phylum Arthropoda; class Arachnida; order Araneae; family Theridiidae; genus Parasteatoda; species Parasteatoda tepidariorum. The sequence continues at coordinate 39,418,516 of NC_092212.1, read as the reverse complement.
AAAGTATGAAATCTGGTATTATATAGAATGCCTAAAATTAGCCGGCAAAGTATGAAATGATTTATATTGCCATACACACATTGCCTAGGCATTCTATAGAATGCCAAATGAGAAACCGGCAAAGTATGAAAAAAACGTCCTGATGAGGTTATGTATATGATGTGCATGTTACTGTGAATGACCGAAATCGGTGGTTGTTGACTTTCACCGGTGAATGTTGACAATCACATAGTCGCTTTGGCGAATGTCCGAAATATTTATTACATCCGATTTGATAATAATTTATTCGTGGATATAATTACATTTATTCGATATTTTAACGCTAACTGACGATAGATTAGAAAAAACATCAGTGTAGAGTATACCGGGCAATGGCACTTGACCTTAAGAAAACATCAGTGTAGGGTATACCGGGCAGTGGCACTTAACTAGACCTAGTATATATTTCGGACATTTACCAAAGATCTAGTCATACTAGGTCTAGTTAAGTGCCATTGCCAGGTATATATTTGAACATTCACCAAAGCGACTATGTGATTGTCAACATTCATCTGTGAAAGTCACCAACCACCGATTTCGGTCATTCACAGTAACATGCACATCATTTACATAATAACCTCATCAGGACGTTTATTTCATACTTTGCCTAAATAGCCTTTGTCATTCTATAGAATGCTTAGGCATTATATATATACAATGCCCAAGGAAAGTATGTAATAATTCTCACATTTCATATTTTGCCTAAAAACATCCCAGGCAGTCTATACAATGCCGGCGTTTCATACTTTGCCGGTAACATCTACATAAATTACAAAATGCTCAGCAAAGAAATAAATTAACTATTAATATATTTACAAATTTAATTACTTTTCATAACTCATGAAAACTTTCATTTTACTTTTGACAAGCTTAAAAAAATTTTATTAGTCAAGTAATATTCAATCGTAAATTCTACAAGTAAAACAAAAAGAGTTTATACTTAGACAAATTGTACAAAATAAATTTTCATTAACTTTGTTGAAAATAGTAATCTTTAAGATTACTCAAAATATTTTTTTATTTCCTAGCATAAATAAACTACTGGCAAAAGGAAAGAAAAAAAAACCAACAAAACCTTTGAAAAAAAGGAAGAAACCAATTTGTAACACTTTCATTACTAAGAATTTCCTTTGAATTAAAAACCCGAAACTCAAAATTACAAATCAACTTTTTCCTTTTTTTTTTTTATTTCAGCAAAATGAAAGGAAATAATTCCACAGTTTCTATTTTTCACATAGCATTATTTTTGCGAACGGCGTCGTCTAAATCGAGGAGAAAAAAATAATTCCTTAACAGAAAAACGAACAGGAAACACAAGAATTAGAATAATTTTTTGAAAGAAAATAACCGGGAAGGATAGTTTGTTTTTCCTGTAATTACGGATTTTTCGCCATTCCATTGGCGATTTTAATTAGAGAAGATTTAAGCTTACAATTACACCACCGCCAAGCAAAGAAATTTCACGCTCCTATCTGTTTGGCGCAATTTTTATTTTATTATTTTTTTCGAAAAGAAAAGTTTTGTTTAGTTGAAGGGGGGGAAAAAAGAAGCCTCAAAAAAGAAACCAGGAATTATTTGATTTTAGGTTTTTTTTTTATTTTGAAAAATAGGATTTGTATGTTTTTGTTTCCTCCGAAATTTGAAGTAAAGGTACCGCACACACACACAAAAAAAAATTACTTTTTCGGAACTGATGGTGTTATATTTCAATTAAAGTTATTGAAAGAATTTTTTTATTTGTATTTTATCTAAATTAGAAAAGAGTTTTTCGTTCTTATAAAAAATTTCTTTGCGCCTTTAAAAAACAAAATATTGCTTTAAATAAGCTTTATTTTTAATTTTAATTATCATATTTTTTACAAGAAATAAAGAAATAAAAATTAACATGCCGACAGTAACAATTTATTAAAAGAATTCTGTCCTATGTAATTCCATTAAATGATATCACGTATTTTTCTATTCTTTCATGAAATATTGCGTGAATTAAAAATTATTAGAATATAAGAAAATATTCAAATCGTTTGAAATCAAACAGCAATTCTTTTCATACGGAAATCGAGTAGTTATTCCAACAATTTAGAAATCAAATAGTTAATAATTTGAAAATCAAGTAGTTGTTTTAATCATTTGGAAATTAATCAAATCATTTGGAAATCAGTAATTTTTCAAATCAAAATAAAATAGTTGTTCCAAATCATTTGAAAATCAAGTAGTTAATCGAATTACTCGGAAATCGAGTAGTTGCTCGAATCACTTCGAAATCAAGTAGTTATACTAATCATTTCAAAATCAAGTAACTATTCTAATCATTTCAAAATAAAATAGTTATTCTAACCGTTTCAAAATCATGTAGGTTATTCTAATCATTTCAAAATTAGTAATCATTCTAATCATTTAGAAATCAGAAATTATTCTAATCATTTCAAAATTATTAATCATTCTAATCATTTAGAAATCAGTAATTATTCTAATCATTAGAAAATTAGTAATCATTCTAATAATTTAGAAATCAGTAATTATTCTAATCATTTAAAATCAGTAGTTATTCTAAAAATTTGAAAAAAAGTAAATATTCAAATCATTTAAAAATCAGTCATTATTCAAACCATTTGAAAATCAGTAATTGTTTAAATCATTTGAAAATCAGTAATTATTCAAATCATTTAAAAATCAAATAATTTTTATGATCAGAAAGTCAAGTAGTTATTCAACGAATAAAATGGGTGCCAGGTTGTGATCTATTGTGGAAGGAAAAGTATGACTAATACTGTAATCTAACTATACCCAATTATTTTTTGTCCAATTTTTCTATTTTCCTCACTGCCTAATTAATAAATTTTTACGCCAATTCATAAATTGTTTCATGATATATTTTACACATAATTTTGCGTATAATTAAGTATGTTATTTTTACACAACTTTAATGTTCCAGAAATGGTTGCAAAAAAGCTTATAACATTGCTGTGCATCGCAAATGTTACAAACGTTAAATCTGTTTATTTCTCCACATTTCCGTTATCCATTGTACAATAATAAAACTTTTGGGATGGGCTAAGCGATTTTATAACTGACATCTGGTGCAAACTTAATATGGAGCTATTTCGAACCATATTATAGCACTTCTAATTTGATTAGATTATACTTTGGTTCAAGTAGTGGTGGCTCAGGGGATAGAGCGCTCACCTCGCAGAGAGATGACCCGGGTTCGATCCCAGTAATGGCTGGGATTCGACTTCCGCACCCGACAACAATGCTGACGTAAAATATCCCCAATGGTGGACGGATCACGGGTTAGATTTCCCTTGCCGTCAGGCTAACCGTGGAAGTTTTTCATGGTTTTCTCACCAAGTAACGCAAATGCGGGTTAGTTGCATCAAAAAGTCCTCCACGAAGGCAAATTTCTCTCAATACTTGATCCAGGAGTTCAATTGTCTTCTGGATTGGGTTCAAAATTACAAGGCTAAGGAGTTGCCTTGCAATTTTGAACATTAGTATTCGCTAACCCAAGAATTTGGTCGGCTGTTCAACTACGGTTATAAAATAAAAAATAAAATGTACTTTGGTTCAATTTTACAATATTTAAAGGGTCCACTAAATTTGCACCATATTACGGGGCAAGGTGCCAAAATGATGGTTTAAAGTTGGAACAATTTTTCGGAGTGTACTGTTAAAAAAGTAAAGATTTTTTTTTTTTTTAATTTTTTTTTTAAAAATTTACTAAATTCGTATTTTTTTTTAATCCATAAAAATATTGCTAAAATAAATAAACAAAATTCTTTTTTTTCTCTTTTTACTTAAATAATTCCTCTTACAACCGAGCTCTGCTGTTAGAGGTGGGGAGACGGGGAGGAAAAAATTCTAAATATGCTTTAAATCCTCTTTATTTAATTTTTACGAATAAACTAACGTTGGATATTTACTCTATTTAGCAATATCTTTTGATGCATGTAAAATTCAAGGTCACCACTCTATCACAATTTGAGATATAATTACTTTTCTCGATATATCTTTTCTGACAAAACAACGCCAATACAATTCGGCAATCAATAGGTAGTTAAATAGTCACTTGTCTGTTTTTTAGAGTTTTGATAACTATATTTGTTTTTATACGAATTAACTCAAAAAGAATTTTTCAGCGTCATCCATCTCTGTTTTTGTCAGTTTAAGCTGTAATAATAGGTTTTATAAAATCTTAAAGTTCAGAAACGTGTGTAGTTTTATATTTCTCACTCAAAACCACCAATCGCATCATTTCATTGTTCCAATGCTTTGAGGAAGAATTCATGGAGGTTCTAAAAATTATCAAGCACCATGTACCTTTAATCTAATAAAGCGACTTCTTTATTTTCTACCTATTTTTGAAGGAAGATTTGCTGTGTAATAATACTGTTTTTGATGTTTAATAGTCATCAAAACTTTGATAAGTGCAAAAAATATCAAGAAAAGACAAATTACAAATTAGCCTGAATTCTAAGATATCGAGAGTAGAGGAAGCCTCTACCAGGGGTTGCCAACCTGCGGCTCTTTGAAGGATTATTTGTGGCTCTCGATAAATGTACCAGAGTTCCCTTTTCATTTTTGTGCTATTATATTTTAAAAAATTATTATCGTTCCGTATGTATATCAAAATGTCTTTTAAATTACTGAGAACAAATATGAAAGATTAAGTGCAACGTTGTTCAATTCAAGATGAGTTTTCCATTTCCAATATAATTGCGACCCAAAAAAAGCATCTGAAGAATTAGAATTAATAGAGATGCAAGAAGATCAAGTTCTACAATTAAAATATAAGTCGACGTCGATTACTGAATTTTGGAAATTTGTTCCAGAATCTAAGTAACCTGAATTAAAAGAGGCTGCTTGTCGAATTATTTCAATATTCGGAACAGCGTACTTATGTGAATCATTTTATTCCACTTTAAAATTCGTGAAATCCAAACACCGATCAGTATTAACTAACCAGCATCTCAAAGAATTACTGAGAAGTGCTGTCACCAATTATTCACCAAATTTTAAAGAATTATCAAGAGAAGTAAAATAAATGTGTTTAATTTTTAAATTCAATACACATATTTTGTACTTTTACTTATATGTTTTCAATGAATATAATTTATGTAAAAAAAAAATTTTAATACCTTTTTTGTATACCTTTTAAATACGTATTTAATTGCGGCTCGCGAAAAATTTCAAATTTTGAAAAATGGCTCGACTATGTAGGAGCTTGGCCACCCCTGTTCTACACTACCTTAAAAGGTCTTGCAATGGATTTAGATTGCCTATACATTCCTACTAAAATATTGAATCGTATACTATATCCCAACCAGGAACTAAAGTTTATGAATATATACACATATTAATCTTAACCTTAACGATTCCATTATACTACAAATGCATCATAAACACATTACCATTTAAACAAAGCGTTCCAATAAAAAAAAAATTAAGTAAACATATCTCATTTAGAAATGTGCCTATCCCAGGCTACAAAAGAATAAAGTAGGTGTGCACAACAGTAATGAATGCGCATGCATAATAGTTCTGATGATGATAACCTTGACTATAATTACAATTCTATGGAAAAAAAGGGAATAAAATGTCCACAATAATAATACCCTGCCCAATTATTTACCAAAACGTCTCTTCTAACACCGTCCTATAACACTGATGTCATTCCAGCTGTAAATCTGTCAAACAAAAAAAATTATTTGGCGATGGTTTTCCTGTCCATCTGTCACCAACTTCCTGTCCTTTCATCATCGCTACCGAAATAGCCGAGAATGTACTTTAATTTTTTGGCGAACATAATTGGCGATTGTTGAAACAATTGGTTGCGATTGTGCTGATGATTGGGAAAAAATACTTTTTTTAGCTTTGACAACAGATTGAATATTTAACTTGCGTGCCCTCATGAATATTCTAGAATGGCGATTTTTTTATGATCGATATAATGCAATGATTAGCTGGCTTCCGGTCAGATTAATGAAAATTGCATTTTTAGCAATGTCAATAAATTAAGATGATGGACTTAATGTAAATGTTCTCTTTTATACACTACCTTTTCTAAGAACTGAACTGAAGAACAAAGGTAGAAATAATAAACAAGCAGATAAAGAAAGTGGAATAACGCAGATCGCTGATTATATTTAAGTTATAATTTAATTCACGGTAACAATTTTTGAGAAAGTTAATAATTCTGTCTAGAGGCAAGAATAAACAGAAATTATTACTTAAGTTTTCTATAAATAAAAAAAACAACTTAAAAATCCTTTTATTTTTAACTAAAAAGATAAATTTGAAACATTCATGCATAACTTAGCTGCATGCACATTTTTCTAATAATGTCCAGATGTTTAAAAATAAATATATGAAGTTTAAATACGACGGTTATTTAATTTTATCTTTAAAAATCGACGGCAATAGTTTTAGTTTTCTGAGACAAATAATTTTAGAAAAAGCAATATACCGCCTCGATGCATGTCCAAAAAATTAGTGTAATGAACCGCTGTTATTTTAACGGAAAATATATTAAAGTATAAGCATTTAAAACTGTTTTTATTTTGATCCTTAGGATAATTTTTCAAATACTTTGGTAATTTCTTGAATATTCTTATGAAAACTTTCTGTAACAAAATGCCCTTTTTATACACATGAAATAGAAGGTTGTCCAAAAATATAGCGTACACAATACCAATAGTTTTCCTCATAAATGTATTGTTTTATGCTTTTTATTTTATAATCGTCGTTGAAGAACCGATCCAATTTTTTGGGTTTACGATTACTAATATTCAATTCCGTAGCCTTGTAATTTTGAACCCAATACAAGAGACAAGGGAACTCCTGGATTAAGTATTGGAAGAAATAAGCCTTCGTGGAAGACTTTTGATGGAGCTAACCCGCATTTGCGTTACATGGAGAGAAAGACCACGAAAACCACCCACGGTTAGCCTGGCGGCAAGGGGACTCAAATTCATGATCCGTCCACCACTGAGGATATTTTACGTCAGCACTGTGGTCTGTGCAAGACAGATGAGAAATTCGTATCGACCAGCTATCACTGGGATTCGAACCTGGTTCACCTCATTGGAAGGTAGCCGCTCTATCCCCTGAACCATCACGGCTATAATATATTGTTTGAGATAATCTGATGCCATAAAATTGAATATATAAAATTATTATAATGTTGATTTCATTCAAATCGAAAATTATATTACATTTGTAGCACATAACTAAGTGCAAGAAGTAAGCTGTTCTCAATGTTATTTTTCTCACTTTTTTTAAAAATACTCTATTAATAGTATTACAGGGCTCAAATGTATAATTTCTTGTGCTCTTCTCTTAAACTTGCAAAATACAAAAAAAGTTGTATTTATAAACAATGAAACAATGCTCTTCCAAATTTAGGAATAAACTCTAGATGATTCTTTTGACTCTATATGGAGCTTAAGAGCCGAAAGCTACACTAACCCATGAAGCTATAGACATTCATCTGTTTAAAAAAAAAATCGAACTTAGAGAACGAAATTTTTTCCTGTCATATCATTTTAGTCGGTGATTCCTTGTTAGATAAACAGTCATTGAAAATTTCGGCAAAAAAGTGAGCATGTACTAGAAAAACTTTTGCGGCCATTTACCCGGGATGCTTTTCCAAATGCAACCCTATATCGTACATGCTACTGAAAATGTTCGAAAGTTCACATTACCTAGACCTAGCTAAACTGAAAATTAATTTGACTGATAAAGAGCAAAATTATGATGGTGTTGAACACTTTTTATTCAATTTATGAATAAATAAATAATAATTTTAATTTTAAAAGACAGTTCATCCACACTTTTCACTGAAATTAATAAAACTAAAAACTGTACTCAAATATTGCAATATATTATTCGGAATTTCCATAAATATCCCTAAAAAGAGGCAAGAAAATACCGAAAACTAATATAATCTTTAGATTAAATACATTAATGGAATGCGATAATGGGAGAAAAATGTTGTGGTGTTTCAAGAAAACCTACTATCCATCTTTTGCTATAGAAAGAAAAGAAAATATATAACTAGATAAAGCTAAGGATGAAACCATATTGCTTTATCAGAATAACAGCTTTCGACTTTTGCCTATATTTATACAGGCAGCACTTACAGCTACCAACTTTTATTCTTTGGTAAGGGTTAGTCTACAAAATATTCGTAAGAGAGAGAAATATTAGAATAACGCTAAGTTTTATGATAAATATTATTCATATCTGAAGTTATTTATTTAAGAACCAAAACTGTAGATGAAGTTGCTGTGGTAACTGAGCATGAGGTTTTATTTTAATTTCAGTAGTATCAAGAACTAAGTCTGTTAAACCATAGCTTATGTTAATTGAATAAAACATTTTGAAAACTTTTATTTGAATACATTTTAATTTAGATGTAAAATTCTGCTTTCAGTACGATGAATAGACGTGCTCAAAACTTGGACAGTCCTCGAATTTCATTGATTGTCTTGAAAAATTTTTAAACTCTTTGAGGGCGTTAAGTGTTTCCAAAATTTCAGCACTTGTTCTTAAATGTTATCGAGTTTCTCTGAAAACATATTTTTTATTATATATATGCTGTAAAATAGAAAAAAAACAGAAACACGCACGTTTTTCAAAATTATCAGGTAACTTTGTCTTACAGAGAGTACAAATGAAAAGCAAACATATACCATGGTTAAACTAATAACGCCATACTTGTCCTAAAATAATTTAAAAAAATAATAATAATGAAACTTAAATTTGACGTGTATGCAGAACGCTTGACGTGCATGACGTGAAATGTAGAATATTATGTGATATTCTGAAACAGTTTAGTAATGAAATCAAGATGAAGATGTTTGAAGATGAAGATAAAGATTAAGATGATGAAAATGATTCTAAGCCTTACATTAGTTATCAATTTAAAAAAAAAATCGTGGTTTTGCACAATTAATATTTAAATGGAGAAATTAATATTGAAATGGAATAATGTAAATTGATATTTTCAAAAAATGCTTGGATGTCCTCAAATATTAAAATTTTCAAGGACGTTCCTCTGATTTGTTCTTAAATCATGGTTTATAAATCTGGTCACCTTAGCTTATAGACAAGAAGTAAAAATTGATTGCAGCAAACAAGGGTTGGTGAGTGTGGCGCGCAGGGGGTGCAGACCCCCTAATTTATTTAAAATTTACTTAGCCAAAATCATATTAAAGCATAAAACTAATTGTTAATTAATATTTTGATAGGATATTTTAGAGCAGAATTATAGTAAGTCTAATTAAAATTTAACTGACCGAAAACTAAATCAGTGGAAAAATTTTTTTAATTAAATTTCAAGTAATAAAACCTTTATCAAAGAAGTCCTACAGAAAACTTCGATTTAATGTAATGATTTTTAATACTTTCTGCACGCAGGAGTGCTTAAAAAGGCATAAAATCGAAGAAGAACCTTTTCAATTCTAAGCTTGCGTAACCATGAATAATATTCTTTTTATAGTAGTCCAACTTCTGACCAAGATTTCGTGACGTATAAAAGTTATGCCCAACACGGAATTTATACAGAACATTTAACTCGAAAGAAGGTTTTCGAAATATCGTTTGCAAACTATGATTGAAGTTACAGTTAAAAAAGATACAGTTAAAAAAGGAGTTAAAACACCACAGATAAAAAAAAATTCGAACATTAGATGTTTTTTTATTTATTTATTTAGTTTTACATTTTGAATCTCCTTAAAATAGTTATTCAATTAAACTGAAATTGAAAAACTAATAGTTTTCATATTTACAAGTGGAGTTACAAAGTTGAGTGGAATTTCATTTAAAAGTTGAAACTAGAATAATGAATAAAATGAAATTAATATTGCTTTTAAATTGTTTATTATTAACTAACGGTGCATCCAAATTAAAAATTTAACATTCACAGAAAAACAGACAAAATAATTTTAAACTCTAATTTTGAGTTCTTTTTGAGGCAAAAGATATCGAATTGACTTATTCCTTCTGGTTTTACTATACTGATCTAACTCGTGTTTAATACCTATAATTTAACATAAAACTAAGTTGCTAGTTGCGTATAAAATGCAAGCATAGAATGATTTATAAATAAATAAAAATTCTAATTAGTTAATCACTAATCATTTTATGTCAATTTCAAAGAATTATTTATATTTTTTTACCGAGATATGAGGGTGATTTCTCTCAATTTTCAGTTTATATTTATATTTCAGTTTATTTTTAATTTAAAATATAGATCAACCACTAAAGAACTTAGATTAACAACTTCAGCAAAATCGTCGCTTAAAAGTTGAAAGTATTTGAAAAATTTGTTGCACTACTGATCAACAGAAGTTGTCAAACTTTTTATTTTTATTTTGTCCTTTACAAAGCTAATCACGAACATATCAAGAACGCGTTTGGAGTTTATTAAGCTTGCTCAAACATTTGTTTGTTCCTTGATCAAACAATAAGCAACAACTAAACAATTTAGATTATAACTTCAGCAAAATCGTCGCTTTGAAATTTTAGTAAATATGTATTATTTTTTTATTATTTAATTAAATAATGGTCGAGAAATTTTTGAATTATAGAAGGATAATAATTTTTTTAAACTCATTTTAAGGTACACAATTTTACAAGACAAAATGAAAAATTTGAGCGAAATCAAATAAAAAATCAATTAGAAAATCTCTAAAAATCGAATTTTTAAGAAATCGTACAGTTAAAATTCGATTTCTCAGGAATTATTCAATCGATTTCGCTCAAATTTTGTGCTGTGCCATGTAAAATTATTTCCTTGAAAAAGACGTAAAAATTGTATACCTTACAATTCAAAATTTTCCGACTATTACTTAATACAAAATAATAAATATTTACTAAAATTAAATTTTTGTATAAAATTCGGAACTTCGGATAATAATTCGGATTTTATAATTTCGAGCAAAAATTTTTTCATTTCGTTTAAAAAATTCGAGAAGTGGCGAAATACGAAAAAATTAAAATTAATATTAAGGGGTCCAAACTTTGGATCGCTCTTCTGACCAAATATGTCCAATCATATCCAAAATCATATATCTAAAATTGTGGGAACCCCCTATATTTTGGGTGTTAGAAATTCAAATCCGTTGGGAAAAAAATTTATATTTATTAAGAGAAAGTACGTTTTGTGTCCGATTTTATAGCTTAAAATATCGTCGGCACTAATTAATTATCATATTTGAGGTCACCCCCTCGAACCATTAAGACTGAGTCCTAGAAAGTGAAGATCCGATCATTAAATCAAAATTTATTCAGGATGGTTCATTTTTTTTTCTGCACTGTACATTCCACAACTATCAATCAAGAAGCTTTATTTTTTATGTTGTAAGCTACGATGCTTTCTACGTTCTCAAAACAAATCTTCAAACCGTTTCACTATTTCCTAAAACAGTGCTTCCAGCCCTTTTATCAACATTTTCCAAACTTTTAAATTACATTAAGCAGGTGGTAGAGCAAACAAAAAACAAGAGGCCATAATGGCGCAAGTCCTAACGATACCAAACAACAAGATGATATCCAAGAATTGAAAGGAAAAAAAAAGTTTAATTGGCTTGCTTGAGAAGCAGAAATAAACATTGCAAGTCTCAATAATTTTCAAAGAAAAACAAACATATTGTTATATCCTAAAAGTAAACATCTCCTGAAGCGTACATGTAACTGAACGATAACTAGCGATCCATCACCTCAAGCAGACGATCCGACTGTGAGTAAAAGTAGTAGTTAATGAGGAAGAATAAACTGAGTTTTTGTGTAATTTTGTTTAGAATTTCTGGTTTTCTTTTCTGCAATCAGTTGAAAATTGATGCCCAAAAATTTTTCAATTCCTACCCTGAAGTCAGATTATAATGATTTAAGGGAGCAATAATATTTTTATTTTATCGTCTGAAGTTGGTAGATGTAACACGTGATTTAAGAATTTCGTAACGCTCGAACGATATTCAAATTGCTGCTTGGTTTCTAAAATATGAAAGGAAATACAACGAATGAGTTAAAGGAGATTGGGATACAATGTCTAAGCTTAATAATTCGATTTTCTTTCACAAGTTAATGATTACAAACAATCGATCGTAATAGTTATTAAAAGTAATCACTATATTTTCGATATCTTTATTATTGAGTGATAGCATCTAACCGTGATATGCAGGATATTTTAATTTTTAAAACATAAATTATAATTATTCGCACAATTTTTCTTTTCTAAAACACAGTTTAGTTTTATGTGTTTTTTTCATATTAATTTTTTTAGTTACTACTTATGAATTGATCTTAAACATGCAGAGCGCAAAATGAACAATGGAACTGCCTAATAACCTTTGATCTAATAATCGGATTATCACGCACTAAGATGCAATTTTCATAGTTCGAGGGCCTAACATTTATTATACTAATTAATTTGTGAAGACAATATTTTAAAATGCGAAATCAGACACAAAAACGAAATTTCTCGTAAAAAATCTTAATTTCTCCGCAGATTTGGATTTTCAACTCTCATATTATGGGGGTTGGCAGACAGCTGAAACATATATGGTATGTATAGTTTGGAAGAATGATTGAAAAATTGAGTATTTTAACGAAAATTTTGCTTCTTGCGTATTTAGCAGCGATTCTAAAACTATTTAAGCAAACCTAAAATATTTTGAAAAAAAGAATTGCGACTGTTTATCAAAAGATATTTTCAAGAGAAATTTTTTTTTATATAACATTTTCTATAACATTATATAGCTCGAAATTAAGCCATATTATTATAGAACTAATTTAAAGATACTTTGGTTGATCTTGAAGTGAAACATAGTTCAATTAAACATCTTATTACTAACATCATCTTTTTATTAGATCACAACAAATATTGATATTATGATAAGGTCACAATAAAGTACCGATATTATAATAAGGCAACAGTACACATTAATATTATAATAAGACGACAACAGGTATCGATAATATGATAAGGCCACAATAAGGTATCGACATTATGATAAGACCACAACCAAACATCAATATTATGATAAGGCCAGAGCAAGTTATTGATATAATGATCAGGCCGATCAGGCCACAATAAAGTATTGATATTATGATAAGGCCCTAATGACGGATGATAAAATCAAATTGGCTTTGTGTGTGATTTGTAAGTATTCTTTATAAAGGGTAACAATACCCAGGTCACTTAGAAAATTAAATTAATCCTAAATTTCTCAATTTAAATGCTTTAATATTTGGAGAGATTCAAGATTAAGAGCACATAAAGTTGTGTATACTTTCTCTAACAATAATTTATTATTAATCGAATATTCTATTTGATTTTTAAAGAATTTTTAAAAAAAAGCAGGAAGCTTTGTAAAGTTAAATAATCTATATTAACTGGAAAAAAAAAATTTCTAATATTGTTGTGAAATTCTTATTTTTAAAAATGAATTTAAACTGAAAAGCAATAGTAAAGATATCTATATCAACATTTCAATATTTGAAAAAAAAAGGCAAAAAATATCTATCTATTAATTCTTGGGGATCTTGATAATTAAACTATATCTTGGTTTTTAATTACTTTACATTACATTTGGTGTTAAATCATAAAATAATCCATAAATTATTGTGCATCTTGATATTCAAAATATTTTATACTTGGTTTATAATTACTTTACACTAGTCCTTTAATGTCCAGAGATAAAATGACTCATTAATTATAGTGTATCTTGATGTTCGAAAAATATTTCACTTGGCATATAATTACTTGACACTACTTTTTTAATGTTATCACTGACATTATCAGTACGCAGATTAAAATCCGCGCTTTTCGCGTATTTCAGAAGAAAAATCAACTTACACTAAAGATAGAGATAAGATGAAATAGGTTGAATTCAAATAACGTCAACAGCAGTTGGATACTGCTGCTTTTCAGATAGCTATTTCCAATAAAAAAAAAAGCTCTAAAACTATCTTGAAATAAAAATTCTAAAAATATTAACCAGATTAAAAATTCTATTTTAATTTTACGTATTCATCAAGTTCACTTTTTATATTCTATAGAACATAAACACGAGATAAAAAGTAATCATTTTATTTTAAAAATACGTTTAAACTTATCAAAAAATATTAATAAACAAAATAGTTTTTTTAACATACCGTAGATATCGATATTTATAACTCTAGAAACCCAAGCAGTTCTTTCCTTTGAAAGGTTTAAATTGCCAAAACTTTTACCTTAGCTTTCTTCTTTCAATAGAAATTTTTTTTCAAAAAATTTGGGAATCATTGTTTTTATGAAAACATTAGTGTTTTTCCACACTTTTGAATACACAAAACCATAAACACATAGAGACACAAATGTAATTCACAGTACGAAGTTCATTTGAATGAAGTTCACTTTCAGCTTTACCACATTCTACATTATAAAGGATATTTAGTGTGCAGCAGTGCCAAGAAGCTGTAGTTGTTGTAGTTCATTTACGTCGCAATAGAGCTGCACAATGGAGTATTGGCGACGGTCTGGGAAACATCCCTGAGGATGATCCGAAGACATGCCATCACAATTTTGATCCTCTGCAGAGGGGATGGCACCCCCGCTTCGGTAGGCCAACGACCTGTACGCGAAGTCGAGCACTTTACGTTAGCACAGTTTAACGAGGACCAATACAGCACACCCTCGGTTCCTACGCAGACTGTTCCAAGTGGTCACCCACCCGCACACTGACCGCAGCCAGTGATGCTTGACTTCGGTGATCTGCTGGGAACCGTGTCTTAACGATCAGTCCACTGCGGGACCAGTGCCAAGAAGCAAAATCAGTTATCATTTTTGAAAATTTGAAAAAAAATCAACCTGGTCACAGGAAGCCTTAGACTTATTTATTCTCATACATATTCGACTTCCCGCAGTGGACTGATCGTTAAGACACGGTTCCCAGCAGATCACCGAAGTCAAGTNAAATCGAGTCAAATTTCTCCAGACAAGTTAGAATTTTAATTAACTTGGAGTTAAATAAATACAACCGTATCGTACTTCGAATTTGTTTAAATATAATTGTTTCTTGTTCACATCTTTTGCTTAACTTAGATTTATTATTTGTTTTTGCCTTTTACTATAACCATGATATAATTTTGACTTTTGTACCTAGCAACTTCGATGGGATGTTTCCCAGACCGTTGCCAATAGCCCATTGTGCAGATCTAGTGCGACGTAAATGAACAACAACAACATATTCGGAAGCGTGGAGGTAGCGGGTTCGAATCCCGCCGTGACCATAGATGTATTTATGCTTCGTGATGTCCTTCTCTGAATTGTTCTATCTGTCTTCCTACCTGACAAAGGTTTATAAGCCTAAATTGAGCACACAAGCCTGCAAATGTATGTAATTTCAATAAAACATCAATGTTCGGTTTTGTGTGCTAAATACAAAGAACGGCTGATAAGCCCTTGTCTGAACGAAGAACAGATAGAGCAAATTAGAAAAAAGGACAAAACAAAGTTAAATCCAAAGTTGCTGTGGAATTCGAACCAGCTACCTCCTCTCTTCAAATTTCCAAAAAGCGAAAGAAAATTTTGCGTGCACTTTTTGCTTTACGTTGGCATACTTGCGGCGATCTTTTGTTAAACAATTTTGTGCTGTAGAACCGAAAAATGCCCAAAATGTGGAGAAAATAGGTTCGATTTTTAAAACATCCTTACATGAATATTTCATGGTCATTTTTTGGTGTCCTTCAATAATTTCCATCATTTTTTTCTTAAGTTTGACCGAGGCTAATCAGCCTCTAAAAGACAACACGTAAGAAAAAAAAATAAATAGAAGATACTTAAACTGAGCACACAAGCCTGGATAAGTGCATAAATAAATAAAAAAATTCTGGAGCCATCCCTTCTACAGAGGATTAAAATTTAGACGGCACGTCTTCGGATCATTTTCAGAAATATTTCCCAGACTGTTGTCCATTGATAATGACCATTGTGCAGCTATAGTGTGACATAAATAAAGTACTACTTCTGTTACTGGTACGGTTCTTGATTCACAGATCGTGATTTTGACCTGAAGCAGATCATTCTCCGATCCAGTACCCTCAGAGGTATTGATTTGTTATTTGAACTTGGAGGACTTTGTGACCCGGTAGATTTATCGTGCATCAGTTACCACTTTGTACATGGGAGTCTTCATTCAGTGGAGATCGAACTCACGACCTCTCAGACATTGGCTCGACGCCCTACCAGCCAGGCTATCCCGACCCCCTTTACTACTACTAAATAAATATATTTAGGATAAGGAAGTTAATCAAGATCCACTATACTTCTACACATCTAATGTCCTTCATAGACAGGCAATGCCTAGAAGAACTTTAATTATATAATTGCGTGTGTCCAATTAAATTAAGAGTTGGTAAGCAATGCGTTTGTAAGAGTATATCTTTTTTCGTTAATTCGTACCTGTAACCTTTATTTTCGTCATATAAGATATTGTGTAATTGAAACAAAAAATATTCGGTCTTGTATATTTAATTCAAAAACCACTTGCAACACTGTAAAAAATGGATACTCGATTAAGACGAAACTTTCTTCTTATTTGACAAAATCGTTTCCTATTATATGCTCCGTGCAAAAATTTCGTCAAAGTGACGATATAACTATCATGACTTCCTCGTCAAAATCAAATAAATATTTCGTAATTCTATTTTTTTTTTTCCAAAAGAAAAACAAAACTTGTGTTTTAACTTTAATAACTTTCAATAATCACTTTAACGTGGGCCCCATATAGACGGCACGACACAACAAGGAAAGATAGATAAATTACATCCGTGTCCGAAGAGGGATTCGAACTCCGGATCTTTCTAATACAAGGCCAAATTCCTGACCATACAAACCGGTCAACGTAAGGACTCAGTTTAGTTTCGATTGTTTAGTCTTTATTCTAGTTTCATCCTTTTAGTTGAAAATTTCTCACGATGCTTTACCATGCGGTTTCGAATTGAGGAAACATTTTCGTCATACATTTGAGAGTTCCCGTTTCGTCACAAGCCATGCAATTTCCGGACGAAATGACTCACAAAATTAACAAAATACTGTTCAAGGATTGCTGAATCGTCAAAAGTGAGAGTTCTATTTCTGAGAGTGAAGCTGTCACAAGTTGAAAAACCGAACAAATGATAGTAGATATCATAGTGTGACGGAGAGGTATTGATCTTATGGCAAGCCCTCTGATGTGTAGAGGTAGTAGTTTCGAATCCCGCAATAACCATGGATGTGAAACCATGGAAAAATAACCATGGAGTGAAAAAAACCATGGCTAACAATGCGAATGGTATAGAGGAGCTTAACTGAAGTATATTTATTTACATACGTGAACTTGAGTGCGGAACACAAAAAAACGGGCACAAACCCTTGTCCACTAAGTAATTAGATTACACCCAATACGGAAGGATTTTTTATTTCATTTTACAACCGTCGTTGAACAGAAGACCAAATATTTCCGGCTTACGACTACTAATGTTTAACGCCGTAACCTTGTAATTTTGAAGCCAATCCAGAGGACAAGGGATCTGCTGGATCAAGTATTGGTAGAAATTTGCCTTCGTGGAAGACTTTTTGATGAAACTAACCCGCATTTGCGTTACATGGCGAAGGAAACCACGAAAACCTTCCATGTTTAGCTTGGCTGCTAGGGGACTCTAACCCATGATTCGTCAAAGATCAGATTAAAAAGGGATAGACAAGGACACAACCAGGGTTACGGTGGGATTTGAATATACTACCAATATTCTTCAGAGATTTGGTGTTGGTGAAACAGTGAAAATTTGGTGAATCCACTACCTATATTCTTCAGAGATTTGGTGTTGGTGAAACGATGAAGATTTGGTGAATCCACTACCTACATTCTTCAGAGATTTGGTGAAACGGTGAAGATTTGGTGAATCCACTACCTACATTCTTCCAAGATTTGGTGAAACGGTGAAGATTTGGTGAATCCACTACCTACATTCTTCAGAGATTTGGTGAAACGGTGAAGATTTGGTGAATCCACTACCTACATTCTTCCAAGATTTGGTGAAACGGTGAAGATTTGGTGAATCCACTACCTACATTCTTC
>NC_092212.1:39364222-39400353 GCF_043381705.1 Parasteatoda tepidariorum | reverse complement strand
AAAGAAGGAACCAATAATTCAATCATAGAATAATTAGTTACGGTTAATTAGTCAAACTCTGGGATTTCGTTGATAACTACCGAGCTTGAAATGTGCGAACATCACGGGTTTTGCATCCCAGCGAACTCCCCCCCCCCTCTGTTTGTATTTTTAGTGTGGCAATATTTGATACAATTTTTTAAAAGCTCTGTACCTACCTAATTTATACATAAGCACAACCAGAGTTAATATGAAACATCCCAAAATAATATGGTTAATACGAAACATCTTTAAAAAACTGCCTATTTTTATAGTAATAAATTGGTTTTATAGCTGATTGTGCAGGAAATATTTCAAACTATCTGTACACATAAATTCAAAATATAAAAATAAAACATAAAAGTTAACATTGAATATACTTACTTTCTTAAAAGAAATTTTTTTAGTTTCCATACCAGATATATATATTTACGCACCCCACCAATTACGGGGTATACACAACCTAAAAAAATTAGAGTAGTGAACGAACTTTTCACAAGATTGCTGAAAATTTCTTAAAACTAACTTCCACATTAATTTATAAAACCAGTTTTATATTTTTTAGCGTCACTTTAACCGAAATTAAAAATATTCTTAGTAAACATGATTACTTTAAAGTAAGTATAATTTTCAAAATTTAGCTAAACTATTTCTAAGTCAAAAGATATCAAGAGGTTAATTTTTCTTCTTCTTCTGCATTACAGCCTGTCATAGGCCAAGGCCGCCTCCATGAGTTCCTCCATCTGACTTAGTCTGGAACAATAGATTGCAATCGGTTGACTCCTAAATCCCTAAGAAGTGTTCGAACATTCTACATGCAAATCCTTGTTGTTGGTGTCTCGCAGTGGACTGAACGTAAAGAACACCGAAGTCAAGCATCACTGGCTGCGGTTAGTAAGCGGTTGGTGGACCACTTTGATTGCGTAAAGATCGAGGGTGCGTGGTATCGATATTCTTTAAACTGTCCTACTTTTTCCCTGAATTCTTGGCCGTAGATGGCGCCACTGAAAAACAAGAATCACATACTCTGCCTTAAATTTGCTCGGTTTCACCAAGCAGGCTTGCTAGTGTGGCAAGTCGCATTAGAAACAGCAACAACACATTTTCCCTGAAATTCTAGTTGTTCTAAATTTTTCATAGAGTTAACATGTAAGCCCGGTCTTACCCGACTAGTGGGGAAACATCGGTAATTTGACTTTTTCTAGAAAAAAAATCATTTATAAAAAAAGTGATATATCTATGACTTATAAGATATGATATATTGGACACAACTAAACAATGAATATTTTAATAAAATCTGACAGTATCTATATAGAACAGTTTAGTTTCAATCAATCAAATCAGAGTATCAAATCTTAGCTGCCCGATCTTACCCTATATTTTTTACTATTTTATTTTGAGTGCTTTTTTTAATTATATTATTACTTTATTAATTTTATTGGATGTTTTGAGAAAAATATTTTTTGGATTAATTACTCCTAACTCTTGAAGAAAAATGAAACTATTTTTTTTTTTTTTTTTTTTTTACAGCAAAAATTTAATTTTTGCAACACAGTTGAAAATTAATGGCAATAATGAGTTTTTCCAAATTTCATCAACAAGACAAATTTAATTAGCTTACCTTAATTAATTATATACGTGCATGATCGTTATCGTTTTATTATCTTTAAATCTACTTTTTTTCTATCTTAAACGTGAAAGTAACTCCGCCAACACAGAAAAAAAAAATTCTTTTTCAGGGACTTAAAAAGAAGGAACCAATAAAAAGAAAGGCGGGGCTAAGAGGTGTGGGAAAACCTACATAAAAATAACTTCTTTATTTTCATGCTTCAAAGAGCAAGGTTTAGATATGGAGAAAAAAAATTGCGAACGCATCGCAAAAAAAACCCAGTTAACTTCTTCACGACAGGATTAAAAAGAAAAAGCTAAAACATGTTAATAAGCTCGCTATACTGTTTACAGTTACATAAATCATTATTCATTCTGCTAGGAAATATAAAGTGTTTAGTACTATTTTTTTAGAAACAATTAAAATTTGAAAGAAAAAAAAATCTCACATTTAGAAAAAAAAATTTTTATAACATGAAAAAATTTTTTGGAGTCATGGATAAAAAGAATGTTATTTTTTTTTTTTAAAAAAAAGGGATAGGCTAGGACAATAAACAGTATATTTAGCAGCTTTTTTTTTGTTTATTTATTAAAAAACATCTGCTAATTATATCCGATATTTCACAAAAAATAAATATGGTTCATATTTTCATAAAAAAGTTAAGGCATAATGAGTAAGTTACTGGATTATTTGTATTTTTTTCATTATCCTGTTGTTAAGGGATTATTTCCCCTTAAATCAGAGTAACAATACAATGTTTCGAAAAATTTCTTTTTTTTTACCTATTTTAGAAAATTGGATTCATAATTAAAAAATATTGTCTTAAAAAAATTAGATGCAGTCATACAAGGACGGTGCAGTAAAAAATATTACTTCACTAACTTTTAACAACTCATGGTAGGTTGCTGTAAGCTTCAATCTAAAACTGATTTGTTTAGAATTTTAATTACATGTTTGTTATTAATGTAATTACCATTTCAAATTACTTTTCTTGCTTTGTAAAATGATACACTTAATCTGTTGTAAAACTTATAGTTTACCAGGAAATACAGACTCAATAAAAAATATCTACGTACAAAAAGATACAACATTAGCAATATATATGCTGTTCAAATTCTCTACCGTATTTTATTAAGAATTTTAAAAAAATTACAATGTCTGCAGTTTTAGTTTGAAAAGCGTTATATTGAGATATGTTAGTTAATTTGCTATTAATTTAAGTTATTAATTAAGTTTCATTAATTTCCTATTAATTAGGTTATTTTCATGACTATTACGAATTTCATACATTTATTCATGAGTGCTAAGTCAAGTTTAGCCAATCTTTGGCTAGTGTTCTTTATGCTGATTATAAAAATGGCGCAATATGCCAATAACAGTCGCAGTTTTGATTTTAAAAAAAAGAGCATTTAAAAGCTAATTTTTATTTCAAAAATTACTCCAGTGCTGAAACGTATGAGCTTACGAAAATTTGAAAAAAATCGAGAATTATTCGTTGATTTTTATAATTTTCATAAAGGTGGAAAAATTTCGTCCAATTGGCGAATTTTACAAGAGTTTAGTAGAGATATTTAAATTAACTGTCCGTTCTAAATCCCATATAATTCTTTACCTAAATATGGTATATATTAATTTAAATTATGGCTTTGCCTCAGGTCAAAGGCACTTAAACTGTTGCTTTTTATTTCCTTGACGAAAAAGCATCGAAAAACACTGTTAATTAAATTAAACTCTCGTGCACTTGTGTAAAACTCAGTTCATAATTTAATTACCCAAAAACTAGAAACAAAACAAGTGAAGTGCAACAATCAAAACATTAGTATTACGCATCGTTGGTGAGTGCTTAATATTGAAAAGCTAGCATAAATAAAATCAGCCATCTGTAATTTTAAACTAAATTTTTACCAGTTTATTAATAAACTATTACCGCCGGTTTAATTGTGAGAGATTATCGAAACTTCTTTTTCTCCGTGTAACGAAAATGTGCCTAAGTTTAATAAATGAAGCATTCCATCAAAGCAAATTTGCCCTTTGTTTGTTGCTAGATGTAGAAGTTACTTCGTCTTTTATAGGCTCAAAATTACTAGAATACGGAGACTGAAGCCTTACTGTGCCTTAGGTTAATAAATGAAGTTGTCCATAAAAGCAAATTTGCCATTTATTTGTTGCTAGATTTAGAAGTTACTTTGTCTTTTAGGGGCTCAAAATTACTAGAATACGGAGACTGGAGCCTTCCTGTGCCTTAGTTTAATGAATAAGTTCCTTATAAAAGCAAATTCGCCCTTTGTTTGTTGCTAGATATAGAAGTTACTTCGTCTTTTAGGGACTCAAAATTACTAGACTACGGAGACTGAAGCCTTCCTGTGCCTTAGTTTAATAAATGAAGTTTTCCATAAAAGCAAATTTGCTCTTTGTTTGTTGCTAGATGTAGAAGTTACTTCTTCTTTTAGGGACTCAAAATTACTAGACTACGGAGACTGAAGCCTTACTGTGCCGTAGTTTAATAAATGAAGTTTTCCATAAAAGCAAATTTGCCCTTTGTTTGCAGCTAGATGTAGAAGTTACTTCGTCTTTTAGGGGCTCAAAATTACTAGACTACGGAGACTGAAGCCTTCCTGTGCCTTAGTTTAATGAATAAGTTCCTTATAAAAGCAAACTTGCCCTTTGTTTGTAGCTAGATGTAGAAGTTACTTCGTCTTTTAGGGGCTCAAAATTACTAGAATACGGAGACTGAATTGTAATATTAAGGTCAGCAAAACCGCTACATTTATCTTCTATTCAACATTCTTAATAAGTAAAAATTACTTACCGAACATAGAAAACCTTAAGAGGCCTCTACTTTTGCCATCTTGGATTCTAGGCTAAGTTTTCTCTATATTTTATTGTATTTGACTAACTTTTGATTATGTAGTCTTATTAGAAAGAAAAATACATTTAAAAAAAGGTCGAAAATAAAGGGGTCGTTTTATCAGATTAGGAGAAACAGCGCTTGATAATTTTTAAAACTGCTATAAATTTTTTCTAAACATCCTACCACAATTAAATGATGCGATTTGTGATTTTGAATTAGTAATTTAAAACTACACGTTTTTCAGTTTTAGATTTTTTTAAGATCTAATCTTATTGCTGTCTAAATTGAAGAAAAACGATTTGGATGACTCTAAAAATTTTCTTTAACGCTAATTGCAAAAAAATAAATAAAAAAAATTACGATTTTTATCAAAAATCTAAGATACTAATAACAGGCAACTAGTTAAATATCTTTCAAAAATTGTTGTTGTTTATTTTGACACTTGCTAATATCAGCAGGCCTGCTTAGTGAAACCAAGCGAATTTTAAGGCAAAGAGTGCGTTTCTTGTTTTTCAGTGGCCCCATCTATAGTCAAGAATACGACTTCAGCCTTACAGAGACTCTGCCCGTTTATAGGGCGGAGCTATTTCTTCAGCCATTCATTTGTTTATACACAGATCATAATTTTGACCTGAACCAGAGAACGATCAATCTCTAATTCAGTACTCCCAGAGGTATGATTTGTTATGGGAACATGGAGGACTTTGTGACCCAACTGATTTAAAGTGTACCAGTCTTCCAGGGGCGGGTATCGAACTCACGACCCCATAGACATGAGCCTAATGCCTTGCTAACCAGGCTATCCTGGCCCTTTTGATTGCAGAATTGTATTGACTTAATTCTGCGAAGAAGAAAAAAATTAATAGAGAATCTAAAATACCTATATAAATAAATTTTAAATAAATTTCAGCAGATGTCTCTACTTCATAGCAAACGTGCGTTACATCAATCTTTCTACATCCGAAGTCAACCCTAAATTCTTCCAGAAACAGTTTTTTAAAATTATTTTCACAAAAATCTAGAAATAAAAACACATACTTTTTTCATATAGATAAGCAATAAATTTCCATATAACTAGGTTGTGAAAACTATTTGTTTGTTCGAAAATTATACGATTTTTATAATGTTTTGCAAAAATTTGAGAACACTGTGAAAAATTCCGAATCAAATTACTGTAAAATGTACTGGAAACCAGGGTACTGTAACTTTTCACCGTAAAATCCAACGGAACAAAAGTATGACATATCGTAATTTTTTGCAGTATAATTTATTGTAAAATCACTGAATCTGAATAATTATTACTGTTAAATATACGGTATAAAATATTACGATAAAAATGGATTTTACGGCAAAATTAATTTAACGGGTGTTAAACCCAGGGTTTCGGCACTTCTTACGGTAATTTGACCCGGAATTGTTTACAGTGTAGGAGCCAAAAATGGCTCCATGAATTCATTAAAAATGCAAGCTATTTCTCTTAACTGAGTTTTAAAATAGTTTAAATTACAAAATATCAAAGAGTGTTTAAATATTATCTTTAAAAATTCAATTTAAATATTAAAATTTAAATATAAAATTCTAAATTTTATGTTAAAATGTAGTTTTTATTAAGAATAGGTATCTAATTTTAAAAAACATTTACTAATTCTGAAATTCATTTGTTGGTATGTTTTTTAAATAGAAGAAATTTCTATTTAAATATCAGTTACTTTGTTTACTGTATATTTGAATGAATCTTATTTTCTTAAAAGAATATGATTTTATTTCCTTAAATTCAGTGAATTTTTAATTTTTGATATCAAAGAAATATCAAATTGTACATTATTATATTTACCTTAATAAACTATTTTCCAAACTGAAAAACCTTTATTAAACTAAAAGTTCAACTATATCTTTAAAATAAAAGTTCTAAGTATCAACTTTTTATAAAGTCAATATTATACAAGGGTTAGTTATTGTTTTAAGAAATGTATCATCTATAGCGTGAATAATCATCTACTTGTTTTGCAGTTTCAAAACGACGTGTTTGCTTTTCCTATCTCTCTTGCGCAGACCAAGATGTTTAAGTTATGAAAAACTGGCAATTCAGTACATTAACAATAACATTCAGTATCGTAATTAATAAAAAAAATTTTGAACATCTCACAATAAACTAATTTTTCAAACTGAAAAACCTTTATTAAACTTAAAGTCCAACTATATCTTTAAAATAAAAATTCTAAGTATCAACTTTTTATAAAGTCAATATTATACAAGGGTTAGTTATTGCTTTAAGAAATTTATCATCTACAGCGTGAATCTACTTGTTTTGCCGTTTCAGTTACTTCAAAACGACTTATTTGCTTTCATTATCTATACTGAGCAGACCAAGATGCTTAAGTTATGAAAAACTGGCAATTCAGTACACATTCAGTACTGCAATTAATAAAATTTTTTTGAACGTCTCATAATTAACTAATTTTAAATGCTAACAGCATAAACATTATTTCTAGGAAGAAAAATTTTGAAAAAATATTCAATTAACAGCCAGTTAATACAGTTGAAAAAGTTAGCAATTTAAACTGAATATTTTTGTGATTCCAAAGACAAAAAAATTGTTCATTAATTTGAACGATTCCACGGCGTTATGTCAGTTAGAAATTATAATTTCATGCGAGTTTCTCACGGATATTAATAAAATTATTTTTGTATATTGACAGTGGGAACTGTGACATTTTTGGGCATTGAAACACAAATTTTTTGTTTTGTTAGTATATTAATTATTTTCATGCATCATGTTTCAGTCGTAACAGAGGAAGAGCTTTATTGCCTTTTTTTGAACGTGAACAATACAGCGGCTTTGATGCAAGAAATAGACATAATAGTAAATTCAGTTCAGTTCTGAGTGGTAAAAACTGTATAAACCTCTACTTTTGTGAATCTGGAATTAGAATAGCATTCGACCTTTCAAGTTTTTTTTTTCCTTATGTGTAGTTAGTATGCTCACAACGCCAGGTAGTGTCGTAAAAAAAGCCAGTCATTTCATTAGATTTAATACTTTGAATACATAATTTACCTATAAAATAAAACGATTGGTTTGATTGCGATGCAAAGGATTAAAACCAAACAGATTTAAATCATTTAAATAGAGGGCAAAATGAACACTAGTGAAAGCGAATCAATTAACATTTAATATTGGTTTAATTGTTTAATCAATCCAATAATTTGAGCAAATCAATTAGCATTAATATCGGAAAAAGGATTAAAAGCCAAAAGATTTCAATCTTTTAAATAGGGGGCAAAATGAACACTAATGAAAGCAAATCAATTAACATTTAATAAAATTTTGGTCATCCACTTAGACGTATTGTTCATTTTGCATAAGAAATTTCGTTTAAAATAAAAATATATATCGTTAAATTCACAATCTATAGAACTAAGAAAAAATTAATCGAATTAACCCTCGTCTATACGAGAATACATCCTTTGACTTTTAATATACCTTAACTTTTCTAGTTTTAAATGAGCCCTTCATTAGCTGTTTTAAAATAAACAGCCATAAGAGTGCCAGATCAATACTTAAATATATTAAGTTTTATATGGTTTATACTTTGTATACCACCTATTCAATGATTTTTAACCTTCCTTTAAACGAAATCGATTCTTTAAGCATTTTAACAACCAAGGCATCGTTGTTAATCCGATAACTCATGTTTTATAAGCTTTGTATTCTCGCTTTTCATATGAATTGTAAAATCAAAATGTAAGCAAAATATTAAAATGACATCTATTTTGTGACACTATCTCGCTGGTCCGAGACCACTATAATTCGAGTCGGACAATCTTAAAATAATGGTCCGCCACTAGAAATCAATTTAAAAGGATAGTGTATTGTTTTGGTTTTTGTCACAAAATACCATATTTCATCAAAATTGTGAACAGTCAGAGGTGCCAACTTTCCAAACTAGCTTTTAAAATTACATATAACGTTAACGAAATTCCCAGTTGCCGAATTATAAGATGCTTTTACTATTTTAATTCCATATGGGGATATACCTTACATTAATAATATTATGCAACAATGTATTGAAAAATTACATTAAATGAAAACATTTTTCGGATATTTAGCGAAAAAAAAATTAAGTGTTGACAATTACTTGGAACAAATTACTCAACTATTTTTATTACTCAACCGTAACACTATAATCTTGACTACGAAATCGTAATAATTACGGATAAATAGTAATAGTTGGCACTTTTGTTAGCACTGTGAACATACTCTCAGTGTCTCATTCACTTTTTTCTTCTTCTTTTAAATCTAACAGACATTTAAACAGTCTGGTGAAACTGTCTAAGGACTAGTTATTACTTTTTATTGTACTAGATCTTTTGGACCAGTGGACTACTGTGAACACATTCTCTTGTGGTGCTATTTTCATTCAATTTATTATTATTTTTTTCGTTTTGTCTTTAAATCTAAGAGACATTTTAGTCCAGTGAAACTGTCTAAGGACTAGTTATTACTTTTTATTGTACTAGGTCTTTTAGACCAGTGGACTACTGTGAACACATTCTCTTGGGGTGCGATTTTCATTCACTTTATTATTACTCTTTGTTTTTAAATCTAACAGACATTTTAACAGTCCAGTGAAACTGTCTAAGGACTAGTTATTACTTTTTATTGTACTAGGTCTTTTGGACCAGTGGACTACTGTGAACACATTCTCTTGTGGTGCTATTTTCATTCAATTCATTATTTTTTTCGTTTTGTTTTTAAATCTAAGAGACATTTTAGTCCAGTGAAACTGTCTAAGGACTAGTAATTTCTTTTCTTTTTTTATTGTATTGGTCTTTTGGACCAATGATTGAACTTTAATTTTTACCGATGATAAATTTATATGAAAATTATAACACATTAAACACAAAGATTAGACACAATAAAGAGAACAGAAATTGAAGCAATAAAGACTTTATCAATGCATCAGCAGCATCAAAATAGGAAAAATATCAAATGAAAGACTAGGATAATATGTAATCATTTTTTTTTGACTATCTGTCAGCTTATATACAACAAACAATTCAAAGTGTCTGCACAAACCAAAAGTACTTTCTTATTATCACGAAATAAAGCAACGTAACACAAGAAACGGTTTCTTTTTCACAATAACTGGTGCTGCAATAATTTAAATTTCACTTTTTTCATAATGTGCAGAATTTTTTTTTTCCATAGTATTTTATACAGTGATTTTGTTTCTACATTGAACAGCTGAATTCTGATTCTGTATTTACATTGTTATAAGTGAAATGGAATATTTTTAAGCCTAAACCAGTTAGGCTTAACAAGTGAAAGGCTTACATTCAAGAGTGACCAAGTTTACACTTTTCAGAAATTAAGAGAAAAGAACGATGAGTCACGAAGACGCAGATTTATGGGGATAAGCAAAATAATAATCCCATATAATTTAAGATTTTATACAAATTTGTAATAAACTTAATAAACAAAGAAATAGTTAAACAAAATCTTGGAGTAGGCCATTTTCGGGGAAAAGGGAATTGAACTTTGGTAGTTCTGTAATGAGCCAACTTTTAAATTAGCCAGTTTTAAACCAAGCCAACTTGAACTTAGTCAGTTTTGTAACGAGCAGCTCAAACAAGGCCATTTTTTGTAAGGAGCCAGCTCGAACAAGGCCATTTTTTGTAAGGAGCCAGCTCGAACATGGCCATTTTTTGTAAGGAACCAGCTCGAACATGGCCCTTTTTTGTAAGGAGCCAGCTCAAACATGGCCAGTTGGGAAACACACCAACTTGTACATAGCGAAGTAAATAATTAGATATGAAATTTTCAATAACATTAGATATTTTTGAAAATCAACACTTTTTTCACAGTCATTAAAAAATATATAGATTTTTAGTCCGGAATTTTTAAGCATAGAAAAATAATCAAAGGCTCATTCTTCGCATAATATTTGTTTTTACTTGGTCACTTTTGAACCTAAAACCATTCAAATAGTATTGCATCAGTGAAGATTCTTTATCTTAATTTTATCAACATCTCATATAAACACTTTGAACTAATTACAATGGAAGTATTTATATTAAGATTAAGTGAAAAACTAAAAAATTGGTTTTAATAGAAAATAACACGGTTAGAATTCAGCGTTCAAATTAAGCTCTGTAACTCAAATCACATGGATTAATCACATGATGTACATACATACCTCAGATATTACACATTACAGTTGTATTTATCCAATTCAAATGTTGACAAATCGCCAAACATACAAATGATAAAAACAAATTTTACATACAAGTTATCCACAGAATTTTTCATATAGCAATTATCAACATAGTTTTTTTATGCACGTTACATTGATTCAATATGGAATAAAACAACTTTTTTAATGAAATTACATTACCTTTTGAAAAAATAATTTTTAATGTAATTATTAGTTGGATGTTTTTACTCTATTAAATGCATAATTTTAACAAAATTTAACAGCCTTACTTCATTAAAAAAGATATTTTGTTCTCGTATTTAGAATTCAAAATTCAGATATTTCATAACAGCAAAAACAAAAGGCAAAGATATCAAAAAATGTTTAGTTATAAAAACTGATAATAACTTAGTAATTTAAATTGAAAACGTTGACATTTATCACAAATATTGATCAAATACACAATTAACACAATTAACAAAAAAATACACAATTAACAAAATGAAATATTTCAATAAAATGCTTCATAAATTATCAAATTTTAAATTTAAAAAAAAAACTAAAATGAAGTACATAAATATAATTAAACAGTTTAGAATTTTAAAAAAATATATAGCATAACGGACTACTAAAATTTATTTTTTCAGAAAAGTGCAAAGTTTTGATAATTCCATAATTTTCTAGAATTTCCATAATTTTCAAAACTAAAACCTAAATCAAAAAATATCTGCTCAATTGTGGAGCATCGATATAGTTTTTCAATTTTCAATGCTTACATTACAATTAAATTAAAATTGATTACCAAAACTGCTTAAAATGGCAACAGTATGAGAAACTGCCACACTTATGAAAAAATACATTTTTCTCTGCAAACACTGAGCAAGATATTTCTTAACCTGATCATTTATTGTTATGCTAATTGTTTGAAATAGCTATTAAAATTATTCTGCCGGAATATTTATAAAAACAAAATCGTGATAAACCGTAGCTCTCTGAGAATAATGCTTTTATGTTATATAGTCCTATATAGTCCCTCTTGCTTTTATGTTATATAGTCCTATATTTTTAATGACACACTAGAAGTCGATAACTTCTAGCTAACTTAAACTTTTCTAACTTCTAGTTAAAGTCGATAAAGTTACCTACAAGAAAATAACTAAAGAGACTATTTGAAAAATGCAACGAAATAGTATATAAAACAAATTAAATTAGTATACAAATTAAAAGTTGAGTATACTTAAGTATACAAAACAAAAAAAATTAAGAATTAAAAATTTTTTAGTATGGCAGTAATTTTTACTATATACTACTTTTACTTTTTAATTTACAAAGTTGATTATGCAATTGCGTAAATTAGATGTAGCATATTTATGAACTAAAAATAATATTCCATGAGTGAAAAATATAAAATTCTTACTTTTCGTTTAACTTAGCGTATTCTAATATTTTATCAAAATAAAATAACTCATTTGAACCAGTTTGTTGGTGAAACAAATGGTATAACTTCTATATTTCTACTAAGAACAAAACATTTTCCACGAAACATTTGCTTAAAATTAAATTTTGACGTTTTAGAATCAAAATTAATTATGCTCTTTCGTAAATGATAAGTCGCAGGCTTATTAAAGTTAAACAATATTTTCTTGAAAGCCAAGCTTTAAAAAATGGTAGAAAATGTGATTTTTACTAATTAAGAAATACATAGCTTAAATTAGAAGAAAGTAAACTCACAATGAAATACTTCAAATAAAAAGAAAAAAAAAGTCAATGAATTAAAAAAATTTTCTTTTAGTTATTTCTATTCATAGCATAAAAAATGATGAATTTTAATGTTTTCACAATTTGATCATAAAACAAAATCAATTGGAATCAATTAAAAAGATATTTATATGCTATAAAACTTATCCAAAAAGCTTATTAGAATTTCATATTGACCTTATAATTATTTGTTCTTTTTTAAAAAATTCTGAATAACGAGTACAATCCAATTATATTTTTCATAGGCAATTGCTTTGAAAAGGCATACGAAAAAAAATTATAAGAATGCATTTTTATTCAATTATAAAATTGTACTAAATGATGCCAAATATATTGGACGTTGGCTTTCCAGAAAAACCGCTCTGAAACAAGAAAACATACAATAACTACTATAACTAGCTTACTAGTTAACTACTATAACTAGTTAGGAAGTAGTTAAATATTTAATCCAATAATAAAAATTTCATTTTAACCCGTTCGCAATCAAAACAGAAATGATATAGGTTCTATATTTTTACTAAGAACAAAACTTTTTCCATAAAACAAATTTCGATTAGATACAGCAGGAAAAAAAAAGAATATCGTTACAGGAAGAAGAAAAAAAATTAACAATCGTTTTCAATCGATCGAAATAAACGAGTTACAATTTCCGAACAAATTATAAGTAGTAATATCGCGCTACATTACTTTCTGGAAAAATATCGTTTTCATTTCCAGTAGCATGTTAATAATGAAAGTTAAATTATCTTTCAGGATTTGACGGAGAAAATATGATTTTTTTTCCAGATATTCTAGATAAAAAAAAGAAAATCGCAAAGTAAAAAAAGACACAGCATATTATGTCATCAGACTAATTTATATTTGGATCTGGAAAGCAGATTACTAAATCAATACTCAAGCGGAAAGTATTTCGTTATTATCCTTGGAAAATAAAAGATATTTTTACCTAAATTATTTACTTAACGTCGTAAGCTGTAATACCCCCTTCCTCTTTAGAATAAATGTAGAATATTCTTCAAAAGACACCGCCGTACCATAAAAATCCAAAAGAGGTTTGATGCGGTGCATTTAATTTTGCGCTTTGTGCATGTCGCGAAAAGCGTGAAAAACACTTTTCCTGGAGAGGTTTTGAATGTATTTTATTAACTCCATTAAAAGCAGAAATATATTGTTTTTCTAACAAGAAGTTATAAAAGAAGGTTAAATAAGCGTTACTCTGATAGTTAACAAAAGTGAGTCTTTATTTTTAACAATATAGTTAAGAATTTAAAATGAAAGAAATAATGAAGAGATCTTATTCTAATATCAAGATTTAATTTTTATTTAACGTTAGAGCAATGAGTAGAGTTTACATAAACTTTTCCAAGAAGTTTAATGCTTGGTAATGAAATATTGTAGCATAATAAAAAAGTGCTTATTTAGTTTGATTTGCAAATTTGAAAGAAATTAATTGAAATAGAAGTTTTATTTAACGTTAAAACAATGAGTAGAGTATATATAAACTTTTCCAAGAAGTTTAAAGCTGGGTTATGAAATATTTTAGCTTAGTAAAAAAGTGCTTATTTAGTTTGATTTGCTAATTTGAAAGAAATTAATTGAAATTGAAGTTTTATTTAACGTTAGAGCAATGAGTAGAGTTTACATAAACTCTTTTAAAAAAGTGCTTTTTTAGTCGGATTTGCAAATTTGAAAGAAAATTGAAATTGAATTTTTATTTAACGTTAGAGCAATGAGTAGAGTTTACATAAACTCTTCCAAGCAGTTTAAAGTTGGGTTATGAAATATTTTAGCGTAGTAAAAAAGTGATTATTTAGTTTGATTTGGAAATTTGAAAGAAATTAATTGAAATAGAAGTTTTATTTAACGTTACAGCAAAGAGTAGAGTTTACATAAACTCTTTTAAGACGTTTAAAGCTGGGTTAAAAAATTTGATTTGCAAATTTGAAAGAAATTAATTGAAATTGAATTTTTATTTAACGTTAGAGCAATGAGTAGAGTTTACATAAACTCTTCCAAGAAGTTTAAAGCTGGGTTATGAAATATTTTAACGCAGTAAAAAAGTGCTTATTTAGTCGAATTTGCTAATTTGGAAGATGTCCTAATTGGAGAAGTCCAGAAAAATATTTGTATGCAGTAATCCCTCAAACAACGTTTTTAACGCTTACTACACATTGAAAAAAAATAATTCCGAAACGTTTCTGATTACATGGGACAGTTACGGTGCATGTAATTTTCAAAAAAGTTTCTGAATATTTCGAAAACCTCCTTCTGTAATATTAAGAAACATTTCGCAGTATCATACATTGTAATTTATGGATTTTTTTTTTTTTTAAATTTAATAAAATTAAACGTTTTCTAATATTTTGAAATCTTCATGTGGGGTTTGGGCAACAATGTCAATCTCCATCCCTCAAATGATACTTTAAAATTAAACGTGTTTCATATACTGGTGAAAAGGAATTAAATAGTTGTAGTGGAAGTTACTCTACACTCTGAAATTGAATCGGCGCCAATGCGATTCAATTCCCGACTTTTGAAAATAAAATGTTTCCGAATTGATCCGGAAACATTAAATGAAGTTCTGAGGTTTTCAGAAACATTTTTTTCAAGTCAAAATTAGTTTCTGAAATTTTTTACACTGAAGATCGGTAACTGAAATTAAAAAAANAAAATAAAAAAAAAAAAAAAAAAGAACTTAAAAGTATATAAAAACATTTATTTTTGCATCATGACATTTGGTGTATTCGGGATAAAAAAAAAAAACTTGAATTATCACTTACTGTAATAATCAAATTGCTACCCTTTCCCTCAAAACAATATTAAATATATTGTATAATTTTTTTAATAACTTTCAGATCATGACGAAATTATCTGTTTAATGTCTATAGAAAAATAAAATTAACGTTAAGTAAGCATGTTGTTGACGAAAACGAAAATTTAGAAATCAATTTTAATTCAAAATTGCAGAAAATTGGCATAGAATTTTATTTAAAAAAAAAAGAAATACTTTAATGCTTAATATGTAGATTATTATGTAGAAGTAATCAAATCGAAATATGTAGATGCGGTCGATTTTACGGGACAAGGCAATGGTTTTCAGATTTTCCGATATGAGGCGACCAATCAGATTATCGGCTTGAATAAGTACGTTAACTTTCTACTAACGCTTCACAGACCACAATTGCATATGAAATATTTATAAAAGTTTTCATAAAAACCGCGAGAAATCTTTGTATTTACACCGCTGTATACAAGATACGAAGGTCTAGAAAATTTTTATTTTTGTAGGAAATTTAATAGCTCTCAAAATTTAAAACTAATAAGACTGCACTAACTGAAGTTATAGCAAATACTGATGCCAAGTTTACGTATGTTTGCTTTGTACATATCTGCTAAAAGTTAATTTAGAATAAAAGTACACGATTAAATTGCGTGTAACAAAGCCTAATAAGGTTTTTACTTAAAATATTAAAATTGAATTTCTAGTTTAGCATTTTATTCGAGATAAAAATGTTTGGCGTTTTGACATTAAGTGAGCAAAATTATAACTACTGGCGCAAAGTTTGAACAGTCACTTTAGTTAAGTTTAAACCTGATATTATTCATTTAGAATTAAAATACGATTAAATTAAATTAAACAAATGCTTAATTTTTACACAAAAAATAAGTTTTGAACCAAATTAACAATTTCAGTATCCGATTTGAGTTATCAAATTCTTCAACGCAGTGCCATTATTTAAACTATAAAAATAACCTGATAGTCTTTCAAAATAGAAAATTATTTAAGAACAAGAAAAGAATCAAAAATCCACTACAAAACTAGTAATAATCAATAATTTATAGCACTTCGGATCCAAAAACGATTGAAGAGCAAAATTTAATTTCTAGGATCTGATGTGAATTATCAAAATATTCAGCGCATTGACAAGACTTAATCAAATAAAAATAACAAGATAGTAATTCAGAATAAAAAAAAATTCTTGGAGACTAAAGTCAATCCACAAAACCATTAATAACCAATTATTTTTACCACTTTCGAATTCGAAAACAATTGAAGAGCAATTTCATTATTCTGTCACCACTTCGTTTCGATTGTAAGATGGTCATTTCGAAGACTTCCGATTGATTATCAACCAAACTCGCTTGTTTTCAACCAACTATTATTCTTTAAGAATCGGTGATAATAATACCTAGCTTTGTGATGAGAATATCAACAAGTTAGGAAACAGAAATGATACAACAAGATAACTTTTCCTGTGATTCGCGGGGTCGCGTGTTCCTTTTTCGGATTGATCATAAATCGTTCCGCTTCACATAACTTCCACTTATCAGTCGCCATTTTCTCAAAAATAAGCAGTGAGAGAGTAAGTAATTTGTCTTATAAAACCGCTAAGCGTCTCTTCGTTGTTTTGATCAACAATGTAAAGAACATTTTATAACTTGTTGATGCTTCTATAAGGAGTTAAAATAGAAACATTTCGCTGAACATTTTACTTTTATGGCTTTCATTTGTGAATAGAATATGAAATAGGAACGTTAAAATTTTATTACTTTTTGAATTATTTCAACCTAAAAGTTTAAGAAAGTATTAAAAATTGTTTGACGATAATTAAAAAAAGGTATCAACTCAATAAAAAATACATAATACTATTAGAATACAAACAACTGGCATCGATCGCTATTTTGAGATAAACTAGTTTTCTTACATTCATACATAACTAGCATAATAAAAAGAATCTTAAATTAATCGTTCAATTAATTATATTTAAAAATTTATTTTTTTATAAATAATATTTAAAAAATTCGTTTGACATTAAAATAGGCGGTGAGATAAATGTATTAATCATTTCTGTAACAAAAATATTCTGAAAATATTTAATAATTAAGATGAACTAATTTTTAAATAATTTATGTAATGTGATTTGGACAGACTAACTATTCTTAGAATGCAGCTCGCACATGTCACGCCTTCTTAAGGCATAGGGGCAGATTATTACATGTTTAGATACATACCAGAAACTTATTTTCGTCTGCATTTAAAATTATCAACAATCATCTGCGTATAAAGCAAGATAGTATGCAAACGATAACTTTAATTTCACTATAACACACATACAAAATGAAGTCAGTTTTCAGATTTAAACGACGAAAATATTTAACTTTTTTAACGCTTTAGAGTAAGCAACTTGAAATTGTAAATAGCGGATATAATTCTAAATACGTTAATTTATACAATGCCTTGGCGCAATATACGCGAGTGAAATATCAAACATATCGAGCAATAAGATATTTATAATTTTAACATCGTGTTGTGCCAAGAAATATTTAAATATGAAAATGCAATAGAAAAATTGAAATGAAAATTTGAGAATTTTATATCACGAACTGTCCGAGAAAAGTTTCCTAGATTATCAGAATTATCGCTCAAAAAAAAAATTTTTTTTTTGAAAGAAAACTGTATGGCTATCACTTTTACAGCCTAAAAATTTGAAAAATGTTCTCCAAATAGCGAGTGAAAAATTATTATATACATATAATTGAAATTCTTAAGTCGCCTACAGAATTGGTGAAGTATGTCTGCAACAACTCTAAATTCGGCATTCCAATAAAACTACACTTAAATAACAAGCAGCATGAGTGATTTTTAAAAATATAAATGCATCCACTCTGTATTATAAACAATCCTTACGTGCGTCTTATAAAAATTCATAACTGAGGATCGAATATCCGAATTCAATAGAATAAACGCCTCTAAATCGACATCAAGATCGAATGAGTGCAACTAAGTTTACATAAAAGCTTTTAAAAAATCATTTTCCTAATATCCATCAAAAGTATTAAAAATTGATTTCCATATAAATCAAATTAAACTCCCTAAACAAAAATCGCGTGATAAAATATATTTTCTAAGTAAAAAAATGCCTAAGATGCGATTTCACTTAGCTACAAATAGAACACACAGGAAGAAAATAAAAGTTAAATCGAAAAAAAGTAATTTTTAGTCTATTCAAAACCAAGCAATAAAGTTAGAAGTTTGTTGTAGTTTCCAACAAACAGATAATACTCACTGGTGCTAGGGAATAC
The DNA here is from genome assembly GCF_043381705.1 of Parasteatoda tepidariorum. Taxonomy (NCBI): domain Eukaryota; kingdom Metazoa; phylum Arthropoda; class Arachnida; order Araneae; family Theridiidae; genus Parasteatoda; species Parasteatoda tepidariorum. The sequence continues at coordinate 39,381,839 of NC_092212.1, read as the reverse complement.
AAAATTAAAAAGGCTGTTATGGCTAAGCATATTAAATATAGTTCTTATACAGCAGCTTCGGATAGATATTATCAAGTAATAAAATGAAATGGTTTCAGACGATAATATTTAATTTCGTGAAAACGCCATTGCAGTTGTTTCGATACGTATTCAAAGCATGTTCCAAGCGACAAATTATATCACGCTAAACAGTCATTAGTTTTTGAACGTAAATTTTTTGAACTGAGTTTCAAAAGGAACAAGCCAACATTGAATAATTCAACGGAGACGGTAGTGAATATGATTTACAATGAAGTTACAAGATGTTAATTGGCGAGAAATTGAAAAGTAATAGTCAAGAATATATGTATGCCAGCTATAGAAATTACGTACGAGCCACGTGTGTATAATTCCAGGGATCTTAACATTACTCGTATTTTGGCGAATCTAAAATAAGCTTTAAATCAGGTTCTTTTCGCCAGGGTACTGTTTTTTTATAAAGTTTGAAAATTCGATCTCATGTTTTTATGAAAAATTACCATCTTACTTTTCAGAATTTTTTTTTACAATAAGAATAAATTACTAAAAGCTACTTTTTTTCATTTAAATAATTCATTCCACATCTTTTACAGATCATTTTTTCTTACAACACGCAGACGATTGGTAAATGACGTCATGAATTTTATTTTTTAAAAAAAAAGCTTAAATTGGGTTCGTTTTTAAGATATATTTTTCTGAATTACGATAAATAATTTGGGAATAGTTTGTTTTACCGATAAAATAATTTAAGAAACAGCGAATTCTAACATTTTTATAATATTTTTACAGCATTTATTCCACTAAAAAATGACAATTGTTAGCGATAAGGGAAAATATATACTAGTCTATAGTTACAGATAGTAAGATAAATAACCTCGCTAAAATTAAAACTTCTTAAATAATTCATTTACCTAACGTGGTCACGAAATAATATTTTTTTAAAGTACCTAATTTTGACTATTTTTTTAGCAGAAACTTAAATTTGTCAATATCAACTGGGTCCCCAAATACCAAAAAATTATATGGGGAAAGTTTGAAATGACTGCTCTTGTTAATTCTAATAACTTAAGCAAAACTTCTTAACAAAAGCAACAAACCGATAAACGAAAAAAATGGTATACATTATTAACAACGTAAAAAAAAATTATTACTAGTCAAAAATTATGCAAAAATGAATGCATTTAAAAATAAAAATATTACTTCCAGAGTACATTCGAATGCACATTATTTTTATGAAGAAAAGTTAATAAAACAGAAAGTCACAGAAGTTTAAAAAAAAATTTTAAGTAGGGAATATTTAAAAATTAATTATTTATCTCAGAAGTATTGCGTATGTAAACTTACGTATTATATTAATATTTGTAGAGAATATTTTTGTTGACAAACTTCATAAAAATTAAAAACATTTCAAACGAGAATTTTCGTTCTACATATTTAATTGAAAGGAAAAGTTGCTAAAATAAAATAAAAAATAAATTGCTGTTAAAATAAAATAAATGGTTGAAATATTATATAGTTTTTGCATCGAGTATTTAACGTTAATATCGTTAAAAAATTACTCATTAAGAACATATATTTTATTGACTTCAGTTATCAGTTTGTTAGCAATGTTAGTTAAACGCATATGAGCAAAATTAAAAACATTTAATGGAAAACGACATTTTTGCTAAATATGTTAAAACTCAATAATTCTACCACTAAGTCTGAATGTTTGATATTAAAATTCAACGTAAAATAATAAGTTGCTAAACGAAAACGTTTAAATCTGATCAGAAAAGAAGAAAAAAAAAATCATTCTACAAACAGAAAAAGACTGCCCCAGACATTTCAAACTAAGAAAAAATTCGAAAATGCAAGCCTGCGGATATCTCTTAGAAAAAATAGCGTGATTGCTTTTTTCGACAAATGATATAAACAGCAAAAACTGCGAATTTATACTGGAAAACGAGGATATAAATATTTTCATGCTTCTGATAACATATCGAAAATCAAATAAATCTAAGCTTATTAAAATCCAAGCTTATATTGAACGGAATATCAGAAATTCCTTCATTAATATAACTAAAACAACGAAAATTTCGCCGTATAAATGAAACTTAAATTAAACCATTAATGATGCTCAGAAGTTTTATTATCAAATATGGACTAGATCATTTTAATAAGTTTTGTAATTGAGTATGTCATGACTTATTTTTACTAATGTCAATCTTACTTCTAATATAAACAAAAAACAAAAAAAAAGGAGTAGTAGCTCAGCTGAGAAAATGCAAACGAGAAAAAGAAAACGACATGAAAGAAATTAGTTGTTAATTTCTCGTCTTATTAAATACCACAGTTAAAGATCGAAATCTTTAACTGCCAACTGCGATAAAAATCTGTTTAGTCACGTCAATCATGAAATAGCGGAATGACAGAAGAGAAATAAAGAACTTGCGAATAAAAAATTGCAGACATAGCGAAATAAGACTTAAAAAATCAGCAGTAAAAGAATAAACAGCTTTTAAAATATGTTTCATAGTTAGCCAATTAATATGCATGAAATTCAAGTTATGCTTCATTTAAAAGAGACTGTATAAGATGATTAGTCAATAAATAATTTTCAGTACTGCTTAAGTATCAAATTAGAATAATAATTTAAAACAGGTAAAAATAAATTTAGTAGTTACATAACCATGAACACAACGTTAAGTTAGTAGTACTTGAACTGCAAAATGTAACTTTACTAATACTTTAATTTTTTACAATATCAACTAAAATAAAATTACAGTCACGACTGTAGCTAAAAATTTAAATTTTGAAAATTTCCTAAAACAGGTGAAAATTAATTTTAATTAAAAGTGCAGCTTTTAAATATTAAAAATTTATAAAGCATTTTGAGAAATAAAAAAGAACAAAGTTTAAGGCGATTAAAACAGTTTAAAACTGAATTATATATATCAAAATCTCGGAAAACGAAATTCAAAACTTATGTTTAATCAAATACACAAAGCGTACAATAATTAATTTTTAAAACGAATTATTCATAATAATTTGAAGAAAAAAAATTAAATTGTTCTTTCTGATTTTGCCAAGTTTTCCTAATGCCAATTAAAAGTTAACACTAAGTTAATTGAAGCCACATGTAGTTTTATTTTTAGAGCCTTCTATTTGGGAATAAAATTTTCTACCTATAAAGAACAGCGGCAGTGTGCTTTTTCTCTGCAAACGATAATTCACATCGGTCACCGCCCTTGTATCACAGTGGCAAACAAATTCTTTATTTACAACTGGTGGTTTATTTTGAAAAGAAAAATAACACGCAAAGTTATTCAGAGTCATGTTCAGTATAAGCTGAATATGTAAACATGTTTAGTGTTTACTTTTGTGATGTGTCACGAATTATTCCAATGAATTGATCGATGTCATGTATTTACAAAGCGAATTAGAAGATAACGAATATTTGCGAGTTGTAAAGAAATTGTAACTGGAAAAAATAAGTTTCTGATATAGCACGTTTTATTTATCTCTCTAATTAACTAAATACAGATTAATGAACTAATTACAGATATAAAAATCTGATGTTTAGGAAAAGCTTATCGTAAAAATGGTTTACAGTAAGCAAATTCTACGGTTTGTTTTGATTATTTCGTTAAAAAAACTAAAAGAAGATTAGAAAATAATGAATGTTCACGAATTGCACACGAATTCTGACGAAAAAATAGGTTTTTGATACAGCGCGTTTTGTTTATCTCGTCAATTAATTAACTAAATCAAAGACTTCAACTACTACGGATTCTCCGTAGTTTCAGAAAATATTTTTTCTATCGGCAAGCAAGGGATATAAATATATATTTTAATAAATTAGAATTCGAAAGAATTTGTCCACCACTAAACAAAAGTAATTTAAACAGACTTACGCTCGTAAGATCTAGTAGGTTTTTTATAAAATCTGTTTCAAAAAATTTTACTTTGTAAATATAAACTAATTCTTTTCTTGAAAATGTTATTTGCTTTGTTTACTTCGATAATAAATTATTCGCCAATATCTGAAAAACTGATATAAGAGACGCCAGAACAACGTAAATTAGGACGAACATTTTAAATGTGCAATTCTATAATAATTTTTAAAAGTTCAGAACGCATTGTTTCACTGTTAAATAAACACGCACTTTAAAAAAAAACTATGTAAATAAAATAAATTAGAATTTAACATCATTAAAGTTAAATAATAGCCAGCGAATGCATGAGGATTGCGAAAAATTACCTAAAATCACGACCAAAAAAGCTCACGGAATTAAATTTTAACTGTGGGGTTGTACCATTGTTAAATAAATACAGATTTTTAAAACAAATTGTACAATAAATTTTAGAATTTTAGCAAAATAATGTAGATTGCGAACAAAGAAATAAATTTTGTTAAGAAATTCCAAAAAAAGTACAGAATTCGAAATTTTCTGATAAGAGTAGATGACAAATATTTGTAAAAAAAAAAAAAGTTGTTTATTAAATCTAATTTCTTCATCCCGTTAACTGAATGTGAAAAAAAAGTTTATAAATTTAAAAAAAAAATCAATATCTTTAATTTTAGAAACAATTATTACACAAAAAAAAAAATTCACCTTTTTCTTAAATCCAGATATTACCATAACACAAATACCTCTTAAAATTACAAACATTTAATTTTATCATTCATCTATATTTTATTACAAACTTAAAACTATTTCTCATAGCTAACGATAATTTGTTTGAAAAATGCAAATAACAAAATAAATCTCTTAAGCAATAATTTTGATTCTTTAAGAAGATTAAAATCATTCTATTTTAATAAAATTGAATAAAAAATTAACTATAATTGAATGAAAATTTAAACTAAATGATTTTACAACAGAACTAACTTTAACTAAAAATTTTTTAGTAAAAACTTTAAAAATAACAATAGAAAGAAAAATTATAATAAAATTCCGAATTATAGCTTAATTTATATAACATTTTAAGAATAAGGTACTGAAAGCTAGCGTTTTATTTTAGAATTTTAAACAAAGAACAAAAGAAAACAATACATAAAATTGAAATTGTACTAAGTATTTCGGAGAAGCGCGAATCTAATTTGAAATATGATTTGAGAGGTGGATAGTGTACTAAAAGTACAGAAATCTGAGTGAAATATTTGACGTTTGTTAAATTTTCTCACAGCTTTCGTAGAATAAGAATATTGCATTTTAGCAACAAACTGTCAGTTCTCGCTAACTTGACAAAAATCGATTCGATATATAGGGAAACGCATTTCCGGCAAAATCGATCAGCAACCTCAATTTATAACCGTAAAATGCATCGGATTTACGACCGTTGGGAAAAGTGATGCAATTTCAAAATGAAAATAAAAAATTGCTTTACGATATCAAAACACTTGACAGGATTCGCAGACGATTTTTTAGATCTGAATTTTTATTTATTGTATTCTACAATGTTTGAAAATGTAATTAGATAAATAAAAAAAACATAACGTAGTCTGATGAATTATTTTAAGTTGTAAAAATATAATCAAAGAGGTGAAATTTATCTAAATTATTTTTTGATTAGTTTTAGATTCCTTTGATAGTTCTGGATTTTATGGATCTGTATTTTTCAAATTTCGCAAACGATTTTCTTCAAAAGTGTATAAAAAAAAAATACTTTTTGCTTTTTCTCAAAAAACTTTAGAAATATAAGAAAAAAGTAAATACAAAAATTGTATTAGAAATAAACTCTAAAAAAAAGACCTTATCTTTCATTAAAAAGCAAATAAAAAAATGACCACTGCTTATTTAACTATAATTAATTTCAAAATGCAAACAATTGTTTTTCTTGCTCGATTTTCAATTTCTGGAATAAATCACATTTGTTTGTTTACTCATGAAAATAAATGTTTCATTAATGTTTACTAAAGTTGTTGAAATTAAATATTTAAGATTATTTAAATTTTTTAGCAACTAAAAATATATCCTGCAACTAATAAAATAACTTTAAAAAATTATACAGTTAGAGATTAAAAAAAAATTTTCAAAGGAAAATAAATATTTAATCCCAAATTACATTAAATTGCTCAGGAGCTGATGAATTTCACAATTTTGTATTGTTTACTTTATACATCTCAGTTCTAAATATATATTTTAGACTCTATATACACTTATAAAACCATATGCATAGTTAGAAATTCATACATTTTTGCAAATTTTAACAATAGGTATACTTAAAATTTGGAAAGATAATAAAATTCAGATTCCAGTCAAAAGAAAATTATTTTTGATGTACCTAAATTTAAGACATTAGACATTCTGATATTATTAAACTATATACACATGAAAATTATAAACTGATTATATGATATGTTAAATTTATTTTCTTAATTTTTAAAAACATTTGTCAATAATCTAGATGCGCTTTTTAATTTTACTGTATTTAAATTTTGTGAATTATTGCAGAAATTTTAAAAATTAATATTTTGTTAATTGAAATCGAAGTTACTTATTTCCCGAATTAAAACTTTGCACTTTTTACAAATTTTAATGATATTAAAAATAAAATAAACTCTTAAAAATTTTGTTTAAGTCATAAATATTACCATAGCTTTACTTATAACTTAAGATATTTATATAATTTATATATTTATATCAAGGCACTTTAAAGAATAAGAAATATATAGAAATAGCAATACAGCTTGGGGACATAATTCAACAAATATAGTCATTTAATAAGAAATCTATGGTAATATCATAGCAAATATTAAATTCTTGAATATTATAAAGTTAGGGAATGAAATTTTGTATTAAAATCACTTCAAATTCAGAAAATTTTTGCCTAATTTGAATTGGATAGATACAACAATAACTACAACAAAATAAGTGACAAAAATAGAAATATAAATAAAGAGCTAGAACTAACCGTTCCCATAAAGTGTGCACGTTACCGTCATGAAAAAAAAAAATTGTTCATTCAAATAATAAAAATTTACAAGTTTCATAGAATTATTCTAATTTCATATATGTACAGCTACACTTACGTCATTCCTGTTCCTTTCTGTTTTCCTATGCCTTACATCCGGCATTGCGTATTTTAATCGGTCCCAGAATTGTTTTTCACCCCACCTCACTACCGGACATTGCCTCAACCATAGCCGGATGTCGGGATCCAGTTCTTGTGGGTCCACTTTACCCAGTTCTATCACAAGAAGTCGGTGCTGGCAGGCACTCAGCACCTCACGGTGTGCCGATTTGAACTCAAATCGGCACCACTCACTTTTTAGGAAGTTTTCGGAAAGAATGAGAATTGTTCGTCGGCTGCTTTCCATAGCCTCCATAATAGCCTCGGACATTATATATCCACTAACGGGAAGGTCCCGGTAATGAAGGCACAGACGATAATTAGGCATACCACACTCAAGCTCGGGAGCAAGGATTTGGGTGACGAATGCTTCGTCTTTTTTGCTGTATGAGACAAAGGCGTCGAACAATTTGTCCTCGTCGCCTCCACCCCTCTGAGATGTACGACCTTTTCCGGCTTGAAAAAGTCGTACGCCATACTTGGCGTAGAACCAGACTCCCATCTCCTTGCGGAACACAAATATTAAGATCACTATGAAAATAACCACAAATATGACAGAAGATACCACGATAAACACAGGCAGCATTTCTTTGAAATCGAATTCAGCACGAATCGGCAAGGACGTGAAGTTGCTGCACGCGGTGGTGTTGAAATCGAGCATGTAATGACTGCTACTGTGGTTGTAGTGGCATTCTAAATCGTACATGTCCCGCACAAAATCGCCTTTGAGATTGAGGAACTCTTTCAACTCGCCAACGAAGAAGCAATCGCAAGTCCAGGAATTATGCGCTAACTTTATCTCCTGCAGGCGTGGATTTGCATTCAAAAGCCACACTTGAAAATGCACTATGTAGTTGTGGTCCAGGTGTAAGATTTCGATGGACTTTAAAGCAGCAAATGTCACATTGCTGATAGTCGCTATCATATTATGAGAGAGATAAAGCTCCTGTAGATGTGACAATCTTTCAAATTCATATCCATGGAGAGTGGTAAGTCGATTATAAGCCAAATTCAAAACTAGAAGATCTCTTAATCCGTTAAATGTTCTATTATCGATGGTGTGCACGTTACTATTGTTCAAATACAAAATTTTCATATTTTTCCTACCAATAAAAGTATGACTGGATAATGTCGATATGTCACTACCATCTAGGTATAACTCTGTGACATCCATGGGTATTTTGCGTGGCACTGAAGTTAAACGTCTGCTACCACAATCGACAATGTTCGTATTCCAGCTTTGATCGTAATAGCAAGTGCAATTTTCTGGGCATACCATCTCACAATCGCACGCATCAAATTCGCAGCAATGGCACAAAGCAAAACAATGGCTTTTGTAACTGCACAAAAATTGCGAACTTTGAGCACGAGTAAGAGGTACTACTGACTTCCTTCGTTTGAATGTTAGACTACACTGTATTTCCTCGATATCAGTCATTCGGGGATATTGCCTGGACTCATCTAAAGTAGCCATTCTTTGCAACCATTCCATATTACAGTCACAAATATAAGGATTGTCAGATACAGTAAATTCCGGTAAAGGTCTGCGATTTGGAACTTCACTTAAACGAAAAGCATTCATTTCCAAAGTTTCTAAATAGTTGCTTTTCAATTCGACTCTGGTTAAATTTTGTTTGCCAAGAAAAGTAAAAGGTTGAATGGTTTTGATGAAGTTGTTATTCAGAAAAAGAATTTCTATACTATTCGGCAGAGAAGTAGCTTCAATTTCAGTGATTTTATTAAAAGATGCATCTAATGTTCGAAGTTTTAGTAGAGATTCTAATTCGTAATAATTTCCTAAAGTTTCTATTTGATTTGCGTGCACATCTAGCCATTGCAATCCTATTGGGATCAATGCATAATCAAACCATGATATTCTATTTGCAGAAATGTTCAGCATTAGCAAATCGTGCAGATTGATAAATAAAGAATTTATATCTGAAATCATATTTGAATCTAAATTTAACGCGTGCAGCTCTGGAACTTCGTCAAAAGTGCCTTGTTCAATAGATTGAACATTATTGTTGGCTAAATTTAAAATTCTAATAGAAGGTAAATCTTCAAATACACCTTTAGTTAAGTTTCCGATAGAATTTCCGGCAAGTCGTAAACTATACAAATGTCTCAAACCTTGGTAAGACGCATTGCTTATCACAGATATTCTATTGTTGCTTATATCGAGAGCACGGAGTTGTTGCAAGAACTTCAAAGTTTTTGGCACTTCTATCAATTTATTAACATTTAGATTAAGTTCATGAAGATTGGAACAATTTTTAAGAGCTTCACTATGAATCGCTTGTATGCTGTTGAAATCAAGCGACAACATCGATAGCATTTGAAGCCCTGTAAATGTGAAGGCGTCTATATAAGTGAGGTTGTTATGGGTCAACACCAAAGTTTGAAGATTGTAAAGGGACGAAAAAGCATGATCTGCTATGCTAACTAATTCGTTGTGGTGCAACTGTAACACTTGCAAACTATATTGAGATCTAAATGTTGCAGATTCAAGGTGCGATAATTTGTTGTAGCTTAGATCCAAAACCACCAAACGAGTCATGTCTGCAAAAATATCAGCATTCAGCCACTGGCTAGTCAGCAAATTATGGCTCAAATCAAGCACCAACATTTGCTGAAGACCAGAGAACAGCCCAGGAGGAAGAACACTCATGGAATTGTTTTGGAGATAAAGTTCGGAAAGCAGCTCAGAGTTTTTAAAGAATCCAGGAGGAAGAGCGACCAAGAGATTGTTAGAGATATCTAAAATTTGAAGCTTACCTAGGCCAGATAAAGCTGTCTCTTCTGCTCTGGATATCCTATTAGCTTGTAGGTGCAGCGTCCGTAAGTGCCTAAGAGCTGTAAATCCATAATCACTAAGCACTTTCAGACGATTATTGGATAAATCCAAGTTTTGCACAAACACTGGACAAGGTGTACGATTGGTAGCCGCGAATCCTAGATTCACGACTTCACTGAAATCGTTAAAGGACAGATTCAGATGTTGAAGATTCGGTAAAGAGCACAATAGCGAAGGAGTCATCGTAGGCATGTTATTCCGGCTCAGATCTAATCTCGTCAACTTCTGCAGGGACGATAAACTTCCAGGAATGATTTTTAGAAAAATCTCACCCCATTCACTGTTGTAAGTCCTCACAGTCAAATTCGTCAGTTCATTCAGACCCCAGAAAGCTTTCAAGGGGATTTCCTTTAACTTGCAGAATTCTATATGAAGCGACCGTAATTCCTTCAGATGGTGAAAAGAATTGTTCGCAAGAGCACTTTCGAAAAGAACGTTTTCACATTTTACTTTTAGACTAACTGTATTTTGAGGCTGAATAAGACTAAAGTTCGTACTATCGAAAGCACCATTGATGGTTCGAACTACGCAAGTGAGCGAAACCGACGCGGAGCCGAAGCTTCCCGCGGCAGTCCATTCACAGTCCTCCGGAGCCACGTAGCCGTGATTCGCCGTCGAAGAACACCATACAACGGAGATCGCAAACGATAAACACCACAAACGCAGCATGACTAACATTGGAAAATATTCCAAAAAATACTTCTTCCGAACATCAAGAAGCATAAATTGAAATTAGCAAAGTCATTTGCAAAGAATAATTCAAATAAATAAAAGTTCTTAAATTATCATTTGTATTTTTAAAATATTCTAAATTCGACGAGCTCGTAAAATTTTGAAGTAAAAATAACTTTTCTAATAAATTAATATCACATAAAACAGACGAAGAAATAATTCCATTCGTTCTAGCGAGGAACTATAAACCACGCTTAAAGTACATCATAGTTTTACAGTTCTTAAATTGCGATAAATAAATATATCGCAAATATATTCGAGTTAAAACGTCGCATTATAATCCAAAAAGATGTTCGCAATCACATATCTAACAGCCATGGGAACTTCTAATTCGAACATTTTTTTTCACAGCTCTTACGTGTTGGGCTTCCAGTTAGAAAATGAACAACAGCACGGTGCTTCAAAAGACAGAAACCAGTTCTCCGTTCGAACGCTGCGAATTTTTCAACACATGTGAAAACAGTCCTCATTTTGGAAGTCAAACATCAAACTATATCCATCTGACATAACTCGAACAGAATTCCTTTCGTTCGATTAAAATTAAGACGATTAATTGGGACGAGTAAATTCAGCATAAAACTCTTCTCAGCAATCGTTTGCAAAAAAAAAGTTGCTAATCCAGCAGGTCAAAATATTCCAAAACTGTTCGCCTGTGAATGAATATAAACACTCGCCGTCGACGCCAGGTTGAAACGAGTTTTGTGTCGGAACATTCAGGGAGGAGCAGTAAAAGATCGAGCGTCCTCCTTCTATGAAAGTGACTCACCTTTTGAGAGAGATGGGAGAAAATTTTATGGGGGTAACCAATTCCTAGTGAGATCCCTAGATGGCGCAACTATCTCGTAAAGCCGTTTCCATTTTATGCGCTAGGGTGAATGTCTGGAGTCGAATGACATGTAGGTAAAGTCGGTATTTTACTGTTGTTTGCGTCTCTGGTTTGAACATATCGCGATTCGGCTGCGTTAACCCTTTCCGCTAGAGATATGTCTTTAGTAAAACTTAGTAAGGGGTGATAAATATTTTTTTAATTTCAAATAGAATTGTAAGCGGATGAACTCAGAAAAATATTTTATCAAAAAGAATAAGCATAGATTATATATTAAATTTAACGAATTTATTTTTATTTTGTATTCATAGCTTTAATTTTATTAATCAATTTGAAAGATTATAATTAAAGTTCCAGTTCGGTATATTATTATTTTAACTATTAAACAGTGAAAATAATAATAAATCTAAAATATTTGTTTTTAGATTTATTATTTTTAAGAGATCTGTATTTTTTTAAGATTCAATAAACACGAAAAAATATTTTTGTTTACTTTTTAGACTACTTATACCAATGGTTTAGAACTTAATATCTGTCTTACATAGCGTAGAATAAATCTAGTGGGGAAAAAATAAAACTTACCTAATCTTTATTCAGATAGAAACAGCCTTAAACAAAACTGACCAATTTATTTTACCACTTTAGCATTTTAAATTTTTTTCTTTGTGTATGCAATAAATAAATTAAAAAAATAATAAATAAATAAAAGAAAAGTGGAGGGTTTATTGTTTGCGATATTCTGGGAGAATGTGTAACTCAAAATATTAAATACCTCAAAATAAAATACCTAAAAAAAAACAACAAAAAAAAATCTGACCAATTAATTTTACCACTGTAAATTTTTTTCTCCATGTACAATTTTTTTTTTTTATTTCGTATTCCAAAGGTTTTGTTATTATGAACAAATAATCTATATAATGTATTGATGTGCCCCATGAACCTTTCTGCCATGAACCATAAAAGCCTTGCTAGAAAACAATTAAAAACTACAGTCTCTTTTTTGTCGTTAAAAAAAATGAATAAAAGAAAAGAGGTGGGTTTATTGTTTGCGATATTCAGGGAGAATGCGTAACTTAAAGTATTAAATACCTCAATATAAAATTTAAAAAAATATATTTAATTTGTGATTTGCTATGATAACATATTAAAATTTAGGTAGCAGCTAAAACAAAAATAAACTGCACGCTTTTTCCCTATATTTACAAAATTTTCTAAAAAATTTCGCAATTAAAATATTAAAAATTTTATAAAGGTGATTGAATTGTTAAAGAAAAGCGTCATATCTTAATTATTTCATTTTAAAACTGATCTACTAAGCTCTAACTAGTCAAAGGTTGGAAATGACAAAAAATTTTCTATTATCGGAGCTGGAAACAACAGGCTACGAAATAGTTCTAGCGTCAATACAAAATGGCTTTATGATTTTGCATTTTTAGTGTTACATATGCATTTTTACTATATTAACAGTAATAATTTATAGATATATAAGAATTCTTATTTTAACGAAACGTATAACAAAAGTAAATATACTGTTAAACGTAACGATTATTAGATAGAATTATAACAATTAAATTTATTACTGTTCGTATATTATAAGTAATATATTACAAAATAATACACATTAAGTAATATATTACAAAATAATACACATTTCCGTTATTAGTATGCAATACCACAGTCTAAATTTATTCTAATAGTTTGTTCTTAGTTTAATTTTATGATGTTTAAAATTATTTTTAAAAAAGAACGTTATATTTGCTAATAAACGATTTTATTAAAAATATTGAATTTTAAAATTTCATTCCATTTTTTTAAAATTTTATTTTTGATATCTAATATTCTTGAAAATAGCCTTTAAAGAAATAGGGGGGGGGGTACTGAGTTATGCTTGAAATATAGTGACCAGTATCCGCTGAAAACTGAAAGCAAAATTTCAAAAAGAACATTCGAAAACCCACATCTATATCTTTCCAAATTTATATCTGTTCTAAAATCTCTGCGAGGGATTTCTGTTCTCAGAATATTAAATTGAAAAATAAAAGCAGTCAGTTTTCGAATATCCATTCAGAAAATTTAGTACCAGTTTTTCAGTTTTCTAAGAATCCTGATCAGCTTAACTTTTGGCTATTGAAAAATATAAATTCCATAAATCAATAAATTCTTTATTCGAAATGCATAATGTCGAATAACATTTATCAAACGATTTTATTTTTCTTCAAAAAACTGCCTGTTTTATTAGAAGGAAAAAACTCTAAACGTTGAAAATAGGAAGAAAGAAAAAAAAGTTACTGGAGATTCATTTCGTAGGGGTGACCAGAAACTGTGATATAAGTGCCCGATTGAATAGAGATAAAGAGAAAGAAAAAATAGGATGGAATAGAATTGTTCGTTCATTCTGAACACTGCGAAACCAAAGCTCTTGATCGGACGCTGTCAAAAGGCTTGGAGAACGTGAGATGGTTTTTTCATGAATTCTAAAAAGTGGTTGCTGTACTATTTTAAAATTTGTCATGTTGGCTACGTTATCTTTTGTTTGGTGAAAATCCAAAAACCTTTATTAATATTTATTAAATTTAACATGTTAGAAATTAAGGCATTAAAAAATTTATTCTTATTTTTGAAGTTATTAAGTTATGTTTTAAGTTTATTTTTAAGTTATTCTTATTTTTTAAATCTTATTTCTTAAGTTATTCTTATTTTTTTAGTTTTAGTATTTGCTTAAATTAAAAACTGTCTCTCGGAATAAATTTTTTTCTCGAATGTACAAAAATAAATAAATAAAAAATCTAATCAAATTAGATTTTTTTTTTGTTGACTAAAGGCATTTTTATTGTCCAATATTTTAATGAAAATTTAGTTCAAATGCTGATTCCAGTTGATAAAAACTCCCATGTTTTAGATTAGTTATCGGGTAAAATATTTTAAAGATTTCGTGGTTTACCTCGTAATTAACATAAATTTGTTAGCTTTTCTCTTTTTAAAGTATTATTTTTGAGTGAAACGTAGCATATAGAGATAATTTTTGAGTTACAAAAAGTTTTTTCTCACTACTTTAATAGATTGTAAGTTGTGCCAACAGTGAAAATCAAATTTTCGATTCGATTCAATCTCTCTTCAACCAATTTCTCTTGTGGTATGATTTTCCTGAAACCCAATCATACTACAATCAAAATTTATCTATTTAATTTTAATATAAATTCGAAACGCTTAAATAAACAAAAATAACTATTTAGGCATCAAAAGTAAACCACATATAAAGCATGTTAAGTGAAAGAGATTTCTTTAAACATATGTTTTCATAATAAAATAATCTGACTAATAAATAAGTTACGACCAACTAATATGTTTGAAAATTATCATTACTATGTTTTAAAGTATGCTAACTATTAATTAAACTTACAAACATGCCAATTAAAAAAGACTTTCAGTGAATGTATTTTCTTAGGAATTAACTTTAACTTTGAAACACAAAAATTTATCCTAGAAATCAAGGGGGGGGGGAACATGATAAAACTTAATATAAATAATGTTTGTGGAAATCGGCAGGTTAGGTGTTTGCTGTTTTTTAACAATGGAAAAAAGTTCCCAAAGAAGTTCTCAAATAAGTGTTCCTAATCAAACGCCAGTTAAGATTCCATTCATAAATTCCAGGAATTCTACAATAAAATTAAAAAATAGCTATTCCCACGTTCAAATAAAGGCCCAAAAAGGGTGAAAACGCAGAATAAAAATGTTTGTCTGCTGAACAAAGAGCTTTAAACACTCGCATACAGTTGAACAAAGGCACATTTTACCAGCAGTCGACACCAACAGGTTGGAAGCTTCAAACAAACACTCTTTACGTGTCACGTGAAGAGATGCCATTAAAAGAAAGTGCTAAGCTATCATTTACTAGTAATCTTTTCACAGCACACCTGTTGCGCGGGGTGGAAACAACCAAAACTCGTTATTTCCAGGTGTCTGTGGTTTACCTTTCAAAAGAGTTAAAATTCTAGAAGTGCAAACGATTTTGTAAAACTATTCTAAATCGTCTCCTACAACACAACAAAGCTCTTTTTTCGAATATTTTAAGTCAGTGTGTGAAAAATATTTAGCGAAAAAAATAAAGTTCTTTTTTTTTATTTTCGGAAAGAAGGATTGTTCCGTGATTATTCACGGACCAATCCATTTAATTCTTGATGACTTCTGGGAGTGTTTTTACATTGTCCCATCTTCATGGACCACGCCCTATAAGAAGTTGGCGTCATAATGCTTGGCATAATTGGGAGAGTCTCCAAAAGTAATAATGCTGAATTGTGATTGTCACGGAAATTATGTTGGCGTTTTGGCGAACTTTTTTCCTTGATATTGTTATTACATTTAGTCTGGTTTTTCGTTAGCTATTAAGTGTAATTTTTTCAATCAAATTCTGCATTTATTTACGATAAGAAATAGTTTCATTTTTATTAACCCTTGCCAACTCGCGCAGTCACATAAATGAATTTGTTTTAAATTGATTTTTTGACCAAGAAATGTACATTTCAAAACTTCTTTTTTTCTTAAAAGCAAAATTATGATTTTTTTAGATTTAAATTATTTAATTTTCGAGTCACAAAAATTATTGAAAACATTCACTGTTCTAATACTCATGATGACATTGAAAAGTACTTATTAATCATGATAAGGTGGAAACAAGTTTCATACAATAATTAATTTAATATCAGCGAACATATCCTGCTTTTAAATGAATGCTTCAAAGAGATTATGTTAAAAAAGCGTGATTTTAACCGTTTTTTTATAGTCTTCAAGTATTCTATCACTAAGAATAAAATATATCTAGTTATAAAACATAAAGAATTTCTTTACCATTTTATAGAAACGCTGATAATTAGATAACAAGACCAAAAACAACAAAAAACCTGAGTATTTTTCTAAACGAATTAGCAATTTCTAAATAAATATTCAAGCTCACATTCAAAACAAGTAGTTTATTTTTTCATACTTTCTGCCTAATTTGAATATAATATTTTGAATATATATAATCACAATTGACAGTTAATTTGAGTTAATATAATAAGCGACACTTAATTATAATTAACAGTTAATTTTACGTTCACCGTCATAATTAATCAATGAAATTATGTTAGTCTTTTGTATTTGATTATTGTACTTACTTTGAATAACACAATACTGATAAAGATCTAGTAGTTTAAATAAAAAATTAATTTTAACAACGTGTATATGTGAATATATTTTTAGTTTAATGAATATTTCTCTATACATATCTGCTTGTCATTTACTATAAGCAACTTTTAAAGAAAAAAAAATTAAAATATTTCATTCAATCGTTGAAAAAAAATTGTATTTTGAAAAAATAATTCAGAAATCAAATACATTTTCTAAATCTCTTTGACACAAAAAGTCGCCAAATTGGCGAAATATTTTCTACCATGTTTTCACAGTCATAAAGCAACCTCAATTCGTCTGCTTTCTAGGGAAAGCGTGACAAACGGCTACTCAGCGTCAGTAGGTAGCGCTTCTTCAAAATATGATTTGAGAAGACACATTAACCAATTGAAGGTTTTTTATTGTTATTTTCTTTCTTTTGTGGTTGGACCAATTTAAGATTTAATTATAGGACAATCAAAAATTATTTTTTCAACGGAATAAAGCAGTGCTGCATATAATTTAGTCTTACGCATTTACATTTATTGTGAGTTTTTTAAAGTAATTAACTACAGTAACCGGATATCCTTAATTGAACAGATTTTTTTTTTCTTTTAAAATAATTCGTGAGCATAATCTTTAGAAAAATTACTGTTTTGCAAGAAAAAAAAATAATTAACCATTTTTTCTCTTATTATGAATATATAATTTTAATTTAATTTTTTTTAAATGTATTATGGAGTACAAAAATATCTAATTGGTAAATGAATCATACATGGCAACGTTACTTTTAAAAAGTAACTAGTAAGAGTACAAGTATTTTTAAAAAAAAGTAACGAGTAAAAAGTAAAAAGCTCTTATTTTAAAAAGTAACGAGTAAAAAGTACAAGTAATAAACAAAAAAAAGTATCGATTTAAAAGTACATTTCTAGGAAATCGAAAATTCAAAGTAACCTTTATTAATATTGAATAATATTCTTATG
>NC_092212.1:39162129-39363963 GCF_043381705.1 Parasteatoda tepidariorum | reverse complement strand
TAAAATTGTTTTACTCTTTAGAAACGCGTTTTAAAAGCACAAACATAAACAAAGCAAACACGGGGTTTCAGATAGCTTTATGATCTTTGAGCTAGTAAAAAATAATTGAATGTGCAGTATAAGTTGAAACAGAAGGTATTTAAACACGAAGTTAGCTGTGAATGCATATATATTGCACATTAATTTTATAAATTAAAGAAGCATAAGCATTTTTCTTAATTTAATTTAATTTTTTTTTATTTTTAATTTTTTTTATTTTTTAGAAAGCTTACCGAGTTTTAGAAAAAAGTAACGATTTCATTCGATATTTCCGTTACAAATACTTGTACTTTTTCCCTAAAAAAGTAACGAAAGTGCAAGTAAAAGTACTAAATTTAAAAAATTAACGAAGTACAAGTAAAAGTACGTACTTTTTACTTGTACCGGCGGTACAAGTAACGAAAGTAAAAGTACTGCCATCTATGAAATGAATACATTAATCAGTGTTTCTAAGTCATGTAAATTGTTCAAATCAAATTTCTGGTTAATGAAGGAGTTTAATTTGTTTTAGCTAAATTTCGGGTAAATGAATTAATTTTCCTACATTGTCAAAATTTTGAAAGCCAAATTTTTGGGAAATTGATTAATATTTTAGGCTTTTAACGTTGTAAAAATTTTTTAGGCCGAATTTCTAATAATTTCATAAATTTTTCAACGTTTCTACGTTGTTTCCTACGTTATAACTTGTTTAAGCTATAATTTTTATAATTTATGAATTTTTCTGCCTCTTATAAATTGTATAAGCCGATAGTTTTTTTCTGTTTATTCAAAAATGCATTATTTTTTCTGAGTTTCTATGCTGTGTAAATTGTTTAAGCCAAATTTCTGATAAATGAATGAATTTTTCCGCGTTTCTACATCATATAATATATTTGAGCTAAACTTTTGGTATATGATATGAGCTGATTTTTCTACATCGTAAGAATTTAAGTCAACTTTTGATGGAAAATAAATAACTTTTAAACGTTTCTTCTCTGAGTAAATTTAAGTACAAAATATAAAAAAGTATTTTTGAATACAAAAAAAGGAGGCATTTGTCCGTTATTTATCTTTCTGTTGAATTTGAAGTTCCATAAAAAAAATTTAATGTTGCTCTTCAAAGGCTCCATCGTCATAAAATAATGTTTTTTTTTTCTTGACGAGAACGCCGAGAACTTTGGAAAACACTGCTAATATTTAATTATACATCTAAATAACAGGATAAAAAATATCTTCACAAAATACTAGCTTATACTCCCATCATCATGAGAACGTTGAAATATCATTTTG
This sequence comes from Parasteatoda tepidariorum, assembly GCF_043381705.1. Classification (NCBI taxonomy): domain Eukaryota; kingdom Metazoa; phylum Arthropoda; class Arachnida; order Araneae; family Theridiidae; genus Parasteatoda; species Parasteatoda tepidariorum. Next base: position 39,362,655 of record NC_092212.1, on the reverse strand, counting down.
TCAACCAAACAAATTCAAATTACTTGCCGAAGATATATGTGTTAAAATCTCGAGTCTTGTCTTTAATCATCCAACTATACATTGAGTGATGACGTGTAAATTTTGACAGGACTAAAAACCCTAATAATAAGGTAGAGCGAGAATTTTGTCCTTTTTCAAAATCCCTACTGCTTCTGTTTTTCAATAGATCTTTTTTCTCCCCCTGCGTTCATCAGTCAAAAATAGAACCTCCTCCCGAAGAAAAAAAGAAAAAAATGACCCAGTTGTTCCGTATTCATTACTGTACAATAATAAGCCCTAGTGTCGTAGTATACTATCCTACCCCTGTTCAGGGAAAAATGGGTATCCATTGATTAAGCTCCCTAAACTGATTCGTGCTTTTTTTTTTTCTTAGATAAATTAGATTTTTTATTTCGAACTTGTATGTCACCGCTAAAGTGCAAAAATCAGTTATTTTACTGATTATCTACATAATGTACTGATTATCTAGAGCAGTGTTTTCCAAACTCATGACTTTTATGTACCCTTTCTAAATTTTTCGTAACGCTGTGTACCACTAATAAAAAAATGAATGTATTTGTTACTTTGAACAAAGGTTAAAAATAACAACTGCCTGTTGACACCGCTAATTATTAACTGTTAACTCTGCAAAAAATAGCCAGTAGAAAAATACGTAATCGCTAATTTTTATGGCTAGCTTTGTTTTTTAATAAAATTCTTCAAATTTTCGTTTGCTGCAAGATATTTCGCATAACAACGCTGGGGGTACGCGTACTACATTTTGGGAAACACTGATCTAGAGCAATCCATTAAAGTGCCAAAAATTGTTTGATTTCTCGAATTACCTAGATTCTTACCGAATTACCTACCGATTACCGAATTATCTGCACCTTACCTGTTAGAAACTCGTTAAATTGTCTTTGCTTGAACTACAGCAAAGTATCTGTTCTTTTAAATTAACATGTTATTATAATAACATGTAACATACATATATGACATACATATATAACATGTTACATATGTTATATACATGTCATAATAACATCTTACATGTATGTATAGTTAACATGTACACATATATAAATTTCTATTGCAACCTTGAAGAAAGAGCTGGATTTGGTTTTCCTACCGGTGGTAACGGTTACTGAAATTCATGGGTAGATAAACACCAGCATGATGTTATTTGTAATAGAAATATGTTTCTGGATCTGAATTCAATTAAATTTCTATTTTATTATTTTTTTCAACAAAAAAAGAAAGAGAATGGTCATTTCAGGATTACTAGATCGATATCCGAAAAGGAGGACTGCCTCTTTGTTTTCTAAATCAATAATATTGCGATGACTCTATACCGCAAGAGAAAAGCTTCATTGCAAATTCTGTTTCACTTCCATTCGTAATTTAACATTAAAAGTACAGAAAAAAAAATGAGTTCAGGTGATTCATGATGTTTCGAGTGCTGAAAATAATGTTCAAAGTACAAACAAATTATGGCAGGATATTTTTCCCATTGCGTTATCATGAGTTAACCAGTTTGCATTTTATTATTTTAAATATTTTTTCCAACATTTGAAGCTTTATGATTTGCCTGAATTCATTTTTTTCTGAACTTTTAATGTTAAATTTCTAATGGTGTTAAAACAGAATTTGCAATGAAACGTTTCTCAAGTAGGGATAGCATCCTCTTGACCCTTTATGTAACCATGTTTTAATCTGAAACAAATGCAAAAAGCATATGTATTTTCTTGAGAGAGCTTTGAAGGATAATTTCGGCTTCTTTTTTCAACGACATGAAGATGCAGAGATGATTTTTAGACATGGCCACAGAGTTAAATGCTTACAAAGTTGCATACTCTTGTTACAAAAATATTACTCAAGTTGAAATTTTTATACTGAAAGAATGAATTGAACTGAATTGATCGAATTGAAATTTTTAAATGTTTGAATTATGTGATTTTTCGCTATATCGCAAAAACACCACAAACAATATTTTAACAGTTTGCATAACATATGTACTACATTCTTTTTATTTGGTAATTGAAAGAGTAAGAAACGAACTTGGGCTTTGCTAGGTATTTTATTTTCAAAAAATCAGTTGTTGAATACCAAAATCTGTGAAATCCACAAAAAATAAAGGGGCAAAAATTAAAACTAAATATATGATATTTAGATTAAAAATAAAAACACCTAACTAAAAAATGCACCTCAGGTACAGATAATGAATTCCTAATTCCTTTTTCAAAACCCATATTCTAAGTATCAATGTTAAAAGTTTTTTTAACAATTTTCTCAAATTCTTGTGATTAGAACATCAAGCTTTCTTAAAGCACCAAGCTACGATGAAACACAAAGTTTTGCACAATTTTTGTGAAAAACTTTGTGTTGGTAACGCGACGTTGTTTAATAAAATAACAGAACTTTTCTTAATCTTTTGAATCATTCTAATGTTTTGTTAACGCGATGATCTTCCTCAAAATACAAAGCTTTTCATAATTTTCTGAATCATTGCTGTGTTTTAGAAAAGAAACGAACGTTCTTCAATAAAACTCAGGGTTGCCAGAGGCGACTAAAATGGGACTATTTGCAACTGTTTTCGGCCTGAGGTGACTCTTGCAACTTTTTTTTTTTTTGCCTGAAAAGTAATAAAAAGCAACTATTTTCAAGAAAAAGAGACTGTTAGTGCTTTACCTAATTTTTTTTAGCATAAATTGGGATGACAACCTGCGACCCGCAGTAGCTTCTGAACACTATGAATTCTTTTTTCTTAAAAAATAAAATTTGTTGAAAATTTTAAATTGCGAATTTGTTAAATCAATTATTGATAAAAGGGAAAATTTTTTAGACAAAGTATTTTTTTTTAATATTTTTTAATGAAAAAGTTTTTTTTTTTTTTTTTTTTTTTTTTTNTTTTTTTTTTTTTTTTTTTTTTTTTTTTTTTTTTTTTTTTTGTCTAAAAATATACAAATTTTTTTATATAAAAATTTTATGCTAGAACACTAACATTTATGTAAAAATTATCATATTTGGGACCAACTTGACTAAGTGTATCATGTTACATGACAATTAAGTCACTTAATAAAATTTTAGTTATGTTATTTAAAAAATATTGTTCTTATTTAATCAATTATTTTCATAGTTTTCTAAATATACATAAATGCACTTTAATTTTTTTGTTCGCAAATAGTGGGTAGCACATTGGCGTTTTCCAAATAGTTATGGCATACGAGAAAGATTAAATAATATTTTCTAATTTATAAATATTCTATATGATATTTTATTGTGTTTCGACATAAGTAATGTATACTATACGATCAAATATAAAATCTCAGATCGCATTTACCTATTTCTTTGTAAGTTAGTTATCTTTTACTTATAATTAAAACTTCCATAAATGTAATGGTTTAATTCTGTGCTGTTAATGATCAAAGTAATTTTCGCAAATAACTCAATTAAATAAAATTCCTAATCATTTATACAAAGCGGACTCAGGAATATTTTTTTTTAATTTTAAGCAATAGCAATTCTTTTAAAGCTTTTTGATTCGCCAAACAATGCTTTTTAATTAAACACCCATTCCTTCGATTTATGTACGCTTATTGTTAGCCTCTTCTTTCTACCGGTATAATGTTCTTATGCAAGATTAAAATGCAACTGTTGACGTAGTATGGAGTAAGAATAATAATTTCCTTATTTTGCTTCACTTCACTTTATCGCCTGAGGAAAGAGAAAATGTCGTCTGCTACTTTCACTCTTTTCTTATTAATTAACCGACCAAAACAAAGGCGAACTTTTTACTGTAGACAAAAATTGTTCCGCGTTAGTCACAATCTTTTTTTCTAAAAGAATGTTTTTTTCCTAGCGTATATTTTACCGTTTCAAGCCTAGCGTCTGTAATGCAGATTTCTTTTTTTCATTTACATACTTGTTTTTATTTTCTGCCTATAGTATACCATCGTCTGCTTTATGTTCTTAGTACTTCATTTTCTTCTTTTCTTAGTTTCCGGAGAAAATTAAAACGCTCGTATTTTTTGATCGTGGTGATTTCGGTAAAAGATCTTTTATTTGTAAGTCTTTCTTCTTCTGAGATTAGTTTTCTTTTCCTTCTATTCGTATTTTTATTATTAGTTTATATTTGCCTCTTTTAAATTAAAACTTTATGCGCCATGCTTTTGTTTACTCCTGTGTTTCAATCTTGAATCATAATGAAGCATTTCATTTTATTTAACTCAAAATAAAGCATGTTTCAATAACCTAAACAATACAGCTTGAGTAGTTGAAAACAAATGCATCCGTTTATTTATTCGGCTTCATTATTAAAGAATGTAAAACATAACTATTTCAGTAAACTATTTTAATTACTTATACTAATATTCTATTATAATGTAACTATATTTATTATAATAATATGAGAAGTAGAATAATAGTTATAGAATAAACCATTTTAGCTTTTACTAAGTAATAGTTAAGTTAAAACGTGAAAAAAAATGATGGACATAAAACAGACATACGATAATTTTGTTAATAATGAAGAACAAAGTTACCGAAATGATCGTATGTCTATATGACAAATTTTTGTGATGTTTGTTTATGAGAAACGATCGACTGATTATGTGACAAAGTTTTGTTTCGTTTCTATATGCGAAACGATCGTATGATTTTGTGACAAAGGTTTGTGATGTTTGTTTATGTGAAACGATTGTATGATTATGTGACAAAGTTTTGTTTTGTTTCTTATGCGAAACGATCGTATGATTATGTGACAAAGGTTTGTGAAGTGTGTTTATGAGAAACGATCGATTGATTATGTGACAAAGTTTTGTTTTGTTTCTTTATGAAAAACGATCGATTGATTATGTGACAGAGTTTTGTTTTGCTTGTTTATGTGGAACGATCGTATGATTATGTGACAAAGTTTTGTGATGTGTGCTTATGAGAAACTATCATATAATTATATGATCGTATGCTTGTGTTTCAAAGTCACCCTTTGCTTTGTTAGGATATTTTCTATTAATATCATATTTTAGATAAACAATAATAATATTGACTAAACGCATGCCATTAAGCCTCAAAAAGTGTTTATGAGATAAAGCGATTTTCGAAAGTTTTGTTCTTCGAGATATTTGATTAAATAACGTGTTGTTTGGATAAAACGTTGAGTTTAATAGCTATGACTTAGATGCGGCTGTACTGCTCTGCACTCAAAGTAAAATATTATTGTGAACTCAAATTATTTCTATCCCCGGTGGGGGGGTGGCTTAAAGTTCAACCAGCTTCAGATTGATGGAAGTAAAGATAGCTGGTGCGCAATGCAGACCACATTGGCACCATGATGCTGTTGTTCACGAAATTATGAGTCCTTTACATTCATGATGATTAACTTTTATTCCACTCATTAAATAAAGCCGTGCAAGAAACTGTGCCTGATCCCAGATGAAAGAGGAAAAGAAAAACGAGAAAATAAAATAAAATAAATAAATAACTAAATAAAAAAATAGGGAAGGTTGCAAGGGGATCTCAGAAACAAAGATTTATTTTAAATTTCGAAAAATTCTTCGTAAATCTAATTTGAAACTTTAACTATAGTCTCAATTATGAGACATCACTATAAATAATGCCAACTCAAACGCTTTTTTTTTCTCTCTTTATTAATGAAGTACTATTCTTAGAAATGTACAACTTTGTGAAATATAGACAATTTTCCATTTAAAAGGGTGCTACGGTACTCCTAAAACATCAAAGAATAGGACCCCTATTCTTTATGGTATTGCCCAACAGAGAGATTTAGCATAGTGTTTGTCTAACGCTATCCTTGCTTTATCCTTACTTGTAATGCTATCCTTACTAGTAATGCTATCCTTACTAGTAATGCTATCCTTACTTTATCCTTACTTGTAATGCTATCCTTACTTTATCCTTACTTGTAATGCTATCCTTGCTTTATTCTTACTTGTAATGCTATCCTTACTTTATCCTTACTTGTAATGCTATCCTTACTCAAGGAGCAATAGAGTTATAGGAGAGATTGAAGCGTTTTGCAAAATCATTTTGCCATAGAGAAGGTATTGTGACGTCCTACAGTTGGAGAAATAAATGCTAAACTGTAGGGAAAGTTTAAAAAATTTTACAGGACAAAAAGGGGAAAAGAAAACTGCAATTTTATTAAAAAGTGAATAAAATACAAGTATGTATAAAGTTTGATTTTGCTCTCACGCCGAGGCGCGATTTTCCAGTCCAGCACCCGTTAACGCTCCGCTATTCTGTTCAAAAAAAAAAATCTCAGAAACAAAGATTTANTAAAATATAAACCAGATTCTAGAAATTTTTATTTCACTTTTGGTAACAATATTTAAAAGAAATTAAATCTTGTTTTATAATTGCGGTCAATTACAGCCAAGAAAAGAATATCGAATTTTTTTTTCTCTTTAGTTTTGGTAACAATATTTAAAAGAAATTAAATCTTGTTTTATAATTGCGATCAATTGCAGCAAAGAATAGAATATCGAAAAACATTTTTTTTTTTTTAAAGTTTTGGTAACAATATTTAGAAGAAATTAAATATTGTTTTATAGTACTTTTATTATTTTTCTTAAGAAAAGAAAAAAAAAGAGAACGAGTCGTTAAAGGGCCACTGGATTGAAAATTGAAAATTAACCACTGAGGCAGGCCTTTCAATGAGGTGAACCTGGTTCGAATCCCAGAGATGGTTGGTCGAATTTTGGATGCAGCTTGCACCGACCACAGTGCTGACGTAAAATATCTTCAGTGGTAGATGGATCATGGGGTAGAGTTCCCTTCCAGGCCAGGCTAATCGTGGGAGATTTTCGCGGTTTTCCTTTCCATGTAACGCAAATGGGAGGTTAGTTCCATCAAAAAGTCCCCCAGGAAGGCAAATTTCTCCCCAATACTTGATCCAGAAGTTCTCTTGTTTTCTGGATTGGGTTCAAAATTACAAGGCAAAGGAGTTGAACATTAGTAGTCGTAAACCCCAAAAATTGGGTCGACTGTTCATTGTCGGTTATAAAATTAAATAAAAAATTAATTCCACACTAAATAATAAAACTGTATATAAACTGTTAAGAACACAATTGCGACATTATTCACACATAGTGGAATAAAAATTGGTATTTAATTCTTTTTCAAGTACTATACACTTTTAATTCTTTTATAATATTTTTTATAATATTTTGTGACGTAATTTTCTTAGTGCTTTTATTTTAAACAATTTCATACGACAGTAAATTACAAAACTGTCAGTAAAGTACTATTACGAAACACGATTAATGCAACTTTTACTCATACTAAAATTATACTTCTTTCTTTTTGGGTAAACAAATCGCTGTGAAACGGTCACAGCCTTGTTTATTTGTTTCTCGTGTCATAGGGGAGTTCGGTTTCCCTAAACCACTTATCTTTATCAGAAAGTCGTCATGGAGAATGTGACTCGGAGTTTGATAAAAGTTAACTCGCCGAAATGTAATTTATCTTCCATTATCTCAGAAAATATTAAGGTAATGAGTCTCTTTGATGGCAAACAATCTTACCGATAAACAAATACGATTTACTACGGAATTCCGTAACTTGGTGATACGTTTTTTCCCCCCTCCGTATTATCGGACGGATAACAAATGACATAAAGTTGATGTTTTGGGAGATAGTTATAAAATATGACATTTTCGTTAAGCGCATTAGTTCAACTGTTTTTTTTTTTTAAAAAAAAAATTTGGTTTTAAATTCATATTTTCACCCCTCACATTTCTGACACTTCGACAATGGAAGAAAGAACTAAAATTATTATGATGTTCATTATTATTATATCGCCAACCGGCCTGTGTAGGGGTTAGGGAATTGCCCTTGCATCAGAAAGGTTCTGGGTTCGAATCCCGGGCAAGGCATGGATGTTCTTTCCTTCTCTGCACTATCTATCCTTACTGTGGGAGCAACATTAGCCCACCTAATATGGTGCCCCTGAAAGAGTGGCCAACAAATCTGCCCTTCAGGTGCCTGTATGACCTAGGTCATTATCCAGGTGGGCATTGGAAAAAAAAAATAATAGTTATTATATCTAATGCATATGTGACCGATTTAAATCACTAGGGATTAGCCGAATTTGCTACACTCAAAAGCTCTGCAGTTGCATCTCAAAAAATAAAATGAATCTGGAAAATCTCGGAAAGGTGTTCTAATAGGATAGGTAGGTAGACACTTTATATACGTCGCTCTAGAGCTGCACAATGGCTGTTGGCGACTGTCTGGGAAACATCCCTGAGGATGATCCGTGTCCCGTAGTGGACTGATCGTTAAGACACGGTTCCCAGCAAATCAAAAAGCCTCAAAGAGCCTAAAGAGCTCGACTTCGCGTGCAGTTCGTCGGGCTACCGAAGCGGTGGTGCCACTGCAGAGGATTAAAATTGTGATGGCATGTCTTCGGATCATCCTCAGGGATGTCTCCCAGACAGACCGTCGTCAATAACCCTTTGTGTAGCTCTAGTGCGACGCAAATGAACTATAACTACAACAACTGAGGATGATCCGAATTTTGATCCTCTGCAGAGGAGATGGCACCCCAGCTTGGTAGCCCGACGACCTGAGCGCGAAGTCGAGCACTTTTTACTGTAGAACACTTTAACGAGGACCGATACCGCACACCCACGGTCCCTACACCGGCTGATCAAAGTGGTCACCCACCCGCACACTGACCACAGCCAGTGATGCTTGTGTTCCACTGGGAACCGTGTCTTTGATATCAGTCCACTGTTGTACCAAAACATATGTAATGCGTCAGCTCTAAGTGAAAAAAATAAGCGTACTTCTTTCAATTATTTTGTTACTTTAATTTGATTGTACATGGTTAAAAGTTTTAATGGAAAATTCCTCGCTCGGGCAAAAATATCGCAAAGTCAAAACGATACATGATTTAGTCAATATCTCGGAAATAGCTCCTGAAAGCTTGTATGGATATCGTCACTTTATTGGTCATTGATTGCATTATACGAGCACAAATAATCGAATTTCGCTCTGTGGCGAAAATTTTTCATTGCACTTGTAATGATACCATTTCCAAGAAAGATTTTGAACAACTGTAAATGTCATAAAAATGGTAATGTAACTTTTATGACTATAACTGCAGCCGTTCAGAACATAAAGGTGTAAATAATGACGTCACTTTCTCCCTGAAATTTCTATAGTAGCAAAAGCACTAGTAATTTATTTACATCGCACTAGAGATGCAAAATGGGTTGTTTTATATTATTTTATAACCAGCGTTTAACAGCCGACCCAATTCTGAGTTTACAAATATCAATGTTCAACTCCGAAACCTTGCAGTTTTAAATAAAACTCATAAGGCAAGGTAACTTCGGTATCAAGCATTGGGTGAGATAGCCTTCGTGGTGGACTTTTTGATGGAACTAACTCGAAACTTTACACGGAGAAGATAACAACGAAAAACTTTCATGGCTAGCCTGACGACAAGGGGATTCCAACCAGTGATTGAAGGACAGACCAATGATTCGTCTGCCACTGAGTATATTTTGCGTCAGCACTTGGGTGAGGGTGAGCCGTGAGTAGAATTCGTATCAACCTGCAATTGCTAGAATTCGAACCTGGGTCACCTGATCGGGAGGTGAATGCTTTTCCCTTGAGCCTCCGCGACTCATGGGCTATTAACGGCAATGGATTATTGATAGTCAAGGAAACGTCACTGGCGATGATGTTAAGACATGTCTATAAAGTTGCTCTCCCGTTCTGGTTGCTTGACGACCTGCACGCGAAGTAAAGCACTTTACGGTAGAACAGTTAAACGAGGACCAAAACCGTTCGACCTCGGTCCCTACGCAGACTAATCCAAATGGTCACCCACCCGCACACTGACCGCAGTCAGTGATGCTTGACTTCGGTGATCTGCTGGGAACCGTGTCCTAACGATCAGTCCACTGCGGGACAAAGTGTATAAGGAGGCTTTTGAAGTGCTATCATACAAATTGCGAAATAATTTTTTTTCTATTACTGGGTTTAAACAATAGGAGAGGTGATCAATCTAAATATTTTTTAGACAGTAAAACATTCCCGCGACAGCTAGATAAAGACCAAGGGGGAAATGACACTTAAGGCTCCAAAATTTCGTGACCATTGGAATGATTGTGGGCAATATGGACAGCATTGAGCTTAGACCACTTTTACTTTACAGACAAACTAGTACCCATTGATCTGAAGCTGAACCTTCACTGGGGATCGAACCCCAGTACTTTACTATGAATGTTCTCTCAGGGCCCAAACCACTCTTTCTTAAAAAGTAATTTTTTAAAGATATTCAGCTTGTCCCCTCCCTCTTCTTTTAATACATTCTAGTCCTTATTTACGTTTCAAATTCCTCCCTTAATATACTTTAAGTCATAACGTTACATTAAAGCAATCCTAGAAATACCATAGAATTAAAATTTTTATCCATTTTATATTTTAATATGCATTCTTCCTATTCAATATAAGCACTACAGAGTTCAAATTTTTCTTTTACATTGTTAAAAAGAAATATTTATCGACATTAATGAATTATTCATTCGCTAAAACTGACAAATATAATAATACCTATCCAACAAAGAAACTGACTGCCCAAATTGCCTTACCAAATAATATTACGATTCGAACAATGCCACACTGGTGATCAAATCGATTTCGGCAAAACGATAAATGAGGAATGGTACAATCGAACTCTTCCAAATCATTCTGAGGTACCCCTTTCTGTGCCCTGTCACAGTCAGTTACAAAATCTATCGTGACAGGTGTTTTGGCTGTTAGGCGGCCATATTCGGATAGTAGACACACAAGTGGATAATGCGATTGTTTTGAGAATAGGCCATCTGTGCCTTACAAGTACTGGTTGCAGTTAAACAAAGAGTAGAGGACCCTCCACGAAGGGGTTGAGTAATATATTGAGTGGGCGGTTGGAAGTAAAATGGTGTATGTCTATGAAAGATATCTACACAGTTAGAAATTTAAATCAGACTATAGAGCCACAAGGACTAGCGTAACAGTTTTGGATTTTCTAAGACACGTTAATCTATTAAATTATAAATAAATAAAAATAATTGTGTAACGTTCTCAAATATTTATGAGGTAAATAATAATTAAGTGCATCCACCTGCTCGCAATAAAAAATTGTAAGTCGCATACTTGGGACGGCCTTAGCATGTAACAGGGTCTAGTGCCTTGAAAGAAGAAAAAAAAAGCCCTTTAAAGTATTAACCCTTTAACACAGATCAATATCAATGTTTCTTTTATATATATATATANATATATATATATAACATAAGAAGTGCTTAAACTAATCTTTTTATGTTATTCATTTATCTAAATCTTTTTCTATTAATTATTCTAAAAAGCTCTTTCTCACACTATATCTATCTATTCATATTCACATGATGTCTTTAAATCTGTTTTTGGCTTCAAGTAATCCATTAATAAACGTTTTTGATTTTTCCTTTTAATTGAACAGTGAGAAAGACTTTTTCCCTCGACCTATTTAATAGACAAATAGTAATTACTCAGATTTCTCTTAATTCCTAGGACGTAACCTATTAGGGATTTATTTTTCAAGATTATCCTTAATTTTTATCAGGGAGCACTTCCATTTGTATGTCAATTAAATATTCATTCTCTGATTATGATGGTTAAATGAAATTAATTAGATCTTTTTTGATCCTGTTTTGATCATGTATCTGTTTATCCCGCATGCCCGACTGCCATTTATATGTATATATTGACGCTCCATTTACAAGCAAGAACATATTTTGGTATTTTTAATTATATATGTACATATAAAAAAACAGCCTAATAGTATCCTCGCTATTACAAATAGTGTTATTTGTAATTGAGAAATGCTTTCTGGATCGAAGTTGAAACTTTCTTTTTCTTTAAAAAAAAAAAAGAAAGAAAGAAAGAGAGAGAGAGAGAGAGTGAGTGGTCATCTCAAGACCACTAGACTGATAACCAAAAACGACTGTTTCTTTTTTTTTTTAATATCAATCACATTTGGATGCCATGAGAGGAAAGCTTCATTGCAAATTTTCTCTTACCTCCATTAGTAATTTATTATTCAAAGTACAGAAAAAAAAATGTAGGAAAACCATTTCGCTTCAAATGTTGAAAAAAAAAAGTTCAAAATACTAAAATGTAAACAAATTATTTCAGGATAATTTCCGTACTGTGCTATCCTGTGTTATCCTGGCATAATTTGATTGCATTTTAAAATTTTTAGCATTTTTTCCCCCAACATTTGAAGCTTTATGATTTTCCTGCATTCTCTTTTTTTTTCAGTACTCTAAATGTTAAATTATTCATGGAGGTGAAACAGAATTTGCAATGAAGCTTTTCTCTTGCTGCATAGCGTCTTCTTATGCCTTTATGCCACCGTATTGCCTGCAACAAATACAAAAAAAAAACATATATATTTTCTCAAGAGAGTTTTGTTTGAAGGACGATTTCGGCTTCTTTTTTCTACTTACTACTTGGCGTTACTAAGGTGATTTTGAGAATTGAAGTTTAATTTGTTGTTTACAAAGTTGCACACGCTAGTTACAAAAATATTGCTCAATTTGAAATTTTCAAATTGAAATTAATGAATTTTACTATATCGATTGAATTGAAATTTTTGAATATTCGATTTTTCACTATATCGAAAAAATCACACCAACAATTTTTTTTTATCATATTGCATAACATACGTAGCACATAACATTGTTTCAAGAACATTACTCAAGTTGAAGTTTTTAAAATGAAATGAATAAATTACACCGAATCGATTGAATTGAAATGTTTGAATCTTTAAATTATTTTTCACAATATCTCAAAAATGAAACAATCGCTGTTGCATAAATAAACATTTTGCACAATATTACAGAAATAAAAGACCATTTTTTTCAATTTTTATTTAAATTTTGGAATGCAATTTTTTTAAAATTATTTTTAATGTGAGTAAAATTAAATTTTTTTATTATCTGAATCTTTTTTTTCTTTCTTCAAATGGAGGATGTTTAAAAGGTTAAGGATCAAATAATAATGTTTTGTAAGTGCTTTAGTGACAAATTAACAACGCTATTACGTTATTAAAGTTATTATTATTTTCGTCTTTTCTTTTCGTTCAAACGTCGATTTCCATTGGTCAACTGAAAGATGCATAAACGGTGCTTCACAATATTTTACAAAAAGTCTCTCAAACGCTCAGCAAAATAATTTCATTTAATATATTTATAAAAGAAAGGGAATCTTAAAATATACTCTACGAAAACAAAAATTTTTTCTCCTTTTAACTTTTTTGTTTAAATTTAATTCTTAATAAATATAATGCGGGAGAAGAATCCTATTTTTTCAGATCAAATAATTGAAGCTCCCACCATACTGGATTTCCATTGTCTGACTTACCCCACATTTGCCCTAAATGACATGAGTTGCGAGCATGCAAAAAAAATCGAATCGAACGGATCTAGAGAAAATACGGGAAGTTGGTGCAGTTTTTAATCGCAAATGGTAACATTTGAACAGCGGGGTTCCACCATTTCGCAGAACAAACCTCTACCATTTAAGCTGATACTTGTGAACTTCACAGAAGGACACTTCCTGGAATATACATAATTATAAAAAACGCCTGGCGGGATTCGACAGAATAATTTTTTTTTATTTTGTTCTGTGGTCTGATCTTCCAGGCTTCAGTAAATTCGGTCGAATCATTTTTATGGCTGAGTGCTTTATTAAACGCGTATTATCGATGAATGCGCTTCTTCGGGATTCGATAATCTGTTCTTTGAATGGAACATTCTATCAGAGGAGTTTTCAGTCGCCATCTTGATTTATATTTCCGGTCGTGTCTTCTAATTACATTATTTTCTTCTCTTATTTGTTTATTTTTACTCGGTGTGCAAATAGTGGAAACAGGAAATTGTCCAAAAAGTAATTCGCTGTTGATTCTGGAAGGAATTTGGTTTTGTAAGGTTCACATCGGATGGATGTGTGAATAAATTGCAGCAGATTCTTCGAATACAAAGTTTAATTGGAATATTAAAATTATCGTTCGTATTTAATAAATAAAAGAAGGTAAATAAAACTTGTTACTTGAAGTATTTTTTGAAATTGTTTTCGCTAATAAAAGGACAATTTGTCAATTTTTGAATAAAATGTACACACAACTTAGAGAATTTTAGCTATTATAATTTTGAATATTTCAAGTATTATTTGCATAATAACAAAATAGTCCTGGGGCAGCCCTGGAGCTAAAAGGTGATAGGAAACTGCAGACAGCTATCACAAGACTAATCAGTGGTCATACCCGTAGACTAACATTTGTTCAGGGTCAAAAGACGTTCCCTGTATGCCTAAAATGTAATGCTCACCAGCCTTCACCTGATCATTTGCTGTCCTGTATGGGACTGGAGAAAAATTTTATTTTGGAGGATCCGCAGATGGTGTTTGATTTTCTGACGGTGAACGGTCTCCTGGACTTGGTCCAGCCTTGTTCTGGGCCAAAAGGAATAAGTACCACCACCATAATTTTAAATTTTATTACTTCATTAATTATGTTCAAAATTATTACTAAGTATTTCAATTTATTTTTGATTCCTTTGTTTAATAACTTAATAAATATTTTATTCAATTATTAAAATTTTTAATTAATATTTATAATGGCATTTTGCATTTAGTTTTAATAGGGCTCAAGGACAACTGAGCATAATTGAAAATTTTTTTTGTACTTTTACTTTTTGCTCTTTTATCCTATGCCTTTTTCACTTATTATTTGTCAAAATTAAATTCAAATATGGAAACTTCGAATTTCTTCTAGGGTAAACAAACAAAAACAAAAATAGTTTTAAGGTGTTTTGTATTGATAAATTAATATGGTATACTATATTACCTATTTATAATTAAAGGCTTCGAACTTCTTGGTATTATGACCGCCCTTCCTTTTACTTATGACTGCCCCCTTAATGTGAGAATATTTATTCAAATGTAAAAATTAATTGTATGAAATGAAGTACTTGAATTTAATCTTGACATTTTCTGAAATTAAGTACTTGATCAGTCTAGGGGTAGAGAATCCTACCTTACAATTTTCAGAAATTAAGTACTTGATCAGTCTAGTCGCGGAGAATGTAATCGTAAAATTTTCTGAAATTAAGTATTCGATGAGTCTCAGAATTTTGTGGGGAAAATTTTTTTTTATGTATATTTCTGGTTGAAGAAATATAATGGAGAAGAGCATAAAAGTTTTTTTCCTCTCTGAAGAATAACTCACAGACCTACTGTTTTTGTTTGTACTGTTTTGACCTACTGATTTACTGTACCTAGAATTTTCTGAAATTAAGTACTTGATCAGTCTAGGCGCAGAGAATCCTATCTTACAATTTTCGGAAATTAAGTACTTGATCAGTCTAGGTACAGAGAATCCTATCTTATAACTTTCTGAAATTAAGTACTTGATCAGTCTAGGCACAGAAAATCATATCTTATTATTTTCTGAAATTAAGTACTTGATCAGTCTAGGCGCAGAGAATCCTATCTTACAATTTTTTGAAATTAAGTACTTGATCAGTCTAGGTGCAGAAAATCCTATCTTACAATTTTCTGAAATTAAGTATTCGATGAGTCTCAGAATTTTGAGGGGAAATTTTTTTAAAAAATATTACTGGCTGAAGAAATATAACAGAGAAGCGCATAAAAGTTTTTTTTCCCCTCTAAAGAATAACTCACAGATCTACTGATTTTGTTTGTACTGTTTTGACCTACTGATTTACTGTACCTAGAATTTTCTGAAATTAAGTGCTTGATCAGTCTAGGTGCAAAGAATCCTATCTTACAATTTTTTGAAATTAAGTACTTGATCAGTCTAAGAGCAGAGAATCCTACCTTACAATTTTCGGAAATTAAGTACTTAATCTGTTTCAGAATTTTGTGGGGAATTTTTTTTAAATATTTCTGGTTGAAGAAATATAATACAGAAGAGCATAAAAGTTTTTTTACCCTCTAAAGAATAACTCCCAGACCTACTGTTTTTGTTTGTACTGTTTTGACATACTGATTTACTGTACCTAGAATTTTCTGAAATTAAGTACTTGATCAGTCTACGCACAGAGAATCCTATCTTACAATTTTCTGAAATTAAGTACTTGGTCAGTCTAGGCACAGAGAATCCTATCTTACAATTTTCTGAAATTAGTACTTGATCAGTCTAGGTGCAGTGAATCCTATCTTACAATTTTCTGAAATTAGTACTTGATCAGTCTAGGTGCAGAGAATCCTATCTTACAATTTTCTGAAATAAAGTACTTCATCAGTCTAGTCGAGGAGAATGTAATCGTGAAATTTTCTGAAATTAAGTATTCGATGAGTCTCAGAATTTTGTGGGAAATTTTTTTTATATATATATTTCTGGTTGAGGAAATATAATAGAGAAGAGCATAAAAGTGTTTTTCCCCTCTAAAGAATAACTCACAGACCTACTGTTTTTGTTTGTACTGTTTTGACCTACTGATTTACTGTACCTAGAATTACTGTACCTTAATTTTCTGAAAATAAGTACTTGACCAGCCTATCTAGCAATTTTTTGAAATTAAGTACTTGATCAGTCTAAGGGCAGAGAATCCTATCTTGCAATTTTCTGAAATTAAGTACTTGATCAGTCTAAGGGCAGAGAATCCCATCTTACAATTTTCTGAAATTAAGTACTTGGTCAGTCTAAGGGCAGAGAATCCTATCTTACAATTTTCTGAAATTAAGTACTTGATCAGTCTAAGAGCAGAGAATCCTACCTTACAATTTTCGGAAATTAAGTACTTAATCTGTTTCAGAATTTTGTGGGGAATTTTTTTTAAATATTTCTGGTTGAAGAAATATAATACAGAAGAGCATAAAAGTTTTTTTACCCTCTAAAGAATAACTCCCAGACCTACTGTTTTTGTTTGTACTGTTTTGACATACTGATTTACTGTACCTAGAATTTTCTGAAATTAAGTACTTGATCAGTCTACGCACAGAGAATCCTATCTTACAATTTTCTGAAATTAGTACTTGATCAGTCTAGGTGCAGTGAATCCTATATTACAAATTTCTGAAATTAAGTACTTGATCTGTCTAGGTGCAGAGAATCCTATCGTACAAATTTCTGAAATTAAGTACTTGATCAGTCTAGGTGCAGAGAATCCTATCTTACAATTTTCTGAAATAAAGTACTTGATCAGTCTAGTCGCGGAGAATGTAATCGTGAAATTTTCTGAAATTAAGTATTCGATGAGTCTCAGAATTCTGTGGGGAATTTTTTTTTATTTTTTATATATTTCTGGTTGAAGAAATATAATAGAGAAGCGCATAAAAGTATTTTTCCTCTCTAAAAAATAACTCGCAGACCTACTTTTATTCCAATATAAATGGGGGAAAGTGAAAAACATATTTTTCTAATAATTCACAGCCCCAATGAACTATAGAATATTAATCCACATTTCCTTGTTAATCTTAAATTGTATTAGAAGAACATCGAAGAAAAATGTTACGTTGTCAGGGTAGAACACGTGGACATCAATTTCGTGTAACTTGTCTTCATTTTTTTTATTTAATTCTTTCGAGGGATTTATTGACTAGAAGTGGTGTTGTAGTTGATTAGAAAGTCGGAATTAATGAGCCGAAAGTCAAAAAAAGGGAAACTCGATAGCGCTAATTATACTCTAATTTGCAGTAATTACGTCATGATATAGTAAGTAGGCTTTATCTTTTGTTTACAAATAATAAATGGTTATTACTAGCGTTACGTTTAAGATAACTGCCATAACACGAACATCTTTCTTTTTTCTTGTTTATTAGATATTTTAACCATATTAAAAAAAAATTAATTCGTTTTTCAGAAAAGCGTAATTTTTATTTAAGTTACGATTACAAAATTCTGCGATTCGATAATAAAATTAATTAAATACGATTATTTTTTTAGAAAGAAATTAATTGGAACAGCAAGCTTTTACTAAAAATAATAACATTACAATTTCTAAAATTATTTTTCTCAGGCTTGAAAGAAGAGTTCTATTATATTTTTTTAAAAACAGTTTATTACATTTTGCATAGTGAGTAGAAATGCAACATGAAATATTAAGTTTTACTTTACTTCCTATATTTGTCAATTTGGACCCAATTCAAAAGACAAGGGAACTAATGTATATATTTATCTAGAGGATATTTATAAAAATATTCACCAAAATGATTAGAATAATAATACTTTTTAAAAGCCTCGTGGGTAGAGTATAAGCAGTTAAGGCATGATTCTGGATTAAGGATGAATATTTATAAAATTATTTACGGTAAACGATTCGAATATCAAATATCAATTTTTCTCACCTTGTGTACAAAATATTTTGTTCAACCATTTAGTGAATGTTTATAAAATTATTCACCCAAAATCAATACTTATATATTTGTAAAAGTCACGTGGGTACAGCATAAGCAGTTGAGGCGTGATTAAATGGTCGATTTCTTTCAACTTTATTAAAACATAGCTTCAAATAAAACACTTGAAGTTTCTACAGCAACTATTTTACTCACATTATTGCCTCTTTTACTGAATTATTTGTTCATTTATTGCTGAAAAACCAATATCTCACAATATTTCTCACCTTGTGTACAAAATATTTTGTTCAACCATTTAGTGAATGTTTATAAAATTATTCACCAAAAATGATTAGAATATCAATACTTTTATGTTTGTAAAAGCCACGTGGGTAAGGTATAAGCAGTTGAGGCGTGATTAAATGGCCGATTTCTTTCAACTTAATTCAAACATAGCTTCAAATAAAACACTTATAGTTGCTACAACAACTATTTTATTCACATTATTGCCTCTTTTACTGCATTATTTGTCCATTTATTGTTAAAAATACCAATTTATCACAATTTTCCGCTTATTGTATACAAAAGCTTTTGTTCTATCGACGACAACACCTCTGCGTGGTTTCTTTCGTTTTTCTATAAATTTTCCACTTCATTTTTGTTCTTGGAAGTGGCAACAAAGCTAGGCGATGAAAAAGTTTGAAGTCATTATCCTTGGGAAAGTTTTTCGAAAGATTTTTTTTCCCTCTTTTTTTCTTATCGTTTTCTTGGGTTAGGACCTTCGTAAGACTTGTCAGGATTAGGTCAATTAGCGGAATTGGACTGTCTAGCTGAAGAAAGGCGTAGTCCATCGCGTGTGAAAAATTACATAGCTCATTATCTAATTTTTCGGAACAACTACTTACTCGCGATAGCCAATTAAAAATACTCCATTTGATGCATTCTAATCCTAATTATAAAATAATGCATTCAGCTGCGATAATAATCTAACACTTTTTTTTCCCCTTTACAAGGGATGTATAATTTATTTAGGATAATCGTAATTCAAACCAAATATAGAATTTCTAAATGAGTGTATGATTTATAGTTAATGTATTTCCTTGAATTTTCTAGTAAACGCCCAAAAAACACATGTGTTGTTTCTAGTTCTGTTGCGTTTCTAATCATGTTGTTGTTTCTAATCACGGCGTTCCAATTGTTTTATCTGATTTCGTCAACATCAAGGTGTTATTTTTGAATTCTTATGCATAAATATGGATTACAGTATCAAGTTTTGGAGACAGTTATTTAATTTTTTGACGGTTATTGCTCTGTTGATTTATCGTTTTACAAATATATTTGGCAGCTGAACAATTTTCTTATCTTTTTTATTAACTTAAAGGAAATAAAAGAAGAATAGATATATTATTTTTGAAGAATATTAAAAAAGTAAAATTTTAATACATAAATTTTTTTACTAAAGTTTTTTGCGATTTTATGATAAATAAAAACAACTTCATAAGTTGAATTTCTGCTTATAACCAAAAAATTTTTTTAAACTCGATTCTTAATAATATTTAATATTGAATGACTCACGAACTAACATCTTATTATTATTTTTTTGAAGTAATTAAACTATAAATAGATATGATTAATAAAATAAACCATTTTTATCAGTAAAAATACAACTATAAATAATTCATATTTTAATGATCATACAGCTTCGAATCGGAGCTACAAATTTGAATATTGTATGTTTAAAAAAATATGTTTTATATGTTTTATAATAATAAAAACAATTAAATAAACAACTTAATTGATGACAGAGCGTAATTATCACCTAGACACAATAGGACTGTTCTGAGGGGCCTGAAAAATTAGTAAAAATGTATCAGAATTATTAATAATTTTTATAATTTGAATTTCTGTGAAATCTAAAAAATATTGTTTTATATTTTTATATTACACATTCCACTGAATATTACTATAAACAAGAATATTACACAACACATTAATTACTTAATTGGTACTAAATGCATGAATATTGTAAGTTTTAGTGAATACACAATGCGCATATTTAATTATAAGCAACTCCTTCAAACTTATTGGAACTATAAACACAAATATTGACTTTCAAATCGATATACGACATACAATTTAATTGCCATACAATTAAATTGTATGTATGTATACATACATATAATTTAATTGATATTTTAATCATATCGATTTCATTAAATCCTTATATACAGTGCCTTAAAACTGTTCACCGTGAATAACTTATAATCTAATGGTCAGACATACACGTTTAATCTTAGTGGTTCGAAGGGGTGATCTCAAATAAGTTAACTTATTAGTGCAGGAGGTATTTTAAGTTACGAAATAAGACTCAAAAACGTATTTTCTTTGAATAAATAGAACTTTTTTTTTTGTTGCTGACGTATTCGGATTTTTGACCCTTAAAATATAGGGGGTAGCCGCAATCTAGGTAATTTGGTCCTAATTGTTTGGTCAGGAGTGCGGTCCAAAATTTGGATATCTTAATTTTTATTTTATGTGTTGTGCATTTCGCCATATTTCGAGAACATAATAAAGCAATTGAAAAAATTATTGCAACTATAAATTGGTTTATCCAAAGATAATTCCACGCTACTTTTGGTAACTTGTGTAACTTCTAGTAAATATTTTTATTTATTTACTTATTTTTTTCATAATAGTCGGAAATTTTGAATCTTGAGGTATACAATTTTTTTCACATCATTTAAAAAAATTCAATTTTACGTGGTAAAATACGAAATTCGAGCTCAATCGGCCGAATCGTTCCTGCGAAATCTGATGTTATTGTTTGATTCAATTAAAGTTTTCCACCCGATCTGGTTTTGTTTGCTTACATTTAAAACCTATAGCTTTTCATTAAAAATTTTTAATTTTTTTCTTTTCTTTTCATGATGGAATTTTTTAAATTCTATTTGGGTGGTCGAAAACGAATTGGCAAAATTTCTCAGGCAGAACAAACATTTCGTTGAATTTTCCTTCAATGAATAACACTATAATAGACAAATGCTTCTGTCTATTTTAGAAACAATCGAAAATAAACCAAAGGAATTTTATTTTCTTGGTATGTGTTTGCATTTTTGAGGGAGTTGTTTGTTAGTATTTGTCTTCCGTTGTTTTTTCACAATAATTTTTTTAAATAAAACATATTTTTCTTTTGTGTTACTAAAATAACGATCTCAACTAATTTAACTAAAAACTAGTAACTAGTAGTAATAATAGTAACTAGTAACTAGCGTAACAGTACACTAGAAAAATAGTATGGCCAAAACTATCAGATTATGGTAAAATTTATCCTGTGTCTGGCTCGATGGAAACACCAAAAAGGTCGGTAAATCTTTGGTATTGATTTTGGTAAAATTAACAATAAAGTTTGGTTTTATAATCTGTGATAAAATTCGGAAAATGTGTTAAAATTTAGTAATTTTACCGTGATAACATAGAGCATGGCATAAAAACCATTTAGTCTGTTAAGCTTACATTTTAGTTTTGTATTTTATACTAATAGCTTGGTAATAAGAACTATAATTTAGGGAACCAAGAATTTTTGGTAAACCGATTTTCATATGAACTGGAAAAAATACCAAGTGAGTAATTTAATATACCGTATATTTCGGTTTTAATTACCTGATTTATTTTTCATTTTTTACTAGAAATATCATTACTATACGGTACGATAATTTTACCACAATTTTTTTTCTGTGTGTAATATTATTCTGTGTGTAATAATATTCATTGACAATTGCTTCAGGAAAGAATAATTATTTAATGTTGCAGACAATAATTTAAGTTGCAACTTCTGCTTCTTTTTTTCGCAAGCTGCTTTTATGTTTATACGAATAATTTTTAAATTTTAAAATTGACAAATTCGTCAAGTGTACAGTTTTTATTTTTATTTTTTTTTAAAACTGTGCCATTTAAATTTTTATAGAGTACTTTTTATAGGGATGGCACAGAAGAAATGAAAATACGCTGAATAAAGCTTTTTTTTTAAAAAAAAAAAAAAAAGTTATCCCATTTAATTTTTGATCGAGAAATATAAAGGGAAAAGCACAGAAGAAAAAAAAATAGGGTGAAAAAAGCTTTTTTGAAAAAAAAATTATCCCATTTAATTTTTTATACAGAATTATAAAGAAAGCACAGAAGAAAGAAAATACTGCGAAAAAGGCTTATTTAAAAAAATAAAAAAAAAAATTATCCTAATTAATTTTTTATAAATGGGAAAGCACAGAAAAAAGAAATTACGGTAAAAGAGGCCTTTTTTTAAAAATAAATAAATAAATAAAAAAGTGTTCAATAAGTAGATTAAAAAAGATCAAGAAAAAACAAAAAGAAACACAAATTAAAAGGACACGAAAAAAGCTTGCAAAATGATTAATCTCAAAAAATATATTACTCTTGATTACCACAATTATGAAATGTGCGTAATATAATCCCTGAAATATGAATGTTTTCAAACTGTATTTAAAAGGTTTCTTAAAATCTCTGTAAAATGTTTTAAATTTTTTTCAATTACAAACGCATTTTTTTTTCTTGTTCCGAATATGATAGTTCATATTGCAGTCCTATTGCACAATATAATAAGGAATCAAATTTATTATTATATAAAAATTTAAATAAAATATATCAGTTTTATTGAATTAATGTTATCGCTTAAAAGTTAGTTACCTAAGGTGAAGATAATTAGCTGAAACTTTTGTCAGATTATGTTAAAAGAAAATAATCATCTCTCTAAATTGTAAAAAAATAATAAATAAATTAATTGAAGTACACTATAACGTTCTTCCACGTTGTTCTTCAATTGCAAAAACATTTTTAAATTTTTTTTTTACATTTAAAAAAAAATTCTGCATTTCATATTATATTGAGGCAATGTCGACAAAACAAAATCGGTGTCAATTTCACAATGTTTAAAACATGATTTATGTTGTTCTTTAATTGCAAATATTTTGTTTTATAGCGAATTCAATATTTTAATGAAGTAATGCTAATCAAAATTACTTTCTTTTAAAAAATAAAATAAAATGTGTATGCTTCTTTATCGTTTTAGTGCTCAAATACTATCGTTTAAAAAGGGTTGTTAACTTAAGTTAAAAAATTTATGACTAGTTCCTCCCGCCGCATGATTGGAAAAAAATAGTGAGTTCTTAAAATAATAATAATAATTTCTAAATTCTGAAATTGGTATTAATTTAACAATGTCTAGAATGTGATTCATGTTGTTCTTTAATTGCAAACACTTTTTTTTAAAATCTCGAATTCAATATTTTATTAAAGCCATCCTATTGACCAATATAATCAGAATGCTATTGTCTCATTATCGAAGTTGCAATCCTTTAAAAATTTACATAAAATGTACATTTTTCGTAATCAATTTTTGCTCAAATGCTATAGCTTAAGAGTTGTTAGCCTAAGATGAAATTTTTTATGACTAATTTCTGCGATATCATTATCAAAAGAAAATAATCAGTTTTTGAAATATTTAGAAAATGAAATAATACTTTCATAAACAGTTTTTGCCCCTTGAAATAGGAATAACTCCAAATCTTCACTAAGTTTCTGGATGTATTTCAATAAGCTCGTCAACTGCATTTTTTAAATTTTTTCCCGGATTAAATATTTATAATATTTCAAGTCCCATAATTGTCTATGATAATAAGATTTTTTATCGTTCACTTATTAAAATTACTATTGCTCAATTTAAATAAAACGGCGAAGCTTCGTTACGCTGCTTAAATGTTATCGGTTAAAGGTTGTTAACCCTAAATGAAAATTTTTACTACCAACTTCCGCCGGACCGTGATCAGAAGAAAATAATCAGTTCTTGAAATGCAAAGAAAAGAAAAAGAAAAACACATCCGAATTAATAATTAAGAAAACAAAACCAAAAGCAAGTATCATATATTAAATAGCAATTATCCAATCATAGTTCCATTGTGTTCGCAAATGGAACAGCACACTTCGCTGTTATCAAAATAAATGCTGGCTTAGTCTCGAATGATACACTCGCATCATAACAATGGTTAAATTAAGAGAATGTCACTTTCTTTGGTTTATTAGGTTGCGGAGACCTTTTTTTATATATATTTTTTTGTACAAAATTGTATCTCAGTTTCAAACAGGAACTAAGCTTCACGAGCGCTGAAGTAGAGGATACTTGATAACAAAATCCTTCCATTCAAACCTCTCAACTCGATTAGGATATGGGTCATATTATCGTCTGCGTTTATTCTATGACAATAGAAATGGCGTGTTAGATGTACGAAAGGGAATTCGAAGATGAGGTGCGTTTTAGAATGGAATTAATGTTGGGTCCCCAATTCGGAACATTTATATAGTAGAGTAGTTACTTGCATGACTAAATAGCGACATTTTGCAGTAATGTACCATTTTGGAATCATTGTTTTGCAGAAATGCAGCATGATTTACGCAAATAATATGTTAAATGGAGTGTTACAAATTAGTTTTAAACTTATAAATCGCAAATGTTGCCAATTTCTGATGTTAAAATAATAGCTCAAGTGTATAATTTTATATATAACATTGATACATTTGCTTCGTTCTTGTATACTCGAAGAATGACTAACTTTGACGCAATATTAAGCGTATAGTAAATATACTGTTTAAGCTTAAAAAAAAGAAAAAAGAGTACTTTTGCAATGTACTTTTGTCCTGTGCATGAGACATTTGGTACAAGGTGCAAAGTGTAGAAGGAAAAAAAAAGAAAGAAAACAACTGTTTAATAACTTTTGGTCTTATGCTTGGATTATCACTTGCCAGGATTCAATCTCAGTGGCTCAAGGACCTAACCTTAAATATACTAATTGATGACTGCAGACGATACTTATAAAGTTATGAAATTAAATCTAAAAAGATCTTTTTCTGAATCGACAGATTATTCCTTTTTATCGACAGATTATTCTTGTCCCTCAATTATAAAATTAGCCGCCATCTGGAAAAAATAGTCCGAATAGTGTAGCAGGAGAGCGGTCGAAAGTTTGAGGTCTCTAATGTCAATTTTATTTATTTATTTATTATTTCTTTGAATATTTTTTTATATCAATGGCACTATTTGAAATAATCAAATAATTTATGTACACAGTATAAGATTCGGTTATCTGAAGATAATGTAAAAAAAAANAAAAAAAAAAAAAAAAAAAAAAAAAACAAACATGCATGTAAAATATAATTTTTTAAACTTTCTAATTTCTATTATTTTTTTAATAATAAACAAACATATTACTCAGAATTTTTTAAAAAACTTTTTGAAGCGTACGGCATACAAAATTTTACACTAATAATTTTAACGCCAATTTAATTTTAAATNAAAAAAAAAAAAAAAAAAAAAAAAATCAGTTGCATAATTTTTAAGAACTTTAAAAATACCAGTCTTTTTGTTGCTTTTTTTTGCAATAGCAAAGTACGTAAAAAAAAAACAAGTGAAATTAATTTTAAGGGGCCCAAACTTTCGACTACTCTCTCACCTAATTAGTACGATGTATTAATTAATTAGCATATTTAAAATTAGTCCCTTTTATTTAGCGCTCTGTACATACAGTATAATTTATTTATATATTTTGTCGCATTAATTTTTTTTACGAGTTTTATTTACAAGATTATTTTAACTGAAGACAATTTCATGAGAAAAAAAAAGCATTTATAATATGATTATTATATTCATGAAAAAAAAAATTATAATGTGACATTTATAATATTATGATTCTGTTATTAATTAATTTAACAAGGATTTAAAAACTAATTTTTCTTAAATATTCCTTAGAAATTTAAAATTCAAATTAAATTAGTTTAACAATTCTCGAGAAATTAAAAAAATCAACGAGAATCAGCGGATAAAATAAAAATACCAGCAAAACATCCTGTCAAATTCCTTTATTTTAAGTTGATTTATAATCAGTTTAAGCACAAAAAATAGTTCAAAATGAAGCTTTCTTTAAATATTCGTACAACTGCAGATTAAAGTAGATAGCATTTAAAAGTCATTATGAGATTTATTAAGTTTTATAGATATTCTGCATTTAAAACGCAAAATTCTTGTGTGTGTGTTGCATTTTTATTGAAAATAATCAATGATTCATGAGCCATTAACTTTAGAATTATCAGCTTTTATTTCACAAAACACGAATACATTTGTGCAAAATATCTTATAAGAAGCTTACAAATTTTGCGTTAGCAGTGAATGAAAGAGAAAGGTTTGAGGATTATTGTAATTTAGGATATATGCATATATATTGTACATTGCTTTTAAAGTATTTATGTATCCGATATATTTTAGATAATATTATGTATATCCGATCTATCTTAGATAATAATCTAAGAGAATTAGAGGATTTTTTTTTCATAGTTTAATGAAAAATAGACATTAAAATTTAGTTTTTTAATTATTGAGTTTTTAAAGGTGCATTAATAAGTCTTAATCTTTCTTCTGGGGTATATTAAAAAAAATTTTTTTCTATGTAAACTTTTCCCGATTTACAATTCTTTTAAAGCATGATATTATGTTTTACAAAAATATTAAATAATCTTTCAAAATAAATCTGAATCGATCTGCTTTCATAATTTTTTGCTTTCCTACTTATCAAAGTAATCTTTCAAATCATAGGTAGGAAAGCAAAAAATTATGAAAGCAGATCGATTCAGATTTATTGCAAAAGTTCACAATTCCTTATTACTGTTTTGGTTATAAATGGAGACTGGTACCCTAAATTTTATGTTGACAAAGAAATATATAAGCGCTCAACACCTCTTTTAAAACAAATAAAGGAAAAAAACAATTATAAATTATCACAAACTTTCAAGTCCCCTAGATGAGCTATAATTGTTGAAATAATTGATAAATATTTTTGGCCTCAATAGATTAAAAATCTGAAGAAATTGTAATTAGGTATTTCATCTTAATTTTAAGTTCTCTATATGAAATAATTTTAAAAGAAAAATATTTAAAATCAAATAAATGAAGGATATTATAAATCAGTTAGTTAGGACCTGTATGTCTCTTACCATGCTTTTAACTATTCCTTAAAACAGTACTTCGAAATTCAGATATTCAACTGAGTTCTGTTTGAAATAAATAAATAAACAAATAAAAATGAATAAAAAATAAACCAGACGTCGAAAATGTTTTATAAAGTGTATATTTTGCGGTGTTTTTACGATATATATATTTTGATTTGCTTTGTACCCATGGAATCAACCTTAAATATATTTTGACGTATCTCTAATAAAAGATCAGAACGTAGGATTTTAATTTACTTCAGAAAAGATTGAGAATCTGAACACTGTATTAGGCAATAAAATCATTAAAATTTATTATTTGTATGAATTTTTTCATCTTAAGCACTACAGTAAGTAGACATTCTATCAAGAAAACGTTCTCAAAGTCGCTATTTTTTCTAGCATTTTGATCATAAATAGTAACAAGATCACAATAATTTATCTCTCATTTAACCAGGATTTTTATCCACTTCAATACGAAACCCCAAACATAACAGTCTTCTTTCCATATCCCCCCACCTGCCTTCGATTACGGGGCGTATTGTTCTCTAAATTGTCGTTTCCAAACAATAGAAAAGTTCTTCCTAATGACATGCGTGTAGATCAAAGTTTATCTAATCCTCGGGCATGAACTGTTGGTTGTCAATTCGCAGATAGTCAGTTTTCGAGATATCGTCTGCAGAAACTGATTTGAGAACATGGTTTCTGAAAAAGGAATTAATTCTGGACGAATTCACACTTATTCTGCTATCTTTTCGATCATTTTAATACGTTGACGAAGCTGTTTTTTGTAGAATTATGGTAGGATAAGTTTATGAAGAAACAACAATGTTCTTTCAATATGGTTAGATAATCCTGATAAAAATGTGTTCAGTTTGGTTACAGTTTCGTCGAATTCTTTTTTTATATTTTGTGATAAAAATAAAGAATTTTTTTTAAAGACATTCAAACTTAATTCTATGTCAAGATCGTGGGGAACTGATATTTGTTTTAAGATGTTTATCAGAGAAAATTATTTAACATAAATTTTTTATTTTGTAATTTCTGACATTTTTTTCTATAACAACTTTGTTTTCTAATTATAACTTGCTATCCTTATATAACATGAGTAGATAATGATTTTAATATGAAATAAAATTTTAAGTTTTAGCTGAAACAGATTTTAGATTGTGGTTTCTGAAAATGGAATTAATTCTGAATGAGTTCACACATATTTCGCTATCGTGTCGAACATTTTAATGCGTATATGTTGATATTTTTTGTAGGACACTGTAAGACAAGAATATGAAGGAACTACGATATTTTTTCATTGAGGTTAAACATTAGCACAGCGATTTTCAAAAGCAGTTCGGCGGAACCTTAGGTTTCCATGAAATTCATTGTAGAAAAACATGTTTAGTGATTTTTGAAAATATTAAATTTTTCAGGGTAAAATACATATTAAATTAAAATTTAATGTGCGAATGTGTGTAAGCAAAAAACATTAAATAAATGTAAGAAGAAGAATATTTTACACTAGATGAATCTACAAAGTTATTTTAATACAAGATCAAAATTTTTAAGAAGTTAATCGAAAAAATTCTTGAATAATTTCAATTTTATATAAAGATACATCATTATAATAATTGAAGAGCCTAGTGAAAGATCGCTTAATGTGATATTTTGAAAATACAAAATTTTCTCGCTAAAGGACATGTTACAGTTGACTTTAATATGGTCAAGCGGAGAGCATTAATTTTAAATAGCAATATAGTACAGAAATTTTTTACAATTCGCAAATTAATCTACTAAATGCTAAATCCAAATTTAATAAAAATTATTGAATAGTTTCGGAAATTTTTTTTTTATAGTTAGAATGATTATAATTGAAAAGCTTAGTAGAAGGACACGTAAATTAACATTTTGAAAACACTAAATTTTCCTGATTTAAACATATGATATAATAAATTGATATGAGAAGTGTGTAAGTTATTAAATATGACTGATATTTCGCAATCATCTTTTATAAATTCCGAATATGATTTTATCGCATTCACTGAAATAGATTTCTTCGAAATTTCGAACGTTCGCATTAAGATAAAAAAAATAAATGAATGAAAAATATGGCGCATTACTTGATGGTTAAAATCATCTGCTTAGCGCCATTTTAACCATTACATCTTATTAAAGAATGCATGTTGACTTCTGACCATAAGCTTGCATGTAGACTTTTTTTTTTTAAATTTTTTTTTTACATGAATATTTCTTTCATAAGCTAAGCATGCGGCTTAGCTCAAACATGCAATAAGAATGCACCCTCTTCATTCCTTTCTAAAATTGAATTCGTCACCTGATACACCCTCGCCACGTCAAACGAAAACAGTTCGCCAAGTGGGAATGAGCAGCTACCCCACATGCAATAAACACATTCCGATCGTCTGCGCTGTGTCAACCCTCCCACAACAAACTCTTTCGCAGAACATTTCCCTCAATGAAGTTTTCCGATGATTCAAAAATCGCCCCTTCCCATCCCCACGCCCCGCACCCAGGAAACATTCGATACCAAACGATAATTCCAAATTCCGAGGAGTTGCAGGACTGGGCAGTTCCTATCA
Organism: Parasteatoda tepidariorum; assembly: GCF_043381705.1. Lineage (NCBI taxonomy): Eukaryota > Metazoa > Arthropoda > Arachnida > Araneae > Theridiidae > Parasteatoda > Parasteatoda tepidariorum. Next base: position 39,332,665 of record NC_092212.1, on the reverse strand, counting down.
CCTTTTTAAATCGTTTTCTGTGAGGTGGAAGTTCTAGGGTGCACCAAGGGAGTGAAGAAAATGGGAACCAGACGAACTGGTTTAGGGAAAGGGGGTCGTCAGTTTCTTCCCTCCCCCCTTCAATGTACGATCATATCGAAATGGACCAAGGAATATATTTTCGTCGAACTCGGTTTATGTAAGCAGCTCGAGCTGGCATTTGAAGGAAAATACGCCGCAGATTCGGTCAAAAGGGTTGCCAGAAATTTATTTTATTCTTGTTTTGCTTACATGATTATGGAGATGAGACTATTTGGTTGTGATTCATCATTTGTCGCCAAAGTGCTGAGGAGAGGAAGTTAAAACTATGGAAATTGCCGAAACAAATGTAGTAGGGGAAGTAGAAATAGTCGTTTTTTTTTAAGTCGATGCTATTTGTCACACAGTATTGGATTTTTTTATGAAAATTCTACAAGATAGTTCTGGCTGCATTCCCGAGAGAACTTTCTTACTTTGAAAATAAATTAAAGATTTATGATTTTATTTAATTTTTGTTGCAGATAATATTTTTTAATTTTCTTCCGTTCTCAAAACCTAAGTCATTCAAGAATTTGAATTTCTTAAATTGTTCAAAGATATATTAATTAAGCAATTTAAAATTTTTTTAATTCCAAAATTATTAAGAGCTAAATTAATTTATATAACATAATATTTTTAATTTTAAATAAAACTTTATGTGGAATAAATTATAAAGGGCGAATACAAATCACTTTCAAATATCTTCATATCATTGTTTTATATACAGAGCGCAAAAACAAAACAGACCATCCTTAATAACTTTTTATCTAATGACCAGATTATCACTTTCTAGGACTCAATTTTAATGGTTGAAGAGGTGATCTCAAATATGCTAATTAATAAATGCAGACGATATTTTAAGTTACGAAATCAGACACAAAAACGTATTTACTCTGAATAAACATACCTTTTTATTCAAAAGATTCGGGTTTCTGGCTCCCAAAATATTGGAGTTAGCCGCAATCTGAGAATGGTGCCAATAGTTGGGCCATCAAAGTGTCCCAAAATTTGGGCCCCTTAATGTTAATTTTACGTTTTGCGTATTTCGCCATATCTCGAGAACTTCTTAAGCGAGTTGAAATTTTTTTACCCTCAATTATAAAGTTCGTTTATCCAAAGATAATTCCAGCAAAAAAAAAACTTTTAGTTAATATTTAATATTTTTTTATTATTTTATTTAAGAATGGTAGAAAAAAATTGAATTGTAAAGGTATAAAATTTTTTGAAATAATTTAAAGAATGTAATTTTTATTTCAAAATACAAAATTTGAGTGAAATCGGTTGAATAGCTCTTCAGAAATCGAATTTTAAAAATACGACTGTTTCAAAATTTGATTTCTCAGAAACTATTAGATCTATTTCGCTAAAAATTTGAATCTTGCTATGCAAAATTACATTCTTTAAAATGATGCAAAGAAATTGTGTACCTTGCAATTCAAAAAATGTCGACCATTCTTAATTAAAATAACTTACAGTTTTGGGAGTTGCATACAAATTGTGGCTTTATTACTTTTTTTAAGGTGTTATTTTATTAAATGCGCAAAATTATTATTTTATGAATTATTTTTTTAAATGACTGAAATAAGATGTTAAATGGCTTAATTTTAAATTATTTATGCTACCATGCTAAATTTTAAGGCGGACAAATAGCTGACACTGATTACTCTAGCTGTCATGATTAACTGTTAAAAACTAACAACACTCATAAGAATAACACATTATTCGCTGCATAGCGGTAATTTAATTTGATGACATATTCTTTGAAGAATAACAGTCTTAACAGTGTTTTACGACGCTCTTTTGCTGAAAAAATAAATAAATAAATAAATAAAACGAATTAAAAAAAACTCAATTTAAGAGCCTTATACTTGAGACAAAGTTCGAATTCTTAACCATATATATCATCTTGTCATAAAGAATTATCTGGACTTAAGAACGTACCTACTTAAATATTTTAAAAAATGCTTATTTTTTTAAAAGAATTACTAATTTGCAAGATTTTTTCCTGCAAAATGAAAATTATGAAAATTATTTCCCCAAATGAAATTTTCCTAGATAAAAATTACTCCCCTCGATGAATAATTCTAAATATTTTTCAAATGTTTATGAGCCCAGGTTTTTAAATATTTAAGAAATTAAAAAAGAAAACGCTTTTCATTTTCACAAAACTGTTGCTTTTCATCCTATTGACGTTTTGCGCCATTTTCGGAATTAGCGTAGCTATGAATCAGTTAAACTTGACTTGACTTATTATTATTACTCACAGCCTCATAACAGTTATTAAAGTTGCTTAAAGTCAAAAATAGTTTATTCCGTGAAGACAGAGCTTTGAGGCCTCTACTCTCGCTTTCCTGGAATTTTGATTAAATTTTTGATTTTCTTTTTCTTGATGGCTTTTTTAGTATTTGATAAATGTTTGTATTTGACAAATTTTTGGCAATATTGTAATATAATTCGACAACTCAATATCTTTCCAATAAGACGGAAAATAAAGGACTCGCTTTATTAGATTAGGAAACTTGAAAATTTTGAGAAATTTTATGGAATTTTCCTCAAAACCTTGATTTAGGGTTTTAAATAAGTTATTTAAAATGACTCGTTTGTCAGCTTTTAGATTTTTTAAAATTTAACCCTGTTACAATTTTAACTGATGGAATCCAATGTGTAGGATTCTTATAACGTAAATTACAGAAAAACAAATTAAAGTACCTTTCAAAAACTAATATCTACATAATAATGGTGTAAAATTGTCAAAAATTTAAAAAAATAAAGAAAATAACCTCACGCTTTTTAATTCAAGGTCTGATTGAGTGAGGGCCTTGTATTTTGCATTGTATTTTACACGTAGCGAAAGCTTCTGCTAACTAGAGCAAATATCCATCATCAGTTTATATGTGAAAATAAAATAAAGAATATTAAAAGCATATTTAGAATTTTTCCACCCGTACAACAGTTGAGTTCGGTCAATACAATAAAGGCCTTTTAAGATAAACAGCCAAATATAGCAGCACCAACTTTTTCTGAGGCTACTTATCTATATAGTGCAGTTTCTCTTTTCTACCTACAGGCGATCGGCTACTTCACAGACGTGCCGCTCAGCGACCCCCTCAACAACCCTAATTTATCCCCCACCCCTTACCATCATCTTTTTCACTTTTGATTTTTTATTCTACCGTAGAACTTCACGCTCATGCCAAAGCCTGTCTTTTATTCTATTATTATTATTATTTTTTTTTATCAGGCACAACCTCTCAAAGCTGTGACTCTCCTTAGGGAAATGAAAAACGACTCACAAAACGTCGATTCAGGGGGGGGCAGGGGACTGAAATAATGGAAAGGGGGGTTGTAATATGAATGAATGAGAAAGTTCAACCATAGCAGTAATGATATTCCATTGGGTCGCGCTTAACAGCTTTTAATTGAGTTGGGGTATGTTTATCTTACGATTTGTGATTGCTCTGTTGAAAGTTTGTTCGAATTATGAGACGAGGTTTTAATTTAAAACCTAGTTCTATAAAGTCGATAATTTGTAATGCTAATTATTTTCAGAGTTTATTTTGTATGGCCGCTCTTTCGGAGAAGCTACCTTGTCGATTAAAATTCTTTCCTAACAAATAAAGAACATTTCATTTTTTCAGACCCACGAAAGTATTTATTTATTTTGAATTATTGGCCTTGCGTAATTTTTACAAATTAGACTCTGTTATGACATTCTGAATTATTATGATAAAATATTTTAGATTTTTTAGCTTTCAAAGACTCGAAGAAAAAATGGCTGAAGCAATAATAAATGGAAGGGGAGTTATGTCAATAATCCAATAATGAAAGGGAAAAGTTCTTATTTCTCATAAACAATATGAGAATGAGGTATCACTAAATATATTTATCTGTAAAAAATTAACTGAAGAATAATTGGCTCTTAATTCTTTTTCTTAATTTCTACAACAGCGATTGTTGCAAAGATAGTTAGGTCCATATTGAAATAGAAAATTTCTAATAGCGGATAATTGTCGTTAATATAATAGTCCAAATCATAATATTATGCCACAAATTTAACAACACATAAAATAATATTGTGCCATAAATATGATAGCAAAATTAGTGGTAAGTTATTGGCATTAATTAGTTGTTAATTAAATTTACTATATTAAAAAGGGAAAGTACCGAAAGAATTACTGAAACAGCTTTGTCTAAATTAAAATGATAAATTTTTGCATATTAAATTGATCTTATAAAAATATACTTACGGAAATATGTAGTATAAACTTTTATTACCAACCAAAATTCCCCGAATTACGGTAGAAAAGCAACGGAAAGAAACAAAAAGGAAAGAGCCTGAAAAGAAGTACCGGAAAAAAAGCACCTCATTAAGTACTATATAATTTTAACGCCCAATTCGTTCCGGGCTGTTGAACCCGAATTTAACATCATTTGAAAAAATGTTTTTAGATATTTTTGCACACTTATTTTATTTATTAAAATTAATTTATTTAAAAGATATTTATTTAATTATGTAATTTTTAAAAAGTTTATTAATATAATTTTAAGTTTAATGAAAGGAATTTTTAGAACTGCTCAAGAAGCTTATTAAGTGGTATAAAATCTTTTTCTAAACTTTAAATTTATACTAAATTAATGTTTTTTTTAAAAAAAACATCGATTTTTATTCGAATAAATACTTAATTACATAAATTTTTTGCCGAACGTCCCGAAGTGGAAAACTCATATACAATTTCGAACACGGTGCTCTTTTTTTTTTCTGTCTCCTACGTTTTTCAGCTTAGGACAGACAAAATAATATTATTTTCTTCTTTTTTCTTTTTTAGTCAACTTGGAAAATGAAATGTTTACATGTATTCATTCATTTTTTGTTAAGATAATCTTATCTATCTTTCTATAATTTTAATAATGAATTATTGAAAAAAACTATAAATTAAAATAATTTCTCATTTTTTGTCAATATAGAAAACGTAGTTTTTGTTTACATACTTTTTTATTTATTTATAATTTTAGTGAAGAATTATTGAAATAGCTATAATAGAAAAAAAGTTACGCTAATATATAATAAAATAGAAAATATAACATAACTGCTTGATAACGTAATATATGAATCTTTGTAGCAGCATCAATAAATTAAATTTGCTTAATTAAAATTACAGCGCATAATTTTTAAATCTTTATCATACGATTACAATTGCATGTGAAGCTAGCTGTGTGCCTCGAATCTTACAACACTAAATCAATCCATCTTATCAATTTCACATTCCCAGACGAATCCAACTTCTCAGTACTCAAATGTGTGTGGTCAGGTAGATCTCTACCTTATCATGACCATAAATTACAATGATAATCCCTTCAGTAGCTGTTTTAGAATCAGGTCCTTTAACCTATTACCTGATTTTCACCATGGTGTATGAAAACTGATATAACGAATGCAATCTTCTTCGATGAGAGAATTAGTTTTTTTTCGTTAAAAAGCTTAGTTGGTTCTAGGTGTTGAAAAAACGTAAACAAAAAGCTAAAAAGCAACAAGTCACGTCAAAGGACCACACACGCAACGCGTTATTTACGTTTGCGGGGTTTGTTATGGCTTCAGGTATGTTTGTTTTCGCAGAAAATGTGTTGTGGTGTTCATGAATAATCAAAAATAACCTATGCATTAAGTACTGTTTGGGATTATTTAGATGTGGAACTTGGGAAAACTGTTAAAAACATGCGAGGAGAACCATGAAATCTAGTTTATTGTTTTATTTCTCGGTCTTTTTTTCTGCTCTTCTAGTGATAAACAACTGATTTGGGATTTATTGTTACTGATCACGTTCAAAAGTAAAAAATAAAAAAAATGATAAAAAAAAAACTTTGTTTTTATAGCTAGGTTGTTAAAGTTTTCTACTTATAGGCTTCAACAATAAATAACAAATCAAAGCTTTTTCAAGATGAAAATAATAAATAATGAACCAAACTTGACTTATAAATATTCTAAAATTCTATTGCGTAAGTCATAATAATAAACACATATAATCATAAAAATGAATATCACAATCACAAAAAGTTATTCCTTGAAACTTGAGGCGAATCTATAATTATAAATTAAGTATATATCATTTTACCGTAAAGAACTATCTGGGCTTTAGAATGGGCAAATGTTAATAATCTTAAAAAAATCGTCAATTTGGCGAGATTCTTCTGTTTACGTGATAATTTATTATAAATAAATGAATAATTCTAAATTTTTTTTTTCAAACCATCGTGGAACAAACGACCCAAATTTGGGTTTATGACTACTGATGTTCAACTGCGTAGCCTTGTAACTTTGAACCCAATCTAGAAGACAAGTGAACTCCTGGATCAAATATTGGGAGAAACTTACTTTCGTCGAGGACTTTTGGATGGAATTAACCCGCATTTGCGTTGCATGGAGACGAAAATCCCGAACACATTCCACGGTTAGCCTGGCGGCATGGGAATTCTAACCCATGATTCGTCTACCACTGAGGACAAATTACGTAAGCACTGTTCGGTGGGAGCTGGGTGCGGATTTCGAAACGATCTGCGATTGCTGGGATTCGAACCCGGTTCAACTCCTTGGGAGGCGAACGCTCTAACCCCTGAGTTACAAAGTCTCTTTCTAAATGTTTGCAAATTTTTGTGAGCTCAGATAATGCGGCATTGGAGTAACTTTTTAAACATTAAAAAATTAGATCACAAACGCTTTGCATTTTCGCAAAACTTTGAGTTTCTTTATATTTACATTTTGCTCCATTTTCAGATATAATATAGAGGGATAGATAAGTCTAAAGATAAGCTAAATTTGACCTAACAATCATGAATAATTGTGTAAGCTTAGAGTAGTTATGAAAATGGCATATAATTATTCGTTAAAAATATTATTTCTTATGATGTCAGAGCTTTCAGAAAACTGTCAAAAGGAAAAAAAAAATATATATACATATATACTTTAATATAGGTACCTTGTGTTTATAAAACCACGAAATGCGCTTCTTTCTTTATGAGATGTCAATTGGAACCGAATTTTCCCTTAAGTCGATTAATAGCACTGCATTGCAACAGTAATGTGGTTCAATTGTCACGTTATTGAGATTACAGGAAATTTGATATTATGGTTCAACGCTGTCTGATACAGTATTCTGAAATTCGTAAACCTTAAAATTTAACCTGCTTTACAATTTTGATGACGAAATTAAGCTTTTTTTTGGGGATGCATATCTAAAAAATAATAAATAAAGCTTAAATAAATGAAGGGAAGTAAAGCGTTTTAAATCTTCCAGCACAGAGGGAAAAAAATTGCAAAATTGTATTATACGAAAATTTTTCGGTTATTTTTGTTCAGTAATTAGTCGCATAGAGCGGAATATTGATACATAGCATTTTGTTTTTGCGTCATTTATATGGAAACATGTCAGAACTCTGAAATAAGCCTCCCTTTTATTTTAAAAACTGGTTTGTTTTTCAGTTTTGCATTTTATTTTTCGAATCATTGAAAACATGTAACCTATTATCAAATTAACAATATCTCATTTAAAATATTTATTAAGCTTCTTAAATCTATGCTAAATGTTCTTTTATTTCCCCTCCATAATTCATTTTCTTTTATTAAACAAACTTATGACTTTTTTTTTATTTAATCTTCATAGTTTATCTTTCGAATCTTTGAAAATATATAACTGAATGAATAATTTCGCATTTAAAATATTTATTGATCTCGTTAAATTTATAATAAACGCCGACTTCAGCAAAAGTTACTTTGGATCCTTTTGTCCTGCCAACAGATAAATAGGTAGCTTCTTCAAAATAACGAGATGGCAGAAGTCATGGGCAATGAGGCGATAATAAAGCTTTTTACCCAATATCGAATTTCTTCCAGCTATTTCCTCTCGTTTTTGTTCAACAGAAGCTTTTTACATCAATAGATAACGCATTAGTTCCAGTGTTTACATCCTGCGGGAAAAAAAGGAGTTTTGTTGGTGGTGGTCGTTCCACCAAATTTTCCCAGAAATGCTATCAGCAACCATTCGCACAAAGCAGACATCAATCACCAAATGGACTTGTCCGGAATTGACCAACTTCGTGATAATGATGCTGTAAATTGTGTCCCAGACAGTTCTGAATAAAGTGGAAATGCACGTGGAGGATTGTCGGCAGATGTTGTGTCGTAAAATGATGCCTTTTCCTCATTATCACCAAGATCAGGGGACCAGAAGGTCGATTTAAGTAATCCCCCAACCCCCAAGAAAGAAGAGGACGTGAACTTGTTATCGTGGTAATTGATCGCAGCTTGGAGAGCGGGCTGTAAATATTCTTTTCAAGTGAAATATTACGTTGTCAAATTTCGGCTTCTTTTTTTTCTTGCAAATTTTATAAAACTTCCCACAAGAGGAAGAGCATCATTTAACTGTCTGTTTTAATTATTTTTCTCTATAGAATTAATGTTCGAAAAACTGTAATAATTTGCTTTAAAAAATGAAGGTACAAATGAGTTTTTTAATATTACACTGAAAAAAATTTCGAGCTATGTTGCGCCAAACGTTGGTTTTCATTTGCTGGCAACATAAATTGGTGTTCGGTTTTACTATATATTGGTGCTTTTACTATCTCCAAACAACGAGAGAAGGTTGCACCAAAAATCAGTGTTTTGAAGGGAACTAAAAGCGAATTTTACTTAAACTATCTTCTCTTTTTTTTAAAAAATATTTAATAATGATGCTTACTTTCTCTGCTTTTTGGTGCTTTAAAAATATTTACTTTCATATAAAATTTTGTTTCCGTCTTCAAGTTGATATATGTAAAATTAAAATTATTTTTTGCAACAGCTCTTGACGTCATCGATAACTGAATATTGATTTTGCTGTAAAGGGGTAAAGGGCCCGCTATGAAGGGAGCTCAATTTGAGCTGTAAAGAAGATAAATAAGAGGATATTATAAATATATGGTCTGCATAAGGCTCATTCTTTTGGAAGCGTGCTACAGGATTCATTAACAGAGAAGAATAATTTTTCTTTCGAGAAAAAGAAGATAACTTAGCTGGTGGTCGACCTCACATTACTTTATAAACATGAAGGTGATATGATATCGGTTTTCCCTTTTGTCTGTATTGATACCAGATATGGATAAAAAATGTGTCTTATGTTCTCCTTTCTCGTATTATATTGCTCACTTAAATAATAATAAAAAAATGTATTTCTTTCTAACTAAAATTATTGCAATAACGGTAATTAAGTAATTTCCTCATATCATGCAATTACAAATTATTGTATTTTTAAGGAGAGTCGGTAGGATATGTATCAATAATACTAAAACTGACCTTTTTCGATGTACCTTTTCTGAGAAACTATTCCTTATAGCGCTTTGAAAGTTTTGGGGGACATTTGAGATTGTATCAGTTGAATGCTGTGATAATGTTTTACCGTTTACGGGAATACTTTTCATGAAAGATTTTTGATGAAACTTTTTGAAAAATTTAAATGATCAGTTCTTAATTTTTTTTAAAAAAAACTTTCTGTCAAAGATATGTATTAACAGTTTTCACAGTGTAAACATGTATATGTTAATATTCTGTGAGAAAAAAAATTGAAGCAATATCTTGCTTAGATGCTGTGAAAAGGTTCATTGAAAAAAATCAGTTTTAGCATTATTGTTATATGCCCAACCAACTCTCCTTAAAAGTTTGGAAACTTGTCGTAATAACGGACTTCTCGTAATAAGCCGTACTCGTTTCATCGAGATTTTGCTGTACTTTAAAAATAGAATACAAAACTTTCTATGGAATATCACGTATTCTAAAGCCGAGCGTGTTTCCTATGCGGATTCCACCCACCTCATCCAACTGTAGAACAAGATTCCACACTCAACAATAAATTTTGCCCATGCCACAAGAGACATCATCATTCATCGTATCTCAACCCCATCTAGATATTGTTGAGTTGGTCAGAATTGTTCCTCAAAACTGTTTCAGATATCACTGAGGGGGGTCCAGAAGGTGAGCGCCACCCTGTCTATATTTTAGAATATTTTTTGCTTTAAAAAAGGGGATCGTTAGTTGCAGATCAATCATTTAAAATTCTCCCGTTGAGTGTAAAAAAAAGGGAGTCCTCAAACAGATAAACCTTCTGTCAACCCCAGGACGTTCTCTGGTCCTCATTAGCTGGTGATAGAGATCTTGAAATGAATCCTGTTTGGGAAGTTTGTCCCTGTTTATCTAATGATCCACCTTGCATATTCATTTTATATAAAATAGGATTCGATTGCAGTCACATGGTTAGGCAGATATTAGATTTTTTTTTCTTTTTTTTAAGGGAAGATTGATTGGATTGAAACAACTACATCAAACGCTCAACACTTTGTATAACATTGGATACATTAATATCATGCGGGAAAAATTTTGAGTTCCATCTCAATTTCTGCTTTCGTTGGGTTGGTCAGAAGTGGTCAGTAGATACAATTACGGAGGAAAAAAAACGGTAAAAAAGCACCGAAAAGTAAAAAAACAGCGCCAATGTAAAGTTTGTGTAAAACCACTAAAAAGAATAAATAGGTTTTGATTTGAAGAATTAAGAAAAAATTAGGACTGTTTAATGACCAATGAATGGTCAGGATATGATCTTACGATCGATATAAGTATTTTTTATTTTTTAATCTAAATTAAGTGATGGGGCAAGTGTGAATAAGTAATAAAATTAATTATTTAAACTATTAATGCTTTAAAAAGTACTTGTATAATCAAAATGGAACTGATTTTGACCCAAAAATACAGTCTGAAAAATAATCTTAACATTTATTTTTTATTTTAATGATAAGATCTAATAAATATTAATTTATAATTGGCAAGTGAACTTTAAAAAAAAGAAGAAATTGCTTTAATAACAGGTTTATTTTAAATATTTTTTTAGAATTTTTTTACTTCTCCATTATTTGAGTTTTTCGAATTTGATCTTTATGTTATAAACTATTCCTTGAAAATTCATATTAAATGTCAGCTGAGAAATATTTTTATTTATAATAAGTATTCATAATTAGCGAGTGAACTTATTTCCATCTAATTAAGAAACCTGTTTCAATAACAAGTGCGCTTCAAATATTTCTTTAAAAAAGCTTTTTTTTTATTATTTAAGTCAAATTTTATTTTTACTTTATAAACTATATTCTTTGCAAATTAATATTAAATGTCAGCTGAGAAATAAGAAGAGCATTTCGGAAATACTCATTTTATAAATACGATAAGAAAATTTTTTTTTCACTGCTAATTAATATTTTAAATCATTATTATTAAAATTTATTAACATAATAATTTTTTTTAAAAATTTTTTGATTGCCTGAGCATTAAATTATTGAAGAAAGTATGGAAAAAGATTACAAAGACGAGGGAAGTTTTTACAAAACATTCTGAGGATAGTATCATTTTTCGCCTTTTGATTCATTTTATAACAGTTAAGCTAAATTACTAATGATTTATCAGTTTTTGCTTTCATCAATATATTTGTTATGAGCAAAAGAAAGATATTAAATTGAAAAAAAAAATATGCATCCCGTAAAAGAATTTAAGTTTATCCTCAATAAATCTGAATTAATATCCATTTAAATCTCTGAATTCTTTGACAAAACACAAATGGCAATAATTTGAACCATGTAAAGAATATGGACATTAAGGAAATTTATATCTTGTAAAGGGAAATAGATTTATTGCCAGTTAAAGATTTTTTTACCCTCACAAACCACAAATGTATTTATTTATTTATTTATTTTTTTTTTGCCATTCGTGAAGTGTATGGACAATTTTGAAATAAACTATTTAGGAATAAAATATTAATTTGGAATAAAATATTAACTTCTATAAAGGAAATTATATTTATAGTAATTTAAAAATCTGATTAGTTAAGAAATTATCTGATTAGTTAATCTACAAACAACAGACACATTACTTTTGATTAGTTAAGATGTGTACAGATAGCGCAAGATAAGAATTATCGGAATGAAATTAAATTTAGTGTTATTTAAATATCTATTTTCTCCAACAAATCACAAATATGTTAATTTTAACCATATACGAAGCATATGGCCCTTCTGAGATTAGATTTTTTACCTTGAAATAGTATTTATTGTTATTTAAATAACTGATTTCTTCCACAAACTACAAATATATTAATCTTGATCCTTTTTGAAGTGCATGGACATTCCGGAAATAGACTTTCTAGAATAAATTCACATTTACTGTTATTAAAATTCTGATTTCTCTTACAAATCACAAATATATAAATTTTAATATATTATGAAGTATATGAACATATCGAGAACAGACTTACTAGAAAGAATGCACATTTACTGTTATTAAAATTCTGATTTATTTCACAAATCACAAATATATAAATGTTAATCTATTATGAAGTATATGAACATACCGAGAATAGACTTCCTGGAATGAATACACATTTACTGTTATTAAAATTCTGATTTCTTTCTCAAATCTCAAATATATTAATTTTTGACATACCGAGAATAGACTTCCTGGAATGAATTCACATTTACTGTTATTAAAATTCTGATTTCTTTCACAAATCACAAATATATTAATTTTAATCTATTGAGAAGTATATGAACATACCGAGAATAGACTTCCTGGAATGAATTCACATTTACTGCTATTAAAATTCTGATTTCTTTCACAAATCACAAATATATTAATTTTAATCTATTGAGAAGTATATGAATATACCGAGAATAGACTTTCTAAAATAAATTCACATTTACTGTTATTAAAATTCTGATTTCTTTCGCAAATCACAAATATATTAATTTTAATCATTTATGAAGTATATGAAGATTCCAGGACTAGACTTTCTGCAATGAAATTACTTTTATTATGAATTACATTTATTGTTCATACTAAATTATTAAATTTTTAGAACAGGAGTTATAGTACATATAGAATAATAGAACATTAAATATTTAGTATAGGAATATTAAATTATTTCTTTCTCAAACCACAAATACATTACTTAAAACCATTTATGGAGCAAACGTATATCTAAATTAAAAGAATAGACTTTCAGTTCAGGAAATTGTATTTATTGTTGTTAAAATATCTTGTGAAGGAAATTAGATTTATTATTTAAATATCTGCTTTCGTTAACAAAAAATATTTTAGATCTTGCTTTGTGAAGTAGTGCATTAATAAATAATAATTTTAAAAATATAGTAAAAAAACTGATAACTACCTATTTCAAATTGTTTAATTAGCGTAAAATTATTCTTCAAAATAACACAGATTCTTAATTATACATAACAATGCGATGATAAATTTTCAAATTATTATTTCGTCTAGGAAATTTTAAGAATGGAAAACAAGGAAAGTGAAATAAAATTAGAATTTCTACGAAAAATTATTCAATTGCTAGGACATTTTTCTTGATAGGGCTGTAGTTGCTGGATGATTAAAAAATTTTAGTTAAGATTGATGATGTGTGGATTGCTTCCGGTGTTTGTTTTCGTCTGGTAGTTCTTATTTATTTAATTATATGATTGTTTTTGTGGTGTTTTTATTTGCTTAATTAATTAAGAACTGGAAGTTGTGAAAAAACCAGTTGAAATCCCGAATTGAATAAACTCAAATTAAATAGTTTTGAATTTTATCTGTAGCAAGGTACACTCATATAATAATGTAGTATCACCGAGTACCTCAAAAATGACTGATGATTTTAAATTTGAGAATGAAATGTACAGAGTGCTGCATTTTGCTTAATAAACTTTGTTTTTCTAACCGTCCCTTAAAATTAGTTACTAAGTTCGTAGACAGATGGCACTACTAAGAAAAGCAATAAAGCAATGTTTTTAAAATAATGGCTATCCACAAAAAGAATTCAGTATCCGCAAAATTTTTAAAGAGTAATTTAAACGGAATGTCAGAATATAATTGGTTTAGCTTTTCGCATTTAAAAAACTAATTTACATTTTGTATGGTAAGAATGTGTAACACTTTTAAAAAGCTTTAGAAATGATTTTTCTGAATCGTAAAGCAAATTTCATGCAAAAGTTTTTCAAGGAGGATGCTATGGATAAATAATTAAACCCCATCTGGAATTTAATTTTTTTTTTGTTTTAAATATTTTTGGAAAAAAAAAACGAATAAATTATTTTGAAATTTCTTATCACTTACAAAATTTATACAAATATTACGCCGTTTGTTGTAAGGAGGTGTTTTTTCCTTCATTGGTGTTCAGATTCAAACTATAAATAGAAAATTTGTATGGCTACAAATACCTCAATTTTTAAAAGCTTTGCCAACAGTTGTTAAAAATTTTAAAGCAATTTGGACAAAAAGTTTTCAGGGATGTCACAATGGGAACAGTTTTAACACTTATACATGAATCCAAAACACATTAGTGGACCCTAATACAAAGTTAACACAATAATGAGTCTCACTGCACAGTTAACACAATAGTGAACTCTAATTTTTCCACATTTAATGAAAGTAAAACATCAAAGGAATTTCAAATAAAAACAAGCAATTCTGTATAAAATAATAACAAAAGCACTGAAACGTTTTAACAAAACAAACGCACTGAAACGATCGTAAAAAAATTCTACAAAAACATAATTAAAAGTGCGAATAATTTGAAAAAAGTTATCTTAAAGTTATCCCAGTTAGTTATAAAGTTATCTTAAAGTATCTTAAAGTTATATCCATCTGCATATTCTATGGAGTGAAAGCAAAGAAATAGTAATAAAAAAAAATTATTCCAAAATTCCCTTTTAAGTACTAGACTTACCACGCACCATCAGTTTTCGTTCGTAATGGAATCAAAATAAAATTCTTGGCTTAATTACGATTGAATAAAAAATTAAAATATTGATTGAAAAAAAAGAGATAAAAAGCTTTTTTTAAGCGATGTGTGAAAAGTGTTTAATCTTAAATAATTTTAAAGCACCATTGGAAAAGAAATTTTTTTTTTTCGGAAGCATTCTTTTAAGTATCTAACTAAAAGCAAAAGTTCTTTTTTTTTCTTCAGTTTTTATAAATCGGTATTTCTCCTTATCTGTCTTATAATAACAATAAAAAAATATTTTTAAAAAAATATTAAAAAACTAATAAAGATTAACTGGAAAAATAGTACTGAGGTAGCTACTTTTAAATATTTTCTTGGTAATCCATCAGATATTTTTTTTCATGCCCTATAAAACAATTATTGACTTCCTGAATAAATAATTTCATCCCGGGGGAAAATATATGTATAAGCAGTAGATAAAATNAAAAAAAAAAAAAAAAAAAAAAAAAAAAAAAAAAAAAGGAACGACAAAAAAGAATTTCAACTCAGTTTAAAATTGGAACGAGACTACTGACAACAAAGACAATGACATACTGAAATACAAAAAGGCATTTTCATTTGAAAATCTATCTAAATATTATGAATTCAATTGTTAATTTGATTTAGTTACTTCCTATTGGCTGGTATTTAAAGAATTTTGCAAAAAACTAATGCCCTCTTTTAGCACAAAACAAATCACTTTAAAAAAAATATACGTAATCAAAAGAAGTAAAGTAAGAGCTTCTTTTCCGAAATGTTTTTTCGTTGCTGTTTTTTTCGATGATTTTTTGGTCCTCTTTTTTTTACCTGTTACCGAACTGTTAAGTAATTATAATTTTATGAGTAATTATAACTTAAATTGCTGATAACAATTATAACTTAAATATGCCAACGTACTAAGCTTTATCAAATCATTTTTTGATTTGATAAGGCTTAGTACGTTGGCATACGTATTTAAGTTCAGTTTTGAAGGAGTAAAATAGATATTGATAGATAGATAGATAGAGAGAAAGAGAAGGGGGGGGGAGAGACTGTGAAGGGTGATTTAGTCATTTGTTTATGTGTATTTTTGCACAAAACTTCTAAATAATATTAAAACCGCGATGGAAAAATCAACAAAGAACAATGAAAAAAAACCATGGAATCTCTTCAGAAAATGGAAACCCTAAGATTTTTAAAGTTTGTAATTAGTGTACATTGAGTTGTGACATTTTTCGGTGTGAGTTTGGAACAATTCTTTTTTTAAACATTCATCATATATTTTCATTTTTCTGTGTAAAAGAGAAATAATAATCTTCAGCAGGCATCCGGTCATTTAACACGTGACTACGCGAATTATAATATAAACCGAAGAACATAAACATTTGCTAGATATCGTTCTTTCAATTCAAGTAACAGATATCTACGTTCGCCAAAGGAGTGCGAGCAGCTACGAGAGCACAAAAAAGCAGTAATCACCTCATCTTTATTTCATGTACGTATTAGACGCAATAAGGAGCTGTGATCAGTAAAGTTGTATTAAAAGTTACAAGTAACTAAGACAGACGAGTAACTAAGAAGCAGTCACCAACTTTCGGTTCATGTACATCGAAGGCAGTTGTGATCTGAGAAGAGCTATTAAAAGCTATAAGCAATAAAGAGTAGTAACCACGTTTTGATTTGTGTCCATAGAAGGCTTACTAAAGAGCAATGATCTGTGAAATCATACTTAGAGTAATGAACAAATGAAGAGCAGTAACCACACATCCATTCATGTACACAGAAGCGATACTTATGAACAAATGAAGAGCAGTAACCACATATCCATTCATGTACACAGAAGCGATACTTAGGAACAAATGAAGAGCAGTAACCACATCTCCATCCATGTACACAGAAGCGATACTAAAAAGATGTAAGCGAACTAAGATCAGTAAAAATACACCTCATCTCCACACCACTTACGTAAAATAAAGAATATTTAAATTTATATCTTTATTTATAAATGTATATTCTTAAATATATTTCTTAGGTCCGGCCGAGGGAAAACGAAGCGTTCCTCCAGGCCTTACTCTCAGGGTTTAAGCGTACTGAGGGGTACGCATGCGTACTAAATGTACGCATGCATGCGTAATAATATGAGAGTGCCAAATTGAAATCACGTCTTTTTCATCTTGGCCTGATAGAGTTAGAAGGGCCCGTTTCATATATTACACCTTGGGCCGTAAAAGGTTGGTGGGAAAAAAAGCGCCGGATTAAATGCACCTCGAAAAAAGAGTACCAGAAAATTGCTTCTTGGGGTATATCATTACTAAATTAGATTAATTTTGTGTAAGTGTAGAATTTCTTTGTAATCTTTTTCCATATTTTCATAAAGAAATTCAATTAATGCTAGTACAATAAAAAAATTTACGAGAAACAATTGCTTTAACTCATTTTGATAATAATAATTAAGAACAATAATTACCCATGGAAATTTATTTTTATTTCATTTATAAAGTTGGTGTTTTTGAAATGCTATTAATGCTTCGCAGCTGACATTCAACATTAATTTGCAGAGTGTAGCTTTTAATGTGAAAATGAAATTCGACTTAAAGGATGAAAAAAAATTTTTTTTTCTTCTAAAACAATATTTTAAATACACTTGTTATTGAAACTTTATTGGTTAATTATAAATTATTACTTATTAGATCTTAATAGTAATAAAAATGAAAAATGTTAAGATTATTTACTTCCTACTGTATTTTTAGGTTGAAATCAGTTCCATTTTGATTAAGCTTTCTCTTTTTAAGAAACATAAGTTTAAATAATCATTTTTATTCCTTGTTCACGCTTACCCCTTTACTCACTTTCGATCAAAAATCTAAAAAAGCAAGTATTTATCATTATGTCATGTCATGACCATTATTCAGTCATAAAATTCACTTGTCAGTAAACAATCGCATATTTTTTCTTAAATTCTTCACATTAAAACTTAATAATTCTGCTTTTTTTCTTCTTTTTTTAAAATTTTTTACACAGATTTTTTTTTCTGATGCTTTTTTTCACAGACTTTTTTTCAGGATCTGTTTTTTCCTGGTGCTTTTTTCCGGGGATTTCCCACCCGGGATTTTTCTTTCTCGTTATTTCCGTGAAAAGAGAATCATGAAACCTCGTATATGTGCTCACGGTCCTACAGGGGTTAAAGATCAAATATTTAAGTGTATTGTACCAGTTTTCAGAATTAGCATAAATGACTCTGACTAAAGATATGCTAAACTTGATATAGCAGTAATGAATTAACTATTGAAAACTCACTACAGTCATGAAAATAACGTATTATTCGTATGAAAGCTCTATTTCATGCGACGATATAGCCTCTGAAAAACAGCCCGAAGCCTACTGAGCAAAATGTATACTATTTGGCAATCTCCTAAACCTAAAAGCATGTCTACAGGCTTCTCAAAACATAGACATGTCTAAATACAGTTGGGCCATCCCCAGTCCCAGTAGCTTAGACCTCTCAAAACGCCAATTCACATAGTAAGAGTGTTATTGTCCAGTTTACGTTGTCAAAAAAGACGAAAACACTTCAAGATCGTGAAGATTTCCTCTTTTTTTAATATTTATTTCGTTTTCTCGACCGCATTCGGGGTAAAAAAAAAGAAACCCCATCTCTATTTACAATACCTCATTGTAAAATCACTTCAAACGCATTCCCATTTCAAAAGAAAATGATGAAATTCCGGATTTTCCATCCCCTACTGGCATTTTGGGGGTGCATAAAGTTGAATGCTAAAATGTCTGAAGATATGTCTTGAAAGAAAGGCATGCCGGGAGTTCGATAGGAGGGAGGGTGGATTTTTTGGTTATTTATTTATTTTTTTTCGTTTATCCTGTTTATTTCTGTGTTATCATCGAATATTGAGTCCTCTCGTTTTACACCTGCACCTGGGCTGATATTCATTTTAAAAAAGTATGATTTTTTAGTCATAATAATAATAATGGTAAATTTAGAGTCTGTTGGAGTTGGTGCTTTTACACAAAAAATAGCCGCTTATATAAAATTTCAAAAAAAAAATTTTTTTTTTCGTGAATTCTGAAGCAACCCAGTATGTGGTGCTTTAAGAAAAAGTTCCATACGAAAAATGATTTTTTTTCTCCAAAGGTAAATTTAGAAATTATTTAACATATAAATAGAGCTCGGGTTTTGAAAACCTAAAAATTTTGAATAATACTATGAGATAGAAAAATTCCTTACAATCAAATTAATTTTAATCTCGATCACATCATTTCTTTCGAATTTGCATATGATAAAAAAAAATCAGGGACCAATTTTCATTAAAATTTGAAATAAATATTAAATTGGGGGGTAAGACTAACTCAGTGTGAAAGAAGGTAGCTGTAGGATTTCAGACTTTTGATAAGCAGAGAAAAATGTTCTGGTAAAATTACCGTACTGTACGGTAATGATATTTCTGTTAAAAAAAAATATATATCATAATTCTGGTTCATAAAACCAAAATACACGGAATTTAAACCATTCATTTGGAAATTTTTCTTTGCATGTGGTAACGGTTTACCGGAAAATCTGGTTTTTAAATTAGTTATTTAGCATTTAGTTCTTATTACCACAAAATTTGTGAAGTAAATAATAAAATATTTTTGGTACATTATTTTGGAATTTATATAATAAATATTCACAATGGTAATTTTAGGCTATTATAAACTGATTGTTAAATTATTTGAATTTATTTAAAAATACTGAGAAATTTAATTAAAAACTTCATCGATGTTGAAATGATTACATTTTAAAGAGCTCTTGAAACCAAGTGAACCAAGTTGTTTTAAACCTCCAGATTTAAGTTTTATTTATTTATTTATTATTTTTTTTTCCTTTGAATCCTATCACTGTGGAATTCAATTTTAAACTTGGATTAACTCAAAACTATAATTTATAGACTAGTTTCACTTTAGCTCTGAACGTTTGAAACATCAAAATAAACACAAATCACCGCAATTATTATTATTTTTTATTATCGTATTTATGTGTTTGTGTTTTGTTATTGAAAAAAATTGTTTACAGGTGTAAATTACCTTTTTTGTAGTAACAAATCAAATACTAAAAATTTGATTAAAGATTACAACGATATGTTATTTTAGAATAATAACTGTAGCAGCTCAAACAGAATTTAAATTACTTTAAACTGAATTTTAAACTACTGCAATTAGTTTGAAACACTAAAAAAAATAAAAATGATCTAAATCGAGCTGATTAGTTTTAGGCAAGAAAATATTGTCAGAATTTTGATAATTTTTTTGACAATTGTGACATTTGAACCATAACAAAGAGAAAGAAAAATAATGTAAGATTATCAACATTCTAATAATTTATTCACTGTCAGCTGTGACATCAGAAGGCACCAAGAAATTGTAATTAAGAATTATCGGGAAGGAAGGAAAATTTTTTAAGCGTAGATACAATGATCAACATTTTTACAATTATTCATTGTGGAAGCTATAGAATCAAAACAAAAACAAAGGCAAAGAAAAGAATGTCATTAAAAAGTATTTTTTTTTTAAAAAAAACCTTAAATGGGTCGTTTTAGGTAGAGAAAAATTATCCTTATTCTAATAGTTGACATTGACATTTTCTCAAATCTTGACTTTGAACCAAAACAAAGAAATATTCGTTAAAAATTATCAACTTTCGAGTAGTTTATTCGCTGTTTTAGCTGAGGCGTCTGAACAAAAACAAAAACTAAAAGAATAAAATTAAAAATTATCAAGAACGAACTTAACAGTTTTAGGTGTTGGAAAAACCATCAACATTCTTATTTGAAACAAAAAACTTATTTGAAAACAAAATCAGAGACAAAAAAGGTAAACAAAAATTTAAAAATAATCGAAAGTGAACTAATTAGTGTACAGAAAAAAATCATCAACAATAATATAATTTATTCACTGTGGCAGCTGTTTAATCGATACAATAACAAAACGAAAATAATTTATTATAAATCATTTAGTTTTAAATGTAGATAAAAATATCAATATTTTAAAATTTATTCTCTCTGTCGCAGTTGTAAAATTA
Source organism: Parasteatoda tepidariorum (assembly GCF_043381705.1). Classification (NCBI taxonomy): domain Eukaryota; kingdom Metazoa; phylum Arthropoda; class Arachnida; order Araneae; family Theridiidae; genus Parasteatoda; species Parasteatoda tepidariorum. Next base: position 39,311,743 of record NC_092212.1, on the reverse strand, counting down.
GAATAAAAACAGAAAAATAACAAAAAAAATTGAAAAGAAATTATCAAGGACGAACTGACGAATTTTAGAAGTTGATAAAATTATCAAATTTTTTAACATTTATTCATTGTAGAAGTAGCTGAATAGGAACAAATATAAAGAAAAACTAATTAAAAATTATCAAAAACTAGCTAATCAGTTTTAGGTTTTGAAAAAAATCATCAACATCTTTATTCACAACTGTTTCTTCGAAACAATATCAGAGATAAAAAAAAATTAAAAATAATCGAGAACAAACTAATTAGTTTATAGAAAAAATCATCAACATTCATATAATTTATTCAGTGTGACAGCTGTGGAATGGGTACAAAAACAAAGACGAAAATAATCCATTATAAATTTATAAACCATATAGCTTTAGATGTTGATAAAAAAAATATCATTAATATTTCAAAATTTATTCATTGTCGTAGCTGTAAAATTAGAATAAAACCAGAAGTAATAAATAAAAAAAAATAAAAAAAAGAATAAAAGAATAGAAAACAATTATCAAGAACGAACTGACGAATTCTAGATATTCATGAAATTATCACTTAACAAAAACAAAGAAATTAATTAAAAATTATCAACAACGAATGGAATAGTTATAGGTGTAGAAAAAATAAAAATAAAAAATCAACATTCTTATCCATTTTGACAGCTGTAAAATTGGTACAGAAACAAAGACGAAAATAATTCATTATAAATTTATAAGTCATATAGTTTTAGATGCAGATAAAAATATCAATATTTTAAAATTTATTCATTGTCACAGTTGTAAAATTAGAATAAAACCACAAATAATAAATAAAAAAAATAAACAAATAAAAAAATAGAAAAAAGTTCTCAAGAACGAACTGACGTATTCTAGATATTGATGAAATTATTTTTTTAAAAATATTTATTCACTGAAGCAGCAGCTGAATCGGAACAAAAACAAAGAAATTAATTAAAAATTATCAACAACGAATGGAATAGGTGCAGAAAAAAAAAAAAAGAATCAGTAAAGAGTAAATTTATAAAGAAAATAATTCTTTATAAATTTATAAGCCATATAGTTTTAAATGTAGATAAAAATATCAATATTTTAAAATTTATTCATTGTCACAGCTGTAAAATTAGAATAAAACCAGAAATAATAAATAAAAATAAAAATAAATAAATAAATAATAAAAAAATAGAAAAAAATTATCAAGAGCGAACTGACGAATTCTAGATATTGATGAAATTATCACATTTTTAATATTTATTCACTGAAGCAGCAGCTGAATCGGAACAAAAACAAAGAAATTAATTAAAAATTATCAACAACGAACGCAATAGTTATAGGTGTAGAAAAAAAAAAAGAATCAGTAAAGAATAAATTTGAAAAGAAAATAATTCATTATAAATTTATAAGTCATATAGTGTTAGATGTAGATAAAAAATATCAATAGTTTAAAATTTATTCATTGTCGCAACTGTAAAATTAGAATAAAACCAGAAATAATAAACAAAAAAAATAATAAAAAATTAGAAAAAAATTATCAAGAACGAACTGACGAATTCTAGATATTGATGAAATTATCACTTTTTTTTAATATTTATCCACTGAAACAGCAGCTGAATCGGTACAAAAACAAAGAAATTAATTAAAAATTATCAACAAAGAATAGAATAGTTATAGGTGTAGAAAAAAAAAGAAAAAAAAAAAGAATCAACATTCTTATCTACTTTGACAGCTCTGGAATTGGTACAAAAACAAGGACGAAAATAATTCATTATAAATTTATAAGTCATGTAGTTTTAGATGTAGATAAAAATACCTATATTTTAAAATATATTTATTGTCGCAGAATTAGAATAATATAGTCGTAAAATTAGAATAAAACCAGAAATAATAACATAAAAAAAGTAATAAAAAATGGAAAAAAATTATCAAAAACGAACTGACGAATTCTAGATATTGATGAAATTATCACTTTTTTAATATTTATTCACTGAAGCAGCAGCTGAATCGGAACAAAAACAAAGAAATTAATTAAAAATTGTCAACAACGAATGGAATAGTTATAGGTGTAGAAAAAAAAGAAAAGAATTAACATTCTTATTCACTTTGACAGCTGTGGAAGCGGAACAAAAACAAAGACGAAAATAATTCATTATAAATTTATATGTCATATAGTTTTAGATGTAGACAAAAATATCAATATTTAAAAATTTATTTATTGTCGCAGAATTAGAATAATATTGTCATAAAATTAGAATAAAACCAGAAATAATAATAAAAAATAGAAAAAAATTATCAAGAACGAACTGACGAATTCTAGATATTGATGAAATTATCACGTTTTTAATATTTATCCACGGAAGCAGCAGCTGAATCGGAACAATAACAAAGAAATTAATTAGAAATTATCCACAACGAATGGAATAGTTATAGGTGTAGAAAAAAAAGAAGAAAAGAATTAACATTCTTATTCACTTTGACAGCTGTGGAATCGGAACAAAAAGAAAGATAAATTGTAGTTATTGCATCCATTGACTGCTGAAGTGCGATTACCAAATGTTTCTTGAATAATTAACAAAACTACTCAGCATTCATCAAATCATGATTTAGGGGCAAAATAAATAATATGACAACTTAAGAAGTTAGTTCATCAGTCAATAGTGATTAACTGTTAGGTTATTTTTTTGTTTTGTTTATTTCGTGCCTAACATCTTTTCAGCTATTCTTATTTTTCGTTATTGTAATTATAATGCGTGTATGGTTTTAAATTGGTTCATTTTGTTGAGATTTATTAAAAACTAGTAATTTGTGACATAAAAAAATGAATTTTTAAAAGTTTAACAAAATATTCATTGAACATATTTTTTTGCATTTAAAATTTGTTTTATTTAATTTTATGTATTATTTAAATTTCATGCAATTAAATTTATATTTTTTAAAATTATTTTAACATTAATTATCGTTAATAAAGTGTTTAAATAGTTGTAATTATTTTCTTTTTATTACACTGTCATAAATTTAATTATTTTAAAACGATTTTAACACTTGTTGAAATTTAGGAAGTTTATGATGACAATTACGCCATTTTTTAAAAAATATTTACACATATTTATAGTTTATAATAAATTTATAATTCATAAAAAAATTTATAAAAATTATATATAAATTTATAATATTAAATTATAATAAATAAATTTTAGGAGGAAAGAATTATAAATATATATTATCCTTCTCAAAAGTGGCCACTTTTTATCATCATGTATAAATTTATTAAACTAAATTATAATAAATAAATTTTAGGAAAGAATTATAAATATGTATTATCGTTTTTAAAAGTGATCATTTTTTTATCATTATATATAAATTTATAATATTAAATTATAATGAATAAATTTTAGGAGGAAAGAATTATTATGCATTATCGTTTTTAAAAGTTGCCATTTTTAATTATTATGTATAAATTTATAATATTAAATTATAGTAAATAAATTTTAGGAGGAAAGAATTATAAATATGTATTATCGTTTTTAAATGTGACCATTTTTTATCAAGACCAATAAAGAATTCCACGTTGGTCTAATTATGCATTAGTTCAAGTTTAACCCTGACGCTTTGTGTTATCGACCGTGTTGCCAAATATTAGAATAATTTTAACCTCGATTCTGAAGTCTTATAATTATAATTTCGAAATCATTGAACTATTTTTTTTCTTAGAAAATTATTAAATCAAATGTTAACTTTTCAGAAGAATATTAAATCAAATGTTAATTTTTCAGAAGAATATTAAATCAAATGCTAATTTTTCAAAGGAATATTAAATCAAATGTTATTTTTTCTGAAAATCAATGTGTTATTTTTTTACTAATGAATCAGAGATTTAATATAATAATTCATAATATGTTATCATTTTTAATCTATGAAATCTTTTTTTTTTTTTGGTCTCAGAGGACGAGTTAACTAAATAGAATTGATTTCGCAATGAGTCGGATATTTTGACCGTATCTTTTCTTATGTTGAATTTTAATTCAATCAAGAAATGAAAGTTGAGTTGCATTAGCAGCTTCGTATTCTTAGCGGAAATATTCCTTTTTCGAATTATATTAGCATGTAGTAGCATATTCTAATTAGCCAAAGTGATTTATGCTCGTATAAATTGACTGTAGTCATCTGATAATGTGCTTCATGAGCTGTCCTGAATATTTGTCACAGAATTTTTTTTTCATTAATGCATCCTATTTTTCTCATATTAAATTTTTCTTATATTTTATCCTGGTATAGTTTTTATGCCGTTATTCATCTAACATAAGGCTTTCGACAATTCAACCTCTAGACAAAAACACAAAATTTTAACAAAACAATATTTCCAATTACTGCTTCGTAATGTAACATATTTTCAACGAATGTATATAAAAATCATTGCAAAATACCTTAAGTAAAAACGAAATATTTTTATTTACACAACTTCGAAATAATGGATAATGCTCTTGTTTTATAATACAGGATTCTACGTAGATTTCGGAATGTATATTAGAAATAAATACACCGCTGGAAACATAAACACAACTTCATCTGAATAAAATATATACTCTTGAGTAATATAAATAAACTAAACAAAGAGAAATTTCGATGGTGAAAATGGGCGTGCAACACTTCAGCAGACAACACAGGAGTAGTAATAAATTGACGAGGGGTCAAAATCTTGCACCTGCAAAAGTTGAACACCCCCTACGTATTCTCATCCCCTTTTACCTTCCCTCTTCCTCATACCTTGATAGCGTTCTGGGTCGTTCTAAAATAAAATAAAAAAGAAAATAGAATAAAAAAAATCTCGTCTGGCGAAATATTTTTGTTCATTGGCATGTTTGATATGTATTCCACCGCTGCGAGCCTAATCTAGTGAACATGAAAGTTGCATTTTCTTTGTTGTTGTTGGCGGTTTTTTTCTTTCTTTTCTTTTTGGAATAAACAGACACTGCTGAGTCATTGAGTTTTTGGTTTGGTCAGCTGAGGACTAGGTAGGAGATGGTTTTATTCCCTTGTCTTTAGTCAATGATTGCGAAGGTGCTAGGAATTTGAGGAAAAAAAGGTGAACGGTCAGGAAAATGTGGGCATTTTGCACCTTTCTACGGAAAGTCACTATGTAATGTGACTGATGTCAAAATTTTAGATTTTTTTTTGAAGTAAGCTGCTACGCAATTATTTAATTAATTTTAAAAATCATATGTTGATATTCTTTTAGACTTTTTCTGTTGTTTTTCTTCTTTTTATATTTTTTCGTCTCCTTCATCTTTCTTATCAATTTTTGTGATCTTTTTGAAAATAATAATAATAATAATAAAAACATGATTGACATTATGACTGCTACGCAATTATTTAATTCATTTTAAAAATCATATGTTAACTTTGTTTAAGGCTTTTTCTGTTGTTTTTCTTCTTTTTATATTTTTTCGTCTACTTCATCCTTCTTATCAATTTTTGTGATCTTTTTAAGAATAATAATAATAATAAAAACACGATTGACATGAAGACTGCTACGCAATTATTTAATTCATTTTAAAAATCATATGTTGACTTTCTTTAAGGCTTTTTCTGTTGTTTTTTTCTTCTTTTTATATTTTTTCGTCTACTTCATCTTTCTTATCAATTTTTGTGATCTTTTTGAAAATAATAATAATAATAAAAACATGATTGACATTATGACTGCTACGCAATTTTTTAATTCATTTTAAAAATCATATGTTGATTTTCTTTAAGGCTTTTTCTGTTGTTTTTCTTCTTTTTATGTTTTTTCGCCTACTTCATCTTTCTTATAAATTTTTGTGATATTTTTAATAATAATAATAAAAACACGATTGACATGAAGACTGCTACGCAATTATTTAATTCATTTCAAAAATCATATGTTGATATTCTTTAAGGCTTTTTCTGTTGTTTTTCTTCTTTATATATTTTTCTCGTCTCCTTCATCTTTCTTATCAATTTTCATGATCTTTTTGAAAATAATAACAATAATAAAAATTCTTAATAAATCAATTTGAACAACAATAAAAGCGAATTTTAAATTAAAAAATAGATGAATTCCATAGCTAGTTTGCGCCATTTTCAATGATCTAAGAAAGTTAAGTTTTTTCTTTCCTCATTTTTAAAAAAGAAAAATTATTGTATTATAAAATTAGAGTCTTTATCATCATAAACGTGTTAATAAAAACTGCAAATGAAATAAATAGTTAAATAAAAATGTAACCAAAAGGCAAAGATGACTTTAAACTCAATTCTGCGTTCATTTACAACTCTATCCCCTCAGATATTATCACACCTCGATCTAAAGACGAAATAGTTGCTCCAGGATTTTCGAAATGCCAGTTTGACATACCATCGAACGAAAAGCTTCTTCATGTGTTTTGAAGTCAGAGAACGTGGCATTTCTTGGACTTGCTGTGTGGCGATGGCATATTTGGAGCTCTTCCCCTTAAGACAGAGATTGAGAGCTGGCATCATTGTGTCTGACAATTTCGATGCTATCTTGCTTGGCTTAACAAGCTCTCAACGTCTGAAACGTCCAAGAAATTGCCTTTATCTTATCTTTTTAAATTATGAACCAAATGAGAAATTTTATTCTATGGACAAATTTTTACTCTACCATTTTTCTTTTGCTCACTCTATTAAGGATTAGATAATTAAGTTTGTATGACTTTATTTTTTATTTGGTTTGACTCCTTCATAAATTGATTAAAATGATATTGAATATATTAATGGCTAAGAAACAGGAGATGGTGAATTTCCATTACATTAGAAACAGCGAATGGTTAATGCAGTTTGACAATGAAACTGTGGATCAGAACAACCAGGGTATCACGGTACATAACGTGTACTTGCAAAAAAAAAAAAAAAAAAATTGGAATTTAAGAATCTGTTGCATATAAGGGAAGAACACGCTGTGGCACTTTCAAGAAATTGATTTTTTTTCTTCTTTTGAGCACTTGAACGCTGCTTTGTGCTTCAATCTTGTAATGTCGTTAAGTATTCCGTCCTTTAAGAATATTGAGAATCATTGCAGTAAAGTCATCATTGCAGTAAATCATTTCAGTAAAGTATATTATATTTTGATCAAAGATATAACATGAAAGCAACAGATATTTTTTTTTATTCAACCAATAGGAAATTTAAGCAATTAAGTCCGATTTAGGGGTTTATGTAAGATTGTCCCATCCAAACAATGATTACGAATTTTTATTTTATTTTTTAAACAATTAAAATTATTAATGTTTTTTCAGGAAAGAGTGATACATAATGAGGGAAATGAATACTTCGAATGCTAGTGCCACCAATTAAATATTAATAACAAAAATGTTGCTTTCATGACGACTTAGAAACATTTCATAACGGTTAGTTAAACAATAAGTGTGAAATTATTGTCTCTAATAAAATAAAAACACTTTATTAATATGCAAGAGAAGAGTTAAACGCCTAGCATGAAAAGAAATATAAAACTATCTATGCTATTCTATACAGATTTTGACAAAATGTGAAACAGAACAGTCCGAATAGGATAATTGAGACATAACAACAATAAGCAGCCCTATTGTTAAGCTACTTTAAAACATTTTTATAAGTACAGACACATGATAAGAGTAAAATGATCTATTTTATTAAACTAACAATTCCGTAATAATGTGCAACAGGAAAATATAAACGATTGGCACTACAAGAAGTACTAAATTATCTATGATATTAAAAGTTTATTTTTGATGCAATATAGAACGAAAGAAAATAGAATGAGACGCAACAATAGTAAGTTGCCCCATCTAAAATAAGTTACTAAGAGATATTTGTATAGATGTTACCGTTTTAAAGCGTAAAATCCGTTATTTCATAGAATAATAAGATATTTAATAAAATAACTAGACAAGTCAATTGAAGTACATGAAATTATTGAATTCCATTATTTGTTCTATCGAATAACAATTCTATAGAATAAATCATAGAATTCAATAATCATAGAATCATATGTATTCTATAGAATAACGATTGCTTGATCGTTAAAGTATGAAATACGGTATTATAAAAATCTTTGAACCGGTTCTAGCTGCTTTTAGTCAGTTTAGATGCAATGACGTGTGTGTATATGCTTTATTCCGTTGCTTTAAGATGTCAAATTTAGTTTCCGTTGCTTTACCTTTTTATTTATCAATTAATCATACACAATAGGGATAAAATGCATTTTTCAAGAGACTTTAGCAATTTATGATCAGCTAATTTATAAAATAACTTTGAAATTGTTTATTTTTCACTTTAACGGTCAATCATTAGTTATTTCATAGAATAACTAATGATTTCATAACTAGGTAAAGAATGAAAATTTTCATTAATTATATACTTCAACTGACTTGCCTAGTTATTTCATGAAATACCTAGTCATTCTATAAAATAACTGAATTGTAAACTTTAATGGTAACATATATATATATGCTACGAGATAAAAGTAAAATTATCCATTTCAGTAAAATAACAGTTACATAACAATGTGCAACAGCAGAAAAGCATAATACGCAAGTAGTTTGCATTACAAGAAGTACAAAGTTATCGATATTAGTAAAAAAAAAATTTTTTTTTTGACACACTGTTAAAATTTGGATTGAGATGTAACAAAAAACTGAGATACGTTAGATTAATAATCTATACGAGTAAATTACACCAAGATGGCACACATAGTTTAAAATTGTAGCCTTGCTTCAAGTGTAAGGCCCTTAAACCGTCGCTTTTTTATTTTCTTCGGCGAAATAACTTCGAAAAACCATGTTAAAACAAAACGAAATGTCCTGACTCTTCAAGACGAACCACAAAATGGCTTGATGATAATGGAATAAATATTTTAAAGTGGCCTGCTTCATCGCCTGATCTCAATCTCACAGAAAGTTTGTGGGGAATAATAAAAAATAAAATTGAAAAAGCAAGAAAGAAGACAGTTAAAGAATAAAGGAAGATTTGGTAAAAATAAGAGACAAAACAACTTTCGACCCTCTCTCAGGTATTTTATTATGATTATTAGTATTAAAGGAAAGAGAATTTAACACTGATTTATCTGTGTGATGTTGTATAAATATAAGCATCCTGAAATGCATTTTAATTTCTGCTTTATACTTAAATTTACTCAAATAAAGCAGGTACTTCTTAAAAATTTTTTTTTGTTTTTGCTTTGCGTTGCACTGTTAGAATTTTCACTCTAAAATTACGGTAAAAGGAAACAGCAGCAGACTGTCCATCAAATTAACCGTAAATACTGCAGTAAAGAAAATTTTTTACTTTTGTGGTTTTGCAACCTTTTACATCCAGTGTGGTTAAAAAACCAGAAATGAAAAAATTATACCATTTTTTAACTATTTACAACTACTACAACATGGTTTCAAAAAACCGGAAAAAAAGAAAATTTAGTGGACATAGGAGCTAGAGTTTTCGTTAGGTAATGTTTATTGCAGTTAGGTTGTGGTGGAGTTGTGTTTTATCTAATGAACCGTGGAACATTGTTTATTAAGTTTATCCTATAGTAGGTGATGGAAAATACTAAACTTTTTTGTGCTAAGTAGTATTGTGGTGCTGCTATCTATGTGTAAATGAGTGTATCATATTCTAATAGACCAGGGTCATAAATTGGGGAGTGCAGAACACTGGAAACTCTTCATGTGTTGAAGGAATGGGGGAATTATTGTGGTGTCAACACTGTGACTCGAACCCCCTCCCCTTTCTGTCAGTAATGAGATTGACAGATTAGCTCTCTTGCCTATGATATGCACCCAGCTGCAAGAAACTAAGTGGCTTGATTAGGTAGTCCTAGTTGGTACGATATGGTTGTTTTGCTGTATTAAGTGAAAACAATTAATAAACGGTTTTCTAATAAATGGTTTTTCTAACATGCAACAGTTTGAATACCATCTTATTTATAGTAATTTGACTGTTTTGTTTGAATACGGTAAAATAACAATTAAATAAATTGTTGTTTAACAATTTTTTCCGATAAATTTCTAACAGCGTGTAGAATAGAGAGCAGTAGGTGAGTCGAATGTTTGGTATTACAAAAAGGTTTAAAATTATGGCTTTTTTTAAACAAGTATTTTAACGTAATAGAAAATTTTTTAAACAAGTATTTTAACTTAATAGATACTTTAGAAAAATATTATGGAATAGAAAAGTTGGAATCGGGCGTTAAAAAAAAACAAGTTGTCTCATAAAACATAACGTAAAATTCAAAAAAATGTTTGTGCAGCTACACGTGCCGGAGCATTAAAAAGTAATCTATTTTAACAAAATAAAAGCTTTATAATATGTAAAATAGATTAACGTAACGCTTGGTGATATCTTAAGATTAATAAAATTATCTATACTTTAAATAAAAATAAGCTGGATACTACATGTAGATAAATTATTTTACTTGAAACTAAAACATATACAAATTTTTATATTTTTGCATTCAACACAATTTTCAAAAAATTACTATTTTTTTTTCGGAGCTAGATGCCAATTTAAATATTGTAAAATGGAACTCAAGGAGTTCCAAATGAAAAATAAGCATAATTTTTAGAGCATTTAAAAATCGTTTAGTGAACTAATTTTTTTTAATTCTCTGTTATTTTTTTTTTTCATTTTTGTATTATTTTGATAAAAATACTGAGAAAAAAGTATGGTCGAAACTACCAGAATAAAGAAAATTTTATAGTGTTTAAGGCTCTATGGGAACAACAAAAATCTCGTTATAGTTTACCGAAGCACTTTGGTAATGATTTTAGTAAAATTAACCAAATATTAGATAAAATTTGATGAAATTTTATCTTTATGCATGGCATAAAAACATTTATTCGGTTTAATTTATTTTTCTGTTTTGTATTTTTATTAAATGTGTGGTACTAAAAACCTAAAATTTTGAAAAACTGAATTTCCAATAAACAGTTACCATTTAAACGGAAAAATTAATTATAAAATGAATGGTTTAAATACCATCTATTTTGGTTTAATAAACCATTTTTTTCTCGTTTTACCAGAAATGTCATTATCATGCAGTATGTTAATTTTACAAGAATTTTTTTCTCCTTGAGTTAATAAGTTAAAATCGGCTTCTATCAAAGTAATGTTATATTAAATTTAAACGAAACGACTTACACGAGTTTTTGTAACTAGTGTTTCAAATTTTGATGAGCTCATATTGAAAAATATTTTTATTGCATTAATGTTTACATTTTCTAATTAATCAACTGATGCTAATTAATCTCCCGCGAGGAAAGATTTTTATAACATATTCGGCGAACGTAAACACTTATCTATTAAACTAAATTGGATCAGTTTTGTTTTTGCACTGCGTAATTTTTACTTCAAATTATAATCGCTTTATAAGACTTCATTGTTAAGAAACTCATTAAAATATGCTAAAATGTCTGATAACAAAAGATGTATCTAGTCTTTTTTCTTTTTAAAACAGATTATTATATATTCTAAGATGTCTAAGAGAATAAATGTAAAATAATAGAAAAGACATTTTAAATTTTTTTAACACAGTTTTATTGTATTTAAAAATGTAAATTTTTATCTCATTTTTGTTTTTAAAGGGTCAATCCAACGAAGAAGATACAATAACTTATTAACTTCAAATACATAAGATTTTATGAGAATTTACAAATGTTATTTCTACGTATTATAAAATCGCTTTCAAGGATTTTACAGTACTTTTTCAAGAAAGTATTAAAGATACAAGTTTCGAAACGCAAAATCTTTTTTAAGCTTGTTAATTTTTCCTTCATTTGTTTCTGTATCAATATGCTTAAACAAATTTAAGTAGAAAGTAAAACGATTCCAAGTATTAAAACTTTTTAACTGAAATTCATTTTTAAAAAATCGTTTGCTGTATTTTTAGCTTTCAGCTTCTTTTTTTTAAAATCGTAATTCTGCAAAAATATGTTTTAACTAACCTAAATAGAAAATAACACGATTCAAATTATTAAAACTTTTTATCTAAAATTCATTTTAAACAATCGCCTGCTGTATTTTTAGCCTCTTTTTTCCGTTGTAATTCTTTATAAATATGTTTCAACAAACTAATAATAATATGAAACGATTCAAAGATTTAGAACATTTAAACTGAAATTTATTTTCAAAAAATCGTTTGCTGTATTCTTAGCTTATTGATTTTTTCCCCATTGTAATACTGTCTAAATATGTTTAAAAATCTTAAGTAGTAAGTAAAGTACTTTTAAGAGATAATAATCTTAAGTTTTTCAACTGAAATTAATTTTTCAAAAATCATTTTATGCCAGTTTTTCTTATAACTTGAGTAAAATTTTTAAAGCGCATGAGATTCGGGAGAAAGTTCAAGAATCAAATTACTATAAATTTAAAACTAACTTTCCATTTGCGGAATGGAAAAACGCTCCAAACGGAGCAGTGTTCTGAATAACATGCCTTTCAGGCTGCGTTTTTCAACTGCCCAAGTTCTCTCCCGAACTAATTCTTTCAAAACTCATGCAATTTGGGGTCCATCCTCCATCATGTAGATAAAACGGAGAAAAAAGATCTGGCGACTGTGCAGTGTCTACTTATACTCTCTTCACTTTCTAGACTTTATCAGTGTTGACAAGTTTGGAAAACGGCAGCCATTAAAAAAGCAAGATAACAACCGAACACCAAAGGAAAAAAAAAAGAGGAAGAAATAAAGAACGAATGATCGTCCAAACGATGAAGCGAAGTGAAGAGAAGAATTAAGGGGGGGGGAGGAGTGGAATTGTTTATGGGCGATGAGGGTCTGCTGATATTTAAAAAGCACTTAAAAGAAAGATATATTCCGAAGATTCCGCTTAAAAGTTTCTTTTTCTTGGAATTAAAAGTTTGGTATAAATAAGTGGTATAAAGAGAATTGGGGTTAATTTTATTTTCATGCCAATTACCCAGTCGTGGAATTTATTTGCAGATTTAAGATGTAGTTTTATTCATTTTTTATGTTTGCCGTTTTGAGTATGTGGTTCAATAAAGTTTTTATTTAAAATCAATGCACGCATAAATTGGTTTATCTTGTAATGGAATTAGCTTGAATAATTGATATTGAAATTAATGTTTTAAGAAATATTTGACTGAATTAAATAATTTGACCTTACAGTTTATAGTTAATGAAGTCCGTAAACAAATTAAAACGTACAACGTTGTCGGTGGGTTAAAATTCTCTTTCTTCTTATTTATAATTTGCAGTTAACTTCACGTGTTTGTATCAGGTTCATACATGATGTATTTATTTTTGTTCAGTTTCGTAGAAGTTTTTTTTTTTTTTTTTACCCCACTCAGACGGAATCACGTAGCTATTATTTTTTCTGTACTAAATCAGAGTAGTAAACCAAATTTTCCATGAGTTGTTTGGATGTATTTCATTGGTGCCTTTCGATCCAACAGTAATACATTCAAATGAGTTTTAAAGGAAAATCGAATAAAAGCACCGACAGTGATCTATTAGATTGCTTCGTACTTTGCGACAGGAATATTGGAGCAATATATTGATACTTGTCAACTATTTGAAGAAATAAATTTATGCTTGTCAACTGTTCTGAGCATAAAGTTTATATACTTCTTTTTTTAACTATTTGGAGCAATAAATATTTACTTCTGAATTAGTATAAAATGTGAATTTTTTTAAGTTTATGAATTAAAACTTAACTATATATTGGATGAAAGAGTTCAAAACAAGCAAGTCAATTATTAAATCCACATTGATTGGAACTACCTTCAAAAAAATAGGTAAATAATAGATTTTTGTTTAAAAAAAAGTAAAGGAAATATTACTACATCAATATATTATGACCAATTATAAATATAAATGATGCTTTTAAAAAACTATTGAAAACGCAGATGTTTCGGCTGAACTATTGCCACTTGATATAAAAAAAGTGCAAAGATTAACCAGAAAGTATAGAAAATGCAAATGAAACATATAATTTAAAATTAGTTATAGCTAAAAAAAAAATAATAATTTTATAGTCATCTCATTGCTGAGTAACAATCAGAGCGACTGTGTTTAGTTAGAGGGCTCAAAACATCTGAATTTTGAACTATACCAGACGATAATGCTAAAAATTTCAGACGACCCCGGCTTGAAAAAGATCTTGGTGCGGAGATTTTTTTGCAGTCCTCCAAGGATTAAAAATACAAAACCAAAATAATTTCCAGCGTGTCTCTAACATACGCATGTTTGCAGGCGGGGAAAAAGAGACATGCTGTGAATTTATAAAAAAATAATTGATATTCAAAGTCTTAGCACTGAAGGGAAATGTAATATTTGATAAGTCATTCAGTCGCTTAGGAATTTTTTTCATTCTCCAGAATATTCAAGGATTCTTGTTTAGAAAAAAATATCAAAGTTGGGTATTTAACCCTTTTATTTAGAAAAATATCAGCACGCTTCCTACGAAAGGCGGATACACAAGTCCATAACCATGAAAGATAAATCTCTACAGTGACGGTTGCAGAAGCGACGAGTGTAATTGCGGTTATAAGCCGACACGAACTCACGTCAAAATGAGTGATATCTTCGGTATCAATGTATTTATCGTCTGCTTTTAGGGAAACCCTCAGTGTTATGATTAGGAAGCTCGATTCATTGCAGAGCATGACGGAACAGAAAATTCGTTCAAAATGGTTCGCTCGCTTGTCAACGAGTTTGTTACAATAACAATCTGAGCAAAGAGCAAAATCACGTTCTAATGTCTTTTGTCAATGTCAGACGATATTTTTTATCCCTTTCAATTCAGCTCTTCCTTACCTGCATAAATGTAGAAGGAACTGAAGTGAAAATCAGAAAAGCGGAACGTGCGTTTTTATTGGCTTAGACCGTGGTTGAAAAGGAATAATTATAGAAATCTTCCATTGAATATATTTGTGTTATCTACTTTTGTTATTATAATAATAAAAAAAAGGATCATTTATGTTAGGAGATGCCTTTCATAGTATCGTTTGAACTGCTTTGATTGGATGTTTACTTTGTCTAATTTATGTAGGCGGAAGTTCGTTTATTTTATTTTATTTATTCATTTTATTCTTTAAGTTACTTTTTCTATATGTATTGCTTTAAAAGTAATTTGGTTGTTTGTTTTATTTGCAAATTTTAACTTTAGTTAAAAGTTTATTGCATTAAAATTTATTATTATTTTTTTTTAACAACAGGTTGTTAACGTTTATTTAATATCTATCCTAAATATATCTATCCCAAATGTATCCTAAATAATAGGAATATTATTTGTAACATCAACACATTTTTGTTATTAAAATTTCAAAAACATTTAAGAGGGCAATATTTAAATAATTATTATATGTTTCGTAATTTCTTTAAAACTAAAGTATTTATAATATTGAAATGATAAAATTAAATTCAACTTAATATTTATTTAAACATACTCATTGTGTAAGGCTTTAGAATGTTCCACAAAATAGTAAACTAGATTTCATAATTACTTCATGATTATTACTCCATGACTAATCTTTAAATAAATCGGAACTCGCAAAATAAATAAAAGAACTTCAAATATTCTGTTTTCAAACTAAATGGTATAAATCTAATACATAATACAGTTTTATATGTTAATGGAGTCTAATGAATATATAGTGTAATAATGAATATATTTTAAGGAGTGTAACACAAATATTCATAAGATGGAATCTAAAAACGATTTTTTTTTAATGAAACGTATTTCTATTTTATAACCGTCGTTGAATAGCTGACCCAATTTTTGGGTTTATGACAAAAGTTTCTTTTTTAATGACATTCTTAGTCTATTTTTTGACAAACGAGTTTAAAATCATTACGAGTTTAATACGAGTTTAAAATCATTATTTGTAACAAGAGACCATAAAAATGTTTTTTGTTTCATTTCATTTTATAACCGTCGTTGAGGAGCCGACCCAATTTTTGGGTTTACGTCTACCAATGTTCAAGTCCGTAGCCTTGTAATTTTGAACACAATCCAGAAGACAAGGGAACTCCTGGATCAAGTATTGGGAAATATTTGCCTTCGTGGAGGAATTTTTTTTTTATGGAACTAACCCGCATTTGCGTTGCATGGATAGGAGGACCGCGAGAACCACCCATGGTTAACCTGACATCAAGGGGACTCTAACCCATGATCCGTCTACCACCGAGGATATTTTACGTCAGCACTGTGACCGGTCCAAGCCGGATGTGGAATTCGTATCTACCAGCCATCGCCGGGATCGAACCCCGGTTTACCTCATTGGAAGGCGAATGCTCTAACCCCCTGAGCCATCGCGGCTCGTTATATATCTATTGAAGTAAACAGTAAGGTGAAATTGATAAATGATGATTTTTAAATGAAACCTTATGAGTTGTGGTGGCTCAGGGGATAGAGCACTCGCTTCCCAATAATTTGCCCTGCGTTCGTATCCCAGCAATGGCTGGTCGATACGAATTCCGCACCCGGCTTGCTCCGACCACAGTGCTGATGAAAAATATCCTCAGTGATCGACGGATCATGGGTAAGAGCCCCCTATCCGTCAGGCTGATCGAGGGAGGTTTTCGAGGTTTTTCTCTCCATGTAACGCAAATGCGGGTTAGTTCCATCAAAAAGGCCTCCACTCAGACAAATTTCTCCCAATACTTGATCCAATAGTTCTCATGTCTTCTGGCTTGGTTTCAAAATTTCAAGGTATGTATGTAATGTACCTTTTCTTTATACAGTTTTAGAACAAATTGTAAACACCACGAGTAGGTAAAATTTCAGTATTTTTAAAACAAAGCGAAATTCAACTATTGTTTAACAAAAGTAAAAAGTAATTTTTAGACTAATTTAGAAGTAAGAGTTCAGAATTTTTTAAATTACTATTTTTTTTGTTAAAAAATATTCTGCCTTTTTTATTTATGCTTTAACTAATACATTAACTATTCAAACTATATTTTACAAGAAGGCTATTTTGTGTGTGTGGGGGGGGGGAATAAATATACCGCTTAAAGCGTTTTCCAAGAAAATCCACTTATGTCAAAAAATCAAGTGGAGTTCCCCTATTTCAGGATCTCAATCGAATTCGTCTGATCAAAAACTTGACAGACGGCAAGTCGAAATAATCCTTTACGAAATAATCCAAAATTGTTTGGTATAAGTTTTGAACATAAAATTGCCAATGTATTAATGATTTAATTTTTTCATTATATATTTTTTAGTAACTTATTTGAATATTTGTTGATTCTTATAATAACAACTAAATACATAAATATTTGTCTTGAAAAATTTAACTTTGAACTAACGATACTTTTGAAATTTTAAAAGTTGAGACTTTCCTTTACGGATTAATGACTATAATTTTATTCTATAAATTTGCTTAAATATTATAGTCTACATATCAAATTTGTATTTAACAGTTTAAATCCTGATTGTCTTTCTTTTGTCGTCAGACAGCACTAAATTTCCAAAGAAATTTAAAAAACACGTAAATTTTTTAAAAAAATTCTTGCATTATTAAATAAATTCTTAGCAATTTTCTTAAAGATCAAATAATAAATTAACTGGAGTTTGAAAAAAAAAGGAAAAGTTTTTTTGCTTAACTAAAATGTTGACAGACTTTTACATCGTAACTTTTGTAACAGTGTCTAATGTAATGTAATAATTACATGTCTATTTTTGAAATATTTGTGTTCAACTTATATTATTAAAAATAAAAGGTTTTTCTCGCTATTTCTAAGCTAAATACAATATAGATTTTGGCTACATATTCTATGTACGGAAACTCCGGATCAGCGTTCCCAATTTCTTTTGGATCGCTTTACAACTCGCGCTTGCTTTGTTCGCTCTCTAGATATCGAAACATTATAGTCCAATTATCGATATATTTTTTTAATACAAAAATATACAGAACTTATCTAGTAAACTATTTGTACTTATTTAAAAAAAAAATAATTTACCCCAATTTAAAAAACAATAAGTTCCGAGAGAACTTGATTGGCTATTTTCCTTCCATTGCTAATGCTATGTGCGCTAAAATAAAATTTCAAGAAACTAATAAGACAAAATTAAATTTAAAATTTTTTTTTTGTTGTTGCAATAAATAGCATATCTTAGAAAAATGCGAAATATATAAAAAATCTCAATTGTGAATTTTTTTGTGTCTCACGCTGATTTTTCTTTTGCAAGCAAAATACACTTAAAAAAATTGACAAAAACTCAGCGATTTTCAAAAGATTTTTAAATTAGATAAACAATTACATTTAAAATATTTCAATAAATTCTTAGCCTTTCCGAATAGCGACAAATTCTGCCTCGTACAATTATAAACTTTGACAGACGAATTTTCAAACGATTTTTAAATTAGATCAACAATAACATTTAAAATATTTCAACAAGTTCTTAGCCTTTCCGAATAGTGACAAATTCTGCCTCGTATAATTATAAACTTTGACAGACGAATTTTCGAACGATTTTTAAATTAGATGAACAATAACATTTAAAATATTTCAATAAGTTCTTAGCCTTTCCGAATAGTGATAAATTCTGCCTCGTACAATTATAAACTTTGACAGACGAATTTTCAAGCGATTTTTAAATTAGATGAACAATAACATTTAAAATATTTCAATAAGTTCTTAGCCTTTCCGAATAGTGATAAATTCTGCCTCGTACAATTATAAACTTTGACAGACGAATTTTCAAGCGATTTTTAAATTAGATGAACAATAACATTTAAAATATTTCAATAAGTTCTTAGCCTTTCCGAATAGTGACAAATTCTGCCTCATACAATTATAAACTTTGACAGACGCCACACCGCTTTCTGAAATTCGTCTCGCTATTAATCATTGACAAATACGGAGCTTAAAAACGTCGGCATTGACTCCAAAAAACCTTCATCTAAGCTCTCCCTAAAGCAATCCCAGCACCTTGACTGGTAATAATGATAATTAGCTAATACTGGTGACTTGCAATCACTATCGCTGTGAGGAATAATAACACCATCAAGCAGCCAGCCTCATCAACGCACCTTCAGAAAATTTTTCTAAAAAACCTTTGATCTTTATAGAAGAGATGATATCTGGTTCAGAAATCAACTTTAAAAAACGAGTTTTCGCCGATCATAGATGGTGAAACATTAAAAAGGCAATTTTCTTTGCTGTGGTAAATGGGCGTAACTGTCATAAATCTTGAAAGCAATTGGACAATGGTTTTTTTTTTTAATGCTACATTTTCTGGTAACTGTTTGACTCGTGTCTCTAAACCGAGTCTGATTTGAGTTTAATGTAAAACAATGACTTATTTATTGTAAATATATTCCTCTTGACTTATATTCATAAGAATACCATTAACTCAGTTACAATTATGGATGAAAAATTAAAAATCGTTTTTAGTTTTGTGTAAGTATTTAGTTATGGCAGACATAATAGAGTAATTTTTTCTTGCATATATTAGTCTGGTTTCAGTAATTTACTTTCTCGTTTGTTCTTTTTTATTAGGGTGACATGGTTAGCACTTGAGCTCCTATGTTCTCTAGAAATTAGCAAAGAAGAAATTTAATAACGAAATTGAGTATTCATCATTTTTATTATCACAGGATAGCGTTCGCAGTTAGGATCATAATAAACATTCAAATCACAATCAGGATTAAAAATAAAATTGCAGACATAGGCAAAGCTATAATCATGATTAAACTCATAATCAGAATGTAAGTAAGGCTGAAATCATAATTAGGATAATAAGTAAGACTGAAAACGTAAGCAGAATTATAATCAGGATTGAACTCATAATCAGCAGGATTGAACTCGTAATCAGAATTGAATCAAGACTGAAATCATAATCAGGATTATACGTAAGATTGAACCTAACTCTTCTCTTTAAAACTACCACTGATTCTCATGTTACATCGTCAAGAAAAAGTTTTTAATTAAATTTGATAAAGATTTCACAAAATGGTAATTTGCTGGTTTACATCTCAAATCAATAAAAAAATTAATTTTACAGCGCATTCTTATGCAATATTTATCTTCGGTTTCATTATCTAATTCTTATTTATTTTAGGTTATCACAAGTAAAATTAACGTTAATAATTTAACGATGCATGGTGATGACGTCACCGAATTCGTACTTTAAAAGGTATATATGAAACCACGTGTTTTTTCTATTGATACTTGCGGCTTTAAAACGTGTCCCTATAAACTTAAGTAATAGAAACTCAAAAAGAACAAATAAAAAAATAGAATTGAAGTTATCAAGCGTACAATTTTAATATGAATATATCTTAAATTGTAGCCAAAATTTACGTTGTAACTTTTAAAAAACTGTTTATACGCCAATTTTATAACGATTATGAATATAGAGACTTTCACAAATTGTAGAAGAAACTGACGTTGCACCTTAAAAATTTGCGTATACATTTAATTTCACCGTGAATCTAAAGTTAAGAATATCCTTGATTGTAAAAGAAATTTATGTTACAACTTTTGAAAAATTGTTTATACGAGCAAATAAATAATGAATATGAATTGAGAAAATTAGAGTTACAGCAGAAATTGACGTTGCTCTTTAAAAATAATTGCATAGATTTCAATTCCTGTATTAATCTGAATGTGAGAATCTCTTGGTTTATCACAGAATTTGACGTTGCAACTTTTTAAATATTTAGTGCTCTTGTAATTACACCATAAATATGATTTCTTGAACTAATTTTCTAGTTTCCTTTCAAAACCTTTGTTTTGTTTTCAAAACATTCCAAGACAGTAATTTTGACGAATGCAGAGCCTGGGTAAGGCAGGGGCATTCGGGGCATTTGCCCGGGCCCCCACTATCAGAGGGGAAATCGAATAGAAAGTCTATTTTACGTTTCCAACAAAATATCAGTACACAGAGTAAAATCCGTCAGTTTTATGTTAGCTTCTTCATTAACCTAATCTATATTTCGTAAATTCATGACTTCCTAGGGCGAAATTCAGCTAAATTTTCGCAATCACGATGGACAAATTTGTCCAATCAAAATCCTGTATTTCTACAAATCGCAAAATGCGATATGTTTTCACAAATACAGGCCACTGGTTGACTTAATTGAGCCATCGTAATTGCAAAAATTTAGCTGAAATCCGCCCTAATGTCTGGAAGGATATGAATTTTTCGCAGCTAGATGACAAAGTTAACAATCAGGAAACTGCATTATGCATGATGGGCATAAAATTGTCTGGAAATTAATGAAATGGACAGAACGATATTTCGTCTGACCATTGGAGAGGAGGGGACTTCATCGCTATTTTAGGTTCTAGTTAAAAAAAATTTTGTTATCAATAATGAGTTGAAAAACTTTATGGAATCATTACTAAAGCAGAGGAAGGCCCCACAAAGAAATATTTGATTCGGGGCCCCAATTAGGCTAAGTCGGGCCCTGGACGAATGTGTAATTTACGCGTTGTTATAAAACCCTGCGGTATTTTAACTTGTTTATTTATAATATCTCCAATCATCCAGAAATGCAATTAAAAAACGCAATATTTTCAACCACTTAAACTGCAAGTTATTATTTTAAAACAGGAGAAGCCGTATTAAGTAGAAAGAAAAAAACCCAACCAGACTTTTCATAAAACTCATAAATAGCAATTTATTCTACCTGAAAGCAACACTTTAATCCTTGTTGTGTTTTTCAACAGGCAATCTCCTTGCCATCTGCATATCTGAACTCTATAACCATGCTCTGATAAACATCTCTTGAATTTTCATAAACCGAAGAGAAATATAATCCTAACTACCACTTTTCAACAGAAAATATGACAACCTTGAAAATAAAAAAAGACAAAACACTCATCACAAAACCCCAACATGTATAAAGTTGAGTTTTTTTGCCTAATGAAAGCTTCTACGGTTGGGATGATTTCGCGGTAGCTATCTTTTTGGTAATAACATAGCCGTTTCCGTATCTGCACAAAGGAAGTAAATTTACGCCTTGTTATATGCCAAAAGTCTAGATTGGCGAAGTATTTTTCAAAGTCACGTGCTAACGGCCTTGATAAAATGGTTTAATAATGGTTATTTGATACGGTTTTGAATGTGATAAAGATACCTTAGATGGAAAAAGGTTTTTTTGGTGTTGTTCAGTTCAACCTTTTTTCAATGTAATTAGTTGTGGGGCAAAATAATATGGACTAAACTGTTGCCTTTTGAGTATTTAAAAAAAATACTTAATATTTCTCGTCCATGGTATCCAAAAGTATACTTCAAAGTATACATCGTCAGAAACTATTACTTTTTTAGTGACAAATGATTCAGTGCACATTCTGTTTTTCATGATTTGCAATCTTTAATTAAAAGAAATTGATAAAGGAAAATGTTTGTGATATTATCATATAAATTTGGACAATTTGAAGAATAATTTCAGTAGATTTTACATAAATATAAGGAGGTAATATCTATTTTTAATGAAAAACAGAGAATAAAATCTGCTAGTGTGAAAAGAAATTCCGTGCTTTAATAATGCTTCTAAGTTACGGAAATATTAAACTATGATCGTTTGTTCATTTACATGATAATAACAATTTTTATTTTCAGGCTTTCATTTATTAAGATTTTATTAACAATTTTCCTTCAGGCTTTTATTTATTAAGTTTTCATTTAGTTCTATCAGAATCATTGGCAGAGTAGGACGCCATTTTCTTAGCAGCAAATAAGAAGCAAAATTTTCTTAAGGAAAAGGCAGAAGAACTTTAAAAATCTACACAGAACATTGGTTTTTTTTCTGAAACTGAACACGCTAAACACGTGAACTGATAACTTCCGATTTCGAGACATCAACATTTCTTGCTTTATACCAATGAATAAATATGATTTCAGAACGAGCAGAACTTCAAAAGTTAAAGGATATTCTTCTCCTTTATAGAATAATAAATATATTTCTGTATCTATATAATTCGGAAAACAACAATAAAGAATAATCCAAGTTACTTAAAACAGTATCATTTGCGTTGGTTAATAATAAATTTTTATCGTTTTCATGGTAAGTGTTTTTTAATTTTGAAAGAATAATTTTAACTAGAATTCAGCTATTCTGTTTTTAAATTACAATTGAAGTTCATATCGAGATCTTACAATTATAAAATTTTGTTGTGTGGTAGGTCATCTAAAAGTAATGAAGGTATAATCTATATATTATTTGAGAATAAAATTTTCAAACTAGGAACATTTCATTTGGAATTCTTTGGATTTATAAGGCAAGTAAGTGTTTTGATTTTTATAATAAAAAGTTTACTTGTATATAATTTTTTTTCTTCTATTTTGATGATAGTTCTCTACAGAATGGTTTTTTACGCCTGATAAAGACTTTAAAAATAAGAAAACGAAGCAATATGAAAGTTTTTAATTTCAATATGAGGAATTTTTAGAATCGTTTTTTATCGTAAGAATTCTTTATTTTACGTTTTTTAGTTTATAATTTTTTGATAAAAATTATTGCCAATTGCAAAATTAAATGGTATAACATTATGTGTTTATGCATACTTCTCACATATTCTAATGTTTGTAGTAATGTTATTCTGAAAAGTATGGAATGTAGAGTTTAAATAGATCTTTCATATTAGATCATTAAATTTAGAAGAGCGATTTCTCAGGCACTAGTTCTAATAAGAAGTTTTCTTACAAATATTTTTCAATGTGTGTTTGATGTCCCTTCTCTAAAAAATAAAAAAAAAAGAGATTCCATTTTGTTTTCACTTGCATAAGAAAGAATATCAAAAATTTTTCTTTTTTTAAATTTAACAATCCCCAATAACGAAGGAACACCACTATGCTACACTGAAGAAATCTCCAGTGCAACTGATGATCTTGTTCTGCATTCGTCTCAAATAACAGCGCCCCCTATAGGTCGTTGCGTTCGCGAATAATTAAAAGCCTTGAGGTTGAAATGTCGTTAGAACGAATAAGAATAAGCATATTTATGTAAATCTTTACCACTGACGTGTAAATATAATAATTCTTCAACTTTTGGTAACTTATATTAGTCTTGTTTGTTTCTAACATGCTTTATTTCTATACCTAAACTATGAGATAAGCAAGCTTCAAGAATTTTTGATTTTTCTAGCAGTTTCACCTATTTCTATTTTTTAAAGATTTTGTAAAAATGCTGTTACCATGACAGCGAACATTTTAAGCTCTAACCACGGTTTTCCTCATTGAAGTTTTTTATTTTTGAAACTGTGCCCTAGCCACATTAACGCCACATAACAGTGATTGTCTAGAAACCCTCCTTGAAAATGAGCTAACTGCTAGGAAAAAAAAAAAAAAACAAACATAATTTTAATCGATGCTTCCGTTTTCGAGTTATCAGCGAACATATATCCAGACAGCCTTTCTCGTTTTAATATATTTAGAGAAGATGTAAAAAGAAGAAATACAAAAGTATTTTTAAAATACTAAGAAAATTCTAGGAATTTGAAACTACTTTACAATACGAAATTTGCATTATTAATTAATTTTTTTGGTGAAATTATGTGTAGGCTTAAAGGGCTTGAAAAAAAGGTGAAAAGAACTATTTTCACTTAAAGAATTTATTTTTATGTTTTTCATTTAAAATAACAATTTGAAAAAAATATCGATAATCCACTATGTGAAAATAAACTGAAGTTATTTTATTATTTTTTTCCTTAAATGCTTAATTCACTTTATAAAAAACTTTTTTCAGTTGTTTTAAAGTGACGATTTTCGTCGTTCGTAAAGTAAATACTGCCATTGTTAAGTTTCATTTGTATTTCGTTAAATTGATTTAGCGTAAAAAACTAAAAGAACTGAAAATTCTAATCTGAATGGATTAAAACTAATGTGCTTAAAATAAAAAAAAGGAGCTTTTGTATTATATTACATCAAGTTTTCCAATTTTAACATGAAGCGAAAAAACTTTTTTACCTGAGCAATTTCTTTCGTAAAAGAAGAGGAAACACCGTATCGTGTTTTCTGCTTGAATTTCTCCTTAGTTTTTTTCTACTTTTTTCTTTTCACTTTTTTTTTCTTTAAAGAGAATGGAATTTTAAGCGAATAAAATTACAGTTTTTTTTTTCCTTCATGGTTTTTCTCTCTGATCCTTCTGCTTTATTTATTTTTTAAATTCGACTGAGACGAAATAAAACACACCAGCAACTTTACATCGTTGTTTCAACGATAAAAATAAGAAGAAGAAAATTGAAAAAAAAAAGTAGGGTAAATAAGGGGTGAAGAAAAATAATATAAATTATTCTTTTAGAATGGTAAAGGTGGTATGTTTTATTACTTTCTCTTGCGCTTGCTTCAAATTCCTGGAAAAAAAAGGAATTCATTTTAAATTCCTTGTACTTCTAAGCTAGTAAACGATGCCAATAAAAATGTTGAAGTGACCAGGGTTGATCAATAAAATTAGGCAGTAAAATGATTTTAAAAGTGCGAAAAATTCTATTGTACACCTTCTATTAAAGAGGAAGAAATTATCGTAAGTGTTTAGTAAGAGATTAAATATAAGATACAATTACATTTTTTTTAAAGGATTTTAAACTGCATTGCTGTTCCTCGCCATCTTGGAATTTAGTTTTAACTTTTTTATTTTCATTTTTCGATATGTTTTTCGTTATTTACAAACTTCTAATGATAGGAAAGTACACTACAATGTAGTATTTTAATATATATGTATATATACCCATGCAGCAGAGATAAGCATTAATTACGTGAAAATAACGTTAAAATGCCACAAGGTTTAGAGCAAAAAAACGTTTATTTAAAACGTTTTATTTCCGTTTCGAGTGGTAGTCTCGAATTAGGTAAAAAAGCGTTTATATTTGGGCTGTTTTTAACGTAAAAATGACGGATTTTTGCCGTTATTTTGACTAAGGTGAATTTCGTAACCAATTTTTAACGTATTTTTTACGTTTTTTTCACCAAACTATTTACGTATATTTTTGGTTCTATAAATTCGTTATTTTCACCAAGAATATTTACGTGTTTTTAACGCTTATTTTTATTAAAATAACGTACATTTTACGTTATTTTAACCAAAATACAAACGTATTTTATCCATACTATTTACGTATTATTAACGCTTATTTTGAGCTTTATTTACGCATTATTAACGCTTATATATCAATATTTTTAACGCTTATTTTGAGCTAGGTGAATTGATAAATTTTTCGCGAAAATTTAACTAAATTAATTTCAATTTATCGTAATTTTAACCGAATTGTTAACAATAGCATATTTTAAGTTTTTTTTTTTTNATAGAATTGACTAAACATGTTTACTATACCATCTATTTATATCTAATTATTTTAATTGAACTAAAACATCGCTTAATACTCTTTGATAACATCACTTTCTTTTACTTCAGATACCAGAGAAACAGGATTTGTAAACGCTATCACTGCTGCAGGCATTATATTCTCCATCACACAGGCTTGTAGTTATGGACAATTATTGGATTGCTCCTGCGAGAGAAGCAGTCCACCTGCTGCTCTTCCACCTCCACCCCAGATTTCCACGGAAGAACGGTGGGAATGGGGCGGTTGCAGTGACAATATCAATTTCGGCTATCAAAAATCAAAGGAATTTATGGATGATCGGTTTAGAAAACGAAGTGATCTCAAAACTCTATTGCTAAAGCATAATTATGAAGCTGGGAGATTGGTAAGTAATTAAAATGATACAGCCTTTTTTTTTTACCCTCAGAAGCAACGATGCTCGAAAAGCAACTTGGATAAAGCACAAATCAACCACAGAAATGAACATACTATAGTTTCGGTTCTCTTAAATAAAAAAAATCTTCCTCAGTGTCGCCAAAGAAAGTTTCTTTCTTCTTGTTTAGACACTGAGGATGGTTCTTGTTGTTCGACTGAGACAAATATTTTTTTAATACTCTTGGAAGCTTCAATATTCGAATTTAAAGTGAAAAAACAACGTGAATAATGCAGAAATCAAGTACAGAAATGGACATACTATAATTTCAGTTTTCTCAAATAAAGAACCTTCCTTAGTGTCTAAATATACACACAAACACAAAAATCACGAAAGATGAAAGTTTTTTTTTCTTGTTTAGACACTGAAGAAGGTTCTTGTTTTTAGAACCGAAACTATAGTATGTCCACTTCTGTCCTTGATTTGTGCTTTATGCACGTTGGTTTTCACTTAGTCTACGAAGCTCAAAAAATACCTCATCCTTTTGAATCTTCGAAACAATGCTGTCTTATAAACACGTAAGCCGGGCAGTGACGACAGAGCTCCCACCTCCAATGAGGTAACCCGGGTTCGAATCCGATAGCTTGTCGATGCGAATTCCGCACCCGGCTCGCACCGACCACAATGCTGACGAAAAATATCATCAGTGGTAGACGGATTATGAATTAGAGTACCCCTGCCATGAGGCTAAATGCGGTTTTCGTGGCTTTCCCCTCTTCGTAACGCAAATGCGGCCTAGATCCACCAAAAAGTCCTCCCCGGAAACAAGTTTCTACCAATACTTGATCTAGGAATTCCCTTGTCATTTGGGTTGGGTTAAAAATTATAAGGCTACGGTGTGGAATATTAGTAATCGTGAACTCAAAATTGACTAGGCTGTTCAATGACGGTTATAAAATAAAATACATAAGCTTTTCGGAAACTAAAGTCTGAATCAGATTAGCTTATAAGCCATACAATGCTCACTAAACTCCCCACAAACCTTGCTCGTTAAACGTCGGCATTTGCATTGGTATTGTTGTAACGTGTTTTGCTGTCAGTTTAAAATGTTTAATACAGTTGACCTGTCCACTTAAATTTGAAATTCGGCAAGTGATTCGATTTTTGACCATACGAGGCATCCGGAGGTTCATTTTTGTCTGAAAGTTTGTCATTGAATGAGAATACTAGAACATATTTTGCTATTCAAATCCGAAATCGAATCAGATCTTGAGGGTGGGAACGAATTGACTGCCCATAATACAATTCGAGATTTGACGTTGAGTATTTTTATTAGTTTCTCAAAATTCAGCCACAAACGACGAGGTGAAAGATTGGCTATAATTTTAAGACTAGTTATCCTCATAGACCATACAGTTCAATAACTCAAGCATACAAAAGCTTGTAGAACGTTAGTACAAATGTTTAAAAAAAAATACTACATGTAGAACATATAAAGAACATGTAAGGAAAAATGAAAGCTGTTTTTGTTGAAAATCCATGACGATTCATGTAGTATTAAAAAATCAGTCCTCACTTTCCAAAAAATCATTGTATCAGTTTTAGAAATTTATTATTAAGGCTGGAAAAGTAGTAGTCAAGGTAAAACTAATTTTGCCATGTTTTGACGATTTTTATGAATAGGGTCATTTTAAACAGGTCATTATTGAATGCATCAAGATGAGGGAAAATAATGCTAATTTTCATTTTGTGATGAAATAAAATAAATTCTTGCTAAATGGTATTACTTATTATTGTATGGTCTTTCTCTAGATCAAACATTAAACGGAGTGTCAAATTTCAGGGAAATAATAATTGGATATAAAGGAAATAATAATAATAAAACATAAGTGTTCTTTTTATTTTTAAAAAAAAAATTTAAGTTATTGTGATGAATGACTGCCATTTGAGTAATAAAATTTCATAGCAATTGTTCCAGTAAGCGTAGATTTCAAAACAACTTCTCACTCTCATGAATTTATTTGTCTCTTAAAGACAAAAACGTGCGATCATAATGAAAGTGAGAAATAGTGGACAAAGGACAGCAAAAAATTTCATCTTCTTTTACGTTATTTCAAACTTTCATTGAATGAAGTCTTATTAGAAATAACAACTGTTACTCATAAATAAATATTATTAACTGCGATAAATGGCAGCATTTCATTTACGACATAATAAGTCTCTTTACTGTTTTAGAAAACAGGAATCGGTTAACTACCTGTTTTGTGATTTGTAGAAAACAAGCATGATTTATATGAAGTTGTTAAGGAATTATTTTCTTTATTTTTATCATATTAATAGGACAGGTTGTTTTTAAATATTAATGATATTTAGTTTTTACTTTAGACTAAGGGATTAAGCTCCATGCTCGCTGCCCCACACTAATCTCATTGATTACTTCGTAATTATTATTGTTTCGAAGCATAAAACAGTTTTTTTTTCTAAGAAAGTTGAAATTATTCACTTAAAATATATGTACTATAGTATGTTGATATATGTTGATTACGCCTTTTTCCCCACTTCTTCGGTTCAACATTTGTTTCTTCAAGTAAATGTATATATATATATAACAGTCGTTGAACAACCGACCCAATAATGGGTTTACGACTACTAATGTTCACTTCCGTAATTTTGAACCCAATCCAGAACACAAGCGTATTTCCGAATCAAGCATTTGGAGAGATTTGAGATAGTGGAGGAATTTCTGATAGAGCTAACCCGCATTTGCATTACACATAGAAGAAAACCACGAAAACCTCCCTCAGTTATCTTGACGGCAAGGGGACTAACCCATGATACGTCTACCACTGAGCATATTATTCGTCAGCACTGTGTTCGGTGCGAGCCGGGTGCGGAATTCGTATGGATCAGCCATCCATTTGATTCGAACCCAGGTCACCTCATTCGACGACGAACGCTCTGTCCCTTGAGCCACCACGACTCACGCAGTATCTTAATAATGATAACAATAATAATAAAGGAATGCTAAAGTGGTACTTATTGGCTATAGGAATTTGTGATGGTAACTGTTTTACCACGTAACCGCCAACGCAACATTTGTCCCTATAACCGATAATTATGAACTTTAATAACGTTACGTACTGCCAAAAATATCGATATTTTCACAATTTATCTCTTTTATGGTTCTAACATGGGTCGATATTTCGTTATACCGAAATAAAATTTAATGATATTTACAACAATATCGTATTCCCTAATGATCTTTGTATATTATTAACAATATTATCTTTTTGATATATAATGTAATTGACATTCATTACTATTTTACAACCCATACGATGGGACATATTTTTGCTGTATTATAGGTTATAAAATTATTAAAATACAATTTTTTGAATATAAAAACTGAATAAAAAGAGTTAAAACCTTCTTCTCTAGAGTTTAAGTCACCATGCATTAAAATAAAAAAAGCATAATGTAGAAATTCATTAATGATGTAAAGAGTGCTTAATTAACTATTAATTTTTTTGACACATAATTTAAAAATCAGTGTATTTAATACTGTGTAGAAAAAACTCTATACTTGTAAATGCTTAAATCTAGTTTTTTTTCCTCAAATTTAATTGTTTTTTTTTTATTTTTTACTTTGACAGAATATTTTTAAAAACGTTCTTTGCAGCATTCTTCAAAATTGTAATTTATTTATTTATTTTCGTATTTTTTACTTTGACAAAATATTTTTAAAAGCAATCTTTGCAGCACTCTTCAAAATTGTATTTTTGACTAAATATTAAAAAAACATTAAATTCTTTTTTGAAAAAATAGTAGCGTAATGAGCCTTTTTAATTACATGTAATTAAGAAAGTGTTTAAATTAATATCTTCTTAAATTTTTGGTGGGACTTCTTTCATAAGCAATCTTATTTATTTATAATTCTTACAAGAGATTAGATTTAAAGTTTTAGAGGTTTAATAAAAACATGTTAATAGAATTTCCTTATAATTTCAAACATATATTCCATGAAAGAATAACCGATTGATTATTTCATTGTAATGATTCAATTTCGATATTAATTAATCTTCAAGCATTTCAAAAATATTTACAAATTAATTCAATATCTTTAATCATTATCTCGGGGTTCACATAGCCTGGTTAAACTCAACCAATCAATTAGAAAATTCCTAATTTATTTCTTTACCAGGAATGAAATATTATTATTCTATCTCTGGAAAAATTTTGATTAGGGTCATAAAAACAATTAGGTACCGGGTTTCTTCCCCAAAAAATTAATCATCTTAGAACCTTATTAAGGGTTCGTCGTTTGCAGAGGGCTAGTATATTGAGATTTTAATTAAAGTTGAACATCCAAGAACGGGGTAAGCTTTCAGCTCTATTTGTTTCCGAATTGCTTATTTTTAATTAATAACCAATCTGAAAAAGGATTTTTTTATCTTCTAACGGCCTCATGGATAGATTTAGATCTTCTGAATCACGATTTTTTACCCAATACATCGTTACGTAATATCAGCAAAAACAACGCAGCTTTTACTTATTGCTTCTGTGCGCTAACTCGTAAAATATAAGAAATCGTTTGCTAACGGTTTTTTTTCTTAATCATTTTATTCGTAAAGTAGACAAAAATATAAAAAATCGTTTGCAGCAGATTTTGTCGTTAGTTTTAAGAATTTAATAAAGTATTTAGAAACTAGCACTCTGGAAATTTTATTTAATTCTCTATAAATTAATCACATACCAATTTGTAGATGCAATGAAAGAATCTGAATAGTTGATTTTCAATTAATTTTGTTATTCAATTTATTTGACTAATTAAGGTTTATGATTGATTAAACTGTAAATCCTATGAAACGAGTAGAAAGAAAATCGTAAATTACATTTAATAAATTGTTGTTAGTTTTGTTTGAAGTTTAGAAAAGAGATCTCAATTTTTTTTCTTTGTGTACTATATTTTCACTAAATTATAGGGGAATATGTTTGTTCATATAAATGGTTCTTTTCTGTTGACAAAGCATTCAAGATATTAGAGTTCAAAAATACTTTAAATCGAATTTTAAAAAAGAGAAATGATAAACTCAAATTGTTTGAAAACTCTTTATTTTGAAATGATACACATTTTGAAAAATGACTAATTTTGGTTTCTTCTAACTGCTTTCTAGAAGTATTTAGATAATCTGCATCACACTTTTCTGTCGAATACATCATTTTATAATACCCATATTACCAATAACAACAATTCAATAAACATTAACAATTTGCAAATCAAAAATATGTGATATGTTTTGTTTTATTAATAATAACTAGTAATAATAACACAATATTTTTAACCAACAATTCTAAAATTAATAAATTTTCAGTTTAGTCTAAATTTTGAATAAATTATGAATGGGCATGTCACGTGCCATTTTGGGTTGCAAAATCATTACACAACAGAAGAGGATACGCGAAATTTATTATTATACATTACAAAATAAAATAAGTTTTTGCATACTTTATGTCGAGAGACTTTTAAGATTTCAGCTCGTTCAAGAAAATTATTAAAAAAAATCAAAATCAGAATAATATTCTTAAAAACCACGTTTTTGTAGTGGAGAATAATAATCAAAAAACAATAATTTGGAAAACGAAAAACGTGGGGCGTATGAAATACATAACAGTAACACTATGTGTGCTCAGATGTGCATGTATATCTGTTATTGTATCGGAATGTGGATGTGTATGTGGTTGTGCATGTGTATGAGTAAGAAAATGTGTTTTGTATATGTATATGTACTGTTATGTATTTCATGCACCACACGTTTTTCGTTTTTCAAATTTTTGTTTTTTAATTATTATTCTCCACTACAAAAACGTGGTTTTTTAAAATATTACTATTATTATTATTTTTATTTTTGTACTCACTTCCGAAATCTCAATTTTTTTACTCACTGTACACAAAACATTTCAACTGACATGAGACACTAATTTGAAATAATCGAATAGACAACAAAAGACAATCGCGAAAATATTAATTTTTCTTTAATTATAATTTTATTTTACTTTGTATATCTTTTTTCTCTTTATTTTCATGCATTGTCATCCAATTCTGAACTATGTGCCAAATTTGAAGTCTGTAGCTAGTCGGGAAGTTAGTTTAAAATCGATTACAAAATTCCACCCGAACAGATAAGTTGGCAAGTTGATATAAACGTAGTAAAAAAAGTGATAATAAATCGATGTTAAAACTTAAATGCAAAAAGTGTTCTGTATGATTTGTTAAGATCGTTTGAAATTTTTTTATTTTGGAAACTACAAAGTTAGAAAACGATACATAGATGCAGACGATAAAAACCGGAATCCTTTTTAAGGAAGCATTTTTGAATTATGAAGTGGGATTTCGCTTATATTTTATTTAGTATTTGCAGCTAACCGCGTAGGCTTTTAGATTCGTGTACGACAACTTGTTACCGATAAATCAAGAACATTATTTAGCGGCTGAAGAAAAAGAGCTTTGTCAAAATTACTCAGATAAAAATCCTCGGAAATTAATAACTCTCCGAAAAATAGAACTACTCTCATTAAACAAGAAACGAACATGTTCTCAAGAACATTTTTCGTTCTGATATTAAAACAGCCCACCATGTTCTTAAAAGCTGTTACCTCCCAATTTGAACAATGATAAGAAATATATTAATGTCGCAATTATCTAACCAATTGAAGTTACCGAGTAATTTTTAATTATTTCGTTTTCTTTTCGAACGTTTTTGATTTACTGAGGTGTTGAATAAGTTCCGCGGTTGCCTCCTTGCTTTGGTTAGTTTTATCAGATTTCCGAGTCTACTCTAGCTTTCTTCCTGTTTATTGTTTGTAAGGTAAAGGGTTATAACTGTAACTGTAATTTATGAGCGTCCACCTTAGGCTACTCAGGTGTTATCTGTATGATTGTGCTTATTTATCGTTTGCGTTTGAATTTCGTTCTTTTTCTCTCATTAAAAATGAAAAGTTGAGTTCAAAGTTGATAACAGATGATACGTATTGTGTGTCTTGATAATGAAAGGACTCTAAATAAAAGCTATGAATAAAAATTATCTTTCAAAACTAATTGTATTTGCAGAGATGTAAATGTTCTAAAGCTGCATTGAGATTACGCGAGAACTGCTAAAAGCGATAATAATCCTTTTGTTAAAATACATTTATATGAATGCTCGGAATTATTTATGTTAATAGAAAACTGACTGTTTTTTTTTCCTTCCTTG
The DNA here is from genome assembly GCF_043381705.1 of Parasteatoda tepidariorum. Taxonomy (NCBI): domain Eukaryota; kingdom Metazoa; phylum Arthropoda; class Arachnida; order Araneae; family Theridiidae; genus Parasteatoda; species Parasteatoda tepidariorum. Next base: position 39,277,868 of record NC_092212.1, on the reverse strand, counting down.
TCTAAAAGATAATTGGCTGCTTTCAATGCCTGACTTTTTAACTTATTAATTTTGAAATTTCACGATAAATCAAGATTAATTCGTAATTTTTAATGTAAATTTATTCGCGGAATTTAAGTGGAATAAATATAACTAAATAAGACAGTCATGAAGTTTTAATTCTGGCCAATTGTTGAACAAGTGTTTAAAAGTGTGAGCGATTTTAAAAATTGCGGAATCTTGTTTTTACTGATTTTACATCATGTTCTGGAAAGTTTAGATTCCACGTATTTGATTGTATTCATATAAAATAGAAAAACGATATTGTTTATTTTGATAATTGGCAATGCATCAAGGAATCCAGGTGGTTTTGATTTTATTAAGAAAGCATCAATGTACACCTTTTTTTTCTTTTTTTACTTCCTATAACTAAATTTAACTTAGGATTCTGAATTTTTTATGGGAGTTTAACGTAAGAACGGAAATTATTTTAAGGTAAACATAATTGTGAAAAAATGGGCAGAACGTTTATAAATTAATTTTCTTCAGTCCATTGTTTTGTAAACATGTACAAACTTGAAAATGCCACATATAACATAGGGTCGTATAAATAATAGAACAATATTCTAGGAGAGTTAGGGCATACCATTCGAATTAAATTTGCAAGAGAATTCATGCCCGGAAACGTCATCATATTCGGCTAGGGGTGCTTCCCTCATTATGACCTGCTCAGAAGCACATGCAGAAACAATTTTTGATAGGGACGTGACCATAGAGACGCATGGCAAACATTTCTAGGCATGGGTTCTTATGCAAATTTTATCCTAATGATGTGCCCTAACTCTCTGGGTTCGAACCGGGTTCGAATCCCAGCTATGGCTGGTCGATGCGAATCCGCATCAGGCTTGAGCCGCCCACAGTGTTGACGTAAAATATCTGTTGTTGTTGTTAATTTACGTCGCACTAGAGCTGCACAATGGGCTATTGGCGACGGTCTGGGAAACATCCCTGAGGATGATCCGACAACATGCNCGCAGACTGATCCAAGTGGTCATCCACCCGCACACTAACCGCAGCCAGTGATGCTTGACTTCGGTGATCTGCTGGGAACCGTGTCTTAACGATCAGTCCACTGCGGGACCGTAAAATATCCTCAGTGGTAGACGGATCATTGATTTGAGTCCCCTAGCCGTCAGGCTAACCGTGGAAGGTTCTGGGGGTCTTCCTTTCCATATAAAGCAAATGTGGTTAGTTCCATCAAAAAGTCCTAAACGGAAGGCAAATATCTCCTAATACTTGATCCAGGAGTTCCCTTGTCTCCTGGATTGGTTTCAAAATCACAAAGCTACGGAGTTGATAGTTGAACATTAGTTGTTGTAAACCCAAAAATTGGGTCGGCTATTCAACGACGGTTATGAAATGAAATAATAAAAAAAGCATTTATATGACTTCATGAGGTTACAAATAATGCTTTTGAACTCGTACATTTTGTCACAGAATAGACTAAAAACGTCATTTAAGAAAGAAAGAAGCCGATTGAGATATGTTAAAAAATCCCATATAACCGAGAAAGAAAATTGTTCCCCAGTTTAAATCAATTAAAATATTCTCTTCAAATAAAACAAAAGTATTGCATTTAGATGAGAATTTAAGATTAAATATTATTCAAACAAATATTAAAAAAATTAATATACATCTTTAAAAATTTATCATCGCTCTATAAACAATATTAAAAACAAAATATCATTTTTACCGTTTAGAAAAATAACTTCAAATTAAAATCTCATTAAACTAATTATTTTCTTTTCGTCAGGTTTATAGAGAACGCAATAAACTCAAGTCATTAATTTTAAAGAACAATTGCATATTAAAAAGAAAATGACGTTAATTAAATAAGTTTTTTTTTCATTAAAAAAAAAAACTTCAAAACAACTTAAGATTATTTTTAATATCCAGCCCAAAAACCATCATCCAATTCATCTCCATAAACTCAAGATAATTAACAAGTATGTTGGATCTTTTGAGTGAATAAGATTTATTTCATGAATAGGTACTAGTGGCACGTGTCATGTACGTACTGTGGTTAATTATTCAATGTCATGTCGTACGTGCTTAATGTTCTAGCACTTTATTTGATGGTAAGGATTAATTTTCTGGGCATAATTAAATCGTTATGCGTGTTGAGATTTTGGCCAGGCGACTCACGTGATTAAAAATTTTACGCCACAAAGAACTGGAGGATATGCAAATGACCAAAAATTTAATTATGAAATAAACTTATTAAGTTTGAGTCATTTGAAAAAGCAGTTTTTGCAAGCAAGGTTTTAAGATATAGTTGCATCAAAATATTATTACTCACGTGGAAGAAATCACATCATATGGAATTAAGAGAATGATATAGTCATACATAATGATACGTAGTGCGCAAGCCGGAGACAATGTATAGGAGAATCACAAAAATGCACAGCAGTATCGCAAAATATCAGTAATTTTAATGCTATTTTGTAAAAAAAATTATTTTAGACGTATATTGGGTACATTCTCAGGAAAAAATGGTTTAGTGTCGAGCTATAATACTAGAATCTTGAACCATAATGTGGTGAAAATATGATGAAACATTAATGAGTTGCAAAAGTAAAACACGTTTCTGTTTAATTCGATCCGTACCATCGAGTAATGAAGCTTAAATTGATTTAATTTAGACGATGACATGCTTTATAGCTCTCCAAAGTTTCGAATTGACAGTTATGAATGCTAAATTGAAGACTATGCGGGGTCTATTCCAAGAGTATCTGACCATGATTTGTGTTGTCAACTTAAAAAAATCTTGTAGGGTACTTAGAGGTTGGTAAAGCTTAGTGTGCAAACTCAATATTTTTTATTCAATTTTTCATTATTATTTTTATACCCATAGTATCCTCTGAGTCGACGGTACATCGTTAAAGAGTAAGCAGGGTGCGAAGTTAGTTTTCAGATTTTATTTTTTGGCAAAATGACGGAAGACAATTTTAGAACAATTTTACCTCATCAAATTTTGTCCAATACTTGGTAGTTTGGAAGTGGAAACAATCCACAAAATTAAAGCACGTGAAACTAAGCAATAGATGGAGTTTGGAAGGGGAAACAATCCACAAAATTAAAGCACGTGAAACTAAGCAATAGATGGAGTATGGAAGTGGAAACAATCCACAAAATTAAAACACGTGAAACTAAGCAATAGATGAAGTTTGGAAGTGGAAACAATCCACAAAATTAAAGCAAGTGAAACTAAGCAATAGATGGAGTTTGGAAGTGGAAACAATCCTCAAAATTAAAACATGTGAAACTAAGCAATAGATGGAGTTTGGAAGTGGAAACAATCCACAAAATTAAAACACGTGAAACTAAGCAATAGATAGTACACTGTTTCTATTGCTTCAAAATGAGTGGTTTCCGAATTACCAAATCCGTCACCAAATTAACTTAAAATGTGTTTCTATATAAAGAAAATTTCTAATGTCCACCTGGGTTGATATTTCGTCAATACAGTCCTCTGAAGGGCAGATTTATTGTCCACTCTTTCAGGGGCACCTTATTGCATGGGCCAGTGTTACTCTCACAGTAATCACAGTAACCACAGAGAATGAACGAACATCCGTGCCTTGTCCAGGATTCGAACCCAGAACCTTTCTGATGCAATGTCAGTTCCCTGACCCCTACACAGTCCGGCAGGCATTTCCATAAAAGTAAATAATTTAAAATCAATGGCAATTCAAATGAAAAAAAAAGTTTTGTATTCAAAGGCAAAATTAAAGGAAAAGTGGTACTAATTTGCTTAAGAGAGACGCAAAAAATCTGAGTACTATTATTGACGTCAATGATTCATAATTAATTTAGGTAATATATGCATATTGAAGTAAAAGAAACAAGCTATATACTTAAAAGGCAAAATTAATATAGTAAAGATATTAATTTTTTTAAAAGAAGCCGTAAAAAATTACCATTCTATTACTAACAATAAATTAATATTGATAATATGTCTTAATTGAAATTAAAAAAATAAGCTACGGGCTGGAAAGCAAAGATAAATGGGTAATTTGCTTAGGAGAATCGTAGGAAACCGCCATACGCAGATGACGCGTAATTAGTTTTGCTAATATATACTACTGGTATTATAGTAATTGGAGCAGTTTTAATAAGAATTTTACTACGTTTTTTTCGTTGTTGTTGAAAATATTTTTCCAGTGGTAGCAAAGACAGTGTATTAATATTTGAATGAATTAGAGTTAAAAGAACTTTTTTTCACCGCAACTTATAAATATTTTTAACAGTAAATTAATGGTCAGTTAGAGAAATGGACATGATCTAAAGTCTTTATCAAGGTCTACAGGAATTCTATTTGTTTTTAAAATTCCGTCTTTTGTTTGCTGCCACTGATAAATGTATCATGAGTTGGTCCCGAGCAATATCATTACACTAAGTGATGATAAATACAGTTCTTTATTCCGATGAGAAACGTGTTTTGCTTAACATGATAAGGTAAAGTCACCGAGAAGGGCAACAAACACAATATAATAATAAATAAAAAAAAGGAAGTTATTTTAGCATTATTAATTGAAGAGCTCAGTGGAAAAGCCAAGTAAGTGACATTTTTATACAGGCTATAATCAAGGAAAGAAGGAAAAAAATGGTCTTCGAACTATTTCATTATCGATTTATAAGAAGGCGGGACTGATAATTTTTGTCTTATTTGATTTACCACTGACTAATTTGAAAATAAAAATCATGCAAGCATGTTAAAAACTAGTGTGGATTATTTATGTAAAGATTAAAATGAAAGCAAAAATAACTCTGTTATATTAAGCATACCCATTCTGATGCAACCACTTCATGTTTTTTTCCCACTGATTTGTAAATTTCCCTGAAAATGTCACTTACCTGGTTCTTCCACTAAGCTCTTCAATTGTGTCAGTATATGCCTCTCAGTTTTGTGCATGATTTCGTAGTGTTGTACAGTGCTGATTGAGCGTATTTTTATATATTTAATTTACCCCGTAAGAGCCGCGATGCCTCAGGGGATAGAGCGTTCGCCTTCCAATCAGGTGCACCGGGTTCGAATCCCGGCGATGGCTGGTCGATACAAATTCCACATCCGACTTGCACCTACCACAATGCTCACGTGAAATATCCTCAGTGGATCATGGGTTATAGTCCTCTTGCCGTCAGCCTAACCATGGGAGGTTCCCGTGGCCTTCCTTTCCATGTAACGTTAATGCGGGTTAGTTCCATCAAAAAGTCCCACACGAAGGCAAATTTCTCCCAATACTTGATCCAGAAGTCCCCTTGTTCTCTGGATTGGGTTCAAAATTACAAGGATACGGAGTTGATCATGAGCAGCTGTGAACCCATAATTGGGTCGGTTGTCCAACGACGTTTATAAAATAAAATAAAAATTTACCCAGTAAGAAGAGCTGGTAAGAGAGCAGTTAGTAGATAATATTATTCATTAAGAGATTAAAGACTTCAACAAAGTATATTGAAGTGTTAGAAATGTAGAGGGGAACTCATGGAATATATTTACAAAATGAAACCTTTGTTTGTTTTTATAGTGTTCCTTTAATCCAAATAGAAACAGACTATTGCTTTTTCTTTTCACTTTTCAACCCTTTTATTAAAAATGTGTCGAAGGCCAACTACTTTTAGAAACTCCAATTTATATAAAAGGTGATTAAGACATAACTTAATTTCTCTTCCAGTGGAGTGAGAAATCAATGACAGATTCTCCACCAATAAATTCTAAAAAGGAAACTCGAGTCTTCAACTGCAGGATTTATCACTATTTTCTCACCATCTGAAGCAATTCTTCATCCGGCTAGTTTAGGGTTCGGAACCAGCACGAAGTCGCCGAAAATACCTCCTCTTCCTCAAAACCATTTTATCTTCCAGCCAAATCTATATCACGATGAAAGATTTTTCTTGGCGATAAACTCACCCTTGAAGAAAAAAATAAGAGAGAATAGAAGGGTGTTGCCGAGTCTTCAACATACGAATCTTTCTCTTTTTTCTTCGAAAATTCCCGTTCTATATCGGAGAAAATAAATACAAGCTTTATTTTGTGTTTGCGACTCGGAGATCTGGAAATAGGCTTTAGTATTGGCTCACCGACTGCAAGACGAAATGTTAGTGTTTTTTTGTATCAGATTTGTCACTGGATAGGGAAAAAATATCCCTAACCCGAGCTGCTACTAATGTAGTGAATGTGAAGGCCTTATTTTGAAAGGAACTTTTTTTCCAGTTTAGTAAACTTCAGAGGAGAGATTGTGTTGAACTTTGCATAGCGGAGCCAAGCTCCTATCCTATTTTTCACTGGAATACGTGCTGCATGTACGAAATAAGGATTTTGAGATTGGGAAAAAAAATTGCCATCTCCTTGGGAACTTCCACTCCGTTATATGATTCTAATACTGCTTCTGTTCTCCTAAATCTTGCCCGTACATATTCTGCTATTCCTTAGAGAAGAAATTTGAACTATTTTATCCCATTAACGCTTGATAAAAAGTTAAATTTATAAACTATCTGCTTATATCTACCTATATACTAAAATTTCAGGTATTGATAATCACAAACCTGGAGACAAAAACAACCTAAATAACATACCAAAATAATTATGCTTTTCAACCTAAGCTAATTCAATCAATTCATTCCGAGTGTAATGTTACAGTCTTCTGTGTTGGCTTTTGTCATTGAATAGGGACTAAAGACCCCTAACCCATGCTGTTGCTAATATAGTGAATGCAACAAACTTATTTTAAAATGGACTTTTTTTCAGTTTGGTGTAAACTTCAGGGGTGAGATTGTGTTGAAGTTTGCAAAGCCGAGCCGAGCTCGTATCCTATTTTTCACTGGAATGCGTGTAGCATGTACGAAATAAGGATTTTAAGATTGGGAAAAAAATTGCCATCTGCTTGGAACTTCCACTCGGTTATATGATTCTAATACTGCTTCTGTTCTCTTAAATCTTGACTGTACATATTCTGTTATTCCTTACAGAAAAAATTTAAACTATTTAATCCCATTAACCCTTGATAAAAAAATAAATTTATAAACTATCTGCTTATACTAAAATTTCAGGTGCTGATAGCGGAGCCGAGCTCGTATCCTATTTTTCATTGGAATACGTGCTGCATGTACGAAATGAGGATTTTAAGATTGGAAAAAAAAAATTGCCATCTCTTTGGAACTTCCACTCGGTTATATGATTCTAATGCTGCTTCAGTTCTCCTAAATCTTGGCTGTACATATTCCTTCGAGAGAAAATTTAAACTATTTTATACCATTAACGCTTGATAAAGAGTTAAATTTATAAACTATCTGCTTACTAAAATTTCAGGCGTTCATATTCACAAACCTGGAGACAAAATTTAATATTAACTCAATTCTAAATAACATACCAAAATAAATATGCTTTTCCCCCATTAACTCTATGAATTCAATCAATTCATTGAGTTCATAGAGTTATAATTGCTAATTCAATTATAACTCTATGAATTCTATCAATTCATTCTGACTGTAATGTTGCAGTTTTCTGTGTCGGTTTTTGTTATTGAATAGAATAGGGAATAAAGATCCCTAACCGATGCTGTTACTAATATAGTGAATGCGACAAACTTATTTTAAAATGGACTTTTTTTCTGTTTGGTAAACTTCAGGGGGAGATTGTGTTGAAGTTTGAATAGCTGAGTTGAGCTCGTATCCTATTTTTCACTGGAATACGTGCTGCATGTGCGAAATAACTTTTTAACTATGTTTTCAAATGTTTTTGAGATTGATTATAAGAAAAAGTTGGAAATTAATATTCTATGATGGATCAAATAACTACGTTTTTAAAATATATCAATTTCTATTAATTCATTTTACAATTTATACTTGTACATGGAAATTTATACTTGGATATGGAAAAAAGATCTCAAACTCATGCTGCTACTAATGCAGTTAATGTGAAGGTCTTTCAGTTTGGAAAGGATTTTTTTCCAGATCGATTACCTTCAAAATTGAGGTAGTGTTAAACTTTGCTGAAATCACATAACATTTTCACCGAAAATTATCATTGTAATAAGGACTTAAGACAAAATAATGTACAATGAGTTTTTTTTTAAAAAAAGCTGAATTACCCTGATTAATTTTTGATTAAATGATCGGATCTTCACGTTCTGGGACTTAATTTTAGCGATTCGGGGGGGGGGTAATTTCAAATATGCTAATTAATTAGTGCAGAGGATATTTTTAGTTACGACATCAGATTCAAAAACGTACTTTCGCTGAATAAACATACCTTTTTTTTCAACTAATTCGGATTGCTTACCCCCAAAATATAAAGGGTAGCTGCATTCTGGAAAATATTAAGCTCACATGCATTTACGCTATTCATGAATAATTTTAGCCTCCAAAAACTGAAAATTTAGCTACATTTTAGGAGCGTCAGGTATGACATCACTAGTCTGTTTACTATCGAGTACGAGTAAGTACTATTTTTCGCGTAAAGTAGTTGCAACCAGTTTTTGATGTCAAGATACCGTAAACTTTTTTACAGTGTATCAGTTACGGGACCAACAATTGTCAAAAAATTGGAATATATTCTTAGAAGATTTGAAAATTTGAAGACCCTCTCCCCTCAGCGTGAAATTGATTAGCCTATGCAATTATTTGTAATTCTTATTTTACCTAATATCTTATTATACATTTTAAATAACATTAAGTATAATTCTTATTATTGTCTCAATTACCTCTTTACAATGCTGAATTCTGTATTGTAAAAAAGGAAAGAATTATGATTATTGTTCTAATACTCTCATGCTCTTTTAACAATTTTTGCACTAATTCTGATTTTAATTTTTTGATATAAGGCTGGGATATTTATATGAAGGAATATATATGTACGTCAATATATGTAGGAATGCATATAAGATAAGATGCAAAATTTTGGCCTTCAATTTGCATCTCATTTTATATTTTTTTCTAAATATTCTTGCTTGAATAATTTAATTTCGAAACAAACAAAAGGCGGCTGAACGAGTGTCAAATTTATATTTAGAGACAAGTTTGATGTCAAAAGTAAAATAAATTTTAGAAGGCCATTTGGCGAGATGACTGAAACATTAAAACTTCCCTCAATAGAATAACACATAAAAAGAAATGTATATAAGAAAAAGTAATACTCAAGTTTTCAAATTCTGAATTTAAAACAAACGTTTGGGTGACGACGCCTATGAATTTTGAAATAAGGTTAAATACATAATCCTTTAGAATGAGGTTATTACATTGACGCATTAAGGATTATTAATGACACTGAATGTATGAATAGACTAACTCTTTACATATTATTTCGGCAAAATAGAGAGTTTTTTAACAGCTATGACTTACACTTTCTTAGGCGGCAACGGCTTTTAGTTTAATAAAATTACTGTCTTTAGATATTAAAAAAAAAATATCAGCATTGAGATTTAAGAATGACCTATTTCCAAATTATGAATATGTTTATTGTAATTTTGCGGTAAAATTTCAACGATTTTTTTTCTTCTGATATAGATTTAAGATTTAATAAATGTAATTGAGGATTTTATTTTCTTAAGAATGGAGAAAGAGGATATATTTAATTCGACAAGTCTTAAGCATAGCTTCGTCCAACCTATCGTCTGGATTGCCATATTAAATAATACCCTTTGATATCCCTCTTTGCGCAGTTTTAAGTGAGTGTAAAAATAAAAAAAATTTAAAGTTTCTCCACTATCATTGAAAAAAATTCTTTAATTTGGCAGCTAACAAAAAAAATACAAAAATAATTTAAAATATTAAAAAGTGACCCTTCTGAAATTGCTATGAAGATTTACCTCCACTGATACCCCACCCCCAGTGTGCGCAGTCATGGTAATATCTTTAAATGCTCGTAAAAATTAAAAAACGAGTTTTTTTTTTTAATTTTTTTTATTTTACTACCATTTAAAAAATTAATTCTTTAATTTATCAGCTACGCCAAAAAAGACAAAATAATTTAAAATAATAAAAAAGTTTAGCAATGTTAACTTTTTTATTATTTTAAATTCTTTTCGTCTTTTTTGGCGTAATTTTATATAGTAACATTAACTTAACTTAATTTCTTTTTGTTTTATTTATAACTCGAATTTATCAGCTACGCCAAAAAAGACAAAAATTATTTAAAACAGTAAAAAAAGTTTAGTAATATTAACTTTTTTATTATTTTAAATTCTTTCCGTCCTTTTTGGCATAATTTTAAGTAGTAATATTAACTTAACTTAATTTCTTTTTGTCTTATTTATAACTCGAATTTATCAGCTACGCCAAAAAAGACAAAAATAATTTAAAACAGTAAAAAAAGTTTGGTAATATTAACTTTTTTATTATTTTAAATTCTTTTTGTCTCTTTTGGTGTAATTTTAAGTAATAATATTAACTCAACTTCATTTATTTTTGTTTTGTTCATAACTCGTATGTACATGTTTCGGTAATTAAATTTTTTGAGACTTTTTCCCCAGCCACTTTTAATTTTTGATTATTGCTTACTCCAGGCTTTTTTGCTTTATTTAGGCCATATTTTGGGTGATGTTAAAAAAAAAAGTGCATGATTTTTTTTTCCGATTATCTTTTTAAGACTGCTGTTTAGTCCCTCCTTAAAAAGAAAAATTTTCTTTGGAAGCAATGGGAGAAGGATTCATAAAACGCTTCATTTAATTCATCGAAACACTTTACGATATTTATAGAAAAATTTCCAATGAAACGTTCTCACCAAACACTTCTGCAAACGTAAAATTTATGATGCATACACACACTATACATGACACTTTTGACAGTTTATGTCAAACAAGCAATAAATTTCTCTCAATATTCATAAAGCTTAACACAGATCCTTGCTTACGTTAAACAATATGAGCATCCCCCTTTTTTTACCAGAAATAAGACACCTTTATAAGATACTTAAGCACGCAAGTGCTAACATGAGGGTCTTCCCAGGCGCAAAAACGCTTGACTCATGAAGCGCTCGTGAATCGTTCACAGAAGGAAAAAAAAAATATCTGTATAATCTTTCTTATCAAACCTTATATATTGGTATATTGCATATCACCATCCTATATCTCTTTTTTTGGTGCAAAAAGTTGAGGGTCATCTTCCGCAAGATCATCCACGCATAATTCCTCCAGTCATCAAGTCCCTTAAAAATCCTGAAATTTTTTCCTTAGACTAGAGCAATGGGGCGGAGAAGTCAAGCATGAAAAATTCGAAGAGGCATTTCGAACTTTTTTTCTTCCATTTCTTCGAGCAAGGTCACCATTTTGATCCGTGTAGGGGTTAAATGAACCGAATGGTGGGTGAAGAGCTTCTTCCAATTTTGAGGATGTTAAGTTTTGCCGACTGGTTTAGGTCAAAGCGCTTATATGCCTTCGCGCCCTAGTGAAGCGGGGCTGGCCTAGGTCTAGATTGATAAATTACTCAGCGAAAGAAAAGAATAAAATTAGAAATAGCGAAAGGGGGTGGTCCTGCGTGTTGGGGAGACTTAAAAGGTGGATGACAGGTATGCCCATGCAGGGTGGACAGCCAGCGTGAAAAGTATAGTGTAAATAGACATTGGACGAAGAGGCATAAGAAGTCATTTTTTACACCTACTAGATTGTTTATTTGTGGGAGTGTTCTTTCCTTTAATTTAATGGTATTTTTGTCTCTTTAAAATATGTATTTGCCTGCTAGGAAAGCTAGATGGATTGCGAACTTTGCTTAGCAGCACCTTCAGTGTTATAGAATAGGAGGAATTTTTTGGGAGTTCTTGAAGGTGACATTGGTTAAAAAAGATTAATGCATTTTACTTTTAAAAAGTAAAAAAAAAAAAAATGAATAATAATTAAGCGCTAGAAATTCTTCATGACAAATTCTCTTCCAGCTACACAGGTAATTTAAAATTTGACGCGGAGAAAGAGCTCATGTAAACTTAGACTAAATACTGAAGCTTCAGATGCAGAAAATTTCAAAATATCAAACTGCAAACAAATTATCTCAGGATTGCTTAGAACCTTAAGTCCTAGTAATTTCTATGAAAACAGGGGAAGTTTATCAATAAAGCAAATAAAAAAAAAAAGCTTTGCTTGACAGAAGATTTGAAGCCGAGCTGGGATATATATTTATTCCACAATCATTAAGTTTTCCTTTTTGATATCCATAGAGCTGCAAGAGATTCTTGTAATTAAATAATAATTATTTTTTGATGTATAACTCTATGGTAAAATACCATTGGAGAAATGTTGCCATAGCTGCATGGCAAAGGTGCACCATAGCTTATGGAAAAATTTCTTCATAAGTTATAGCATACCTTAGTTTCATGGCAAGAATATGCCATATAAAAAATGCCATAGTATATTCTTATGGGGTTTCGCCTATAGAAAAATTTTGCCACACGTGTATGGCGAAATTTTGCCATACGTATATGGCAAAATTTTACCAGAGGCAAAACCTCATAGGAATATTCTATGGCATTTTTTTATGGCAAACCTAAGGGGGAAGTCATTTTGTTTGCATTTTAGCGTTATAAAAACAATATTTTTTTTTTTTTCAGTATTTGAAACTTCATGGTTTTCTCTAAGTTTGCCTGAACTTAATTTTCTCGAAACTTAACATTTTCAAATGCCAATAGAAGTAAAAGAGAATTTGAAGTTCGAAATATTTTAATTTAATTGTAGTTATAATCCTATAGGGACATCTGAAAACTATTGGTTGCATGGAGACAGGAAGAGCTGGGTAATTAAAGATTCCAAGTGGCAATTTTATAACCAGTGTTGAGCAACCAACCTAATTCTGAGTTTATGACTAGCATTGCTTCACTTAGTAGCCTTGTATGGAATATGATTATGTATAATAGGATTATAAAACTTAAAGTGAAGAAAATTTAAATAAATAAAAGAACCAGTTTAAAATACATATGAACACCCAGTCAGGGTGCGTAGCGTTTTTAAAAAGTGCTTAAAGGTGCTTATTTTCGATTTTCGTTTCTTAAAAGCCCTTAAAAGTGCTTTTTTCATTGGGTGCTTTTAAAAAGTGCTTAATTTTCCCCTTTTCAAAAAGAGATTTTTCCTTTACCATGTTGATTTTCGCTTCGAATTATGCAAAAAGACATAGATCACATTGTTCTATTCAACGTTTTCACAATTAATTCAACCCCAATCTATTTCGGCGTATTGTCAGTACGTTGCTGTGTGAAAACGTCATTCGTTTTACATGATTCAAAATTTCATGATTTTTGACAATTGCCAAAAACAGTGCCAAAATTTTTTTTTGACATGATGGTTAAAACAAGATAAAACCGTCAATTGTCAAAAACTTTCCAACCCTGCCTAATTATGATATTTTTTTAAAGTGCTTAAAAATATTTTTTGAGTGCTTGCAAGGTGCTTAAAAGGTGCTTATTTTTTGTTGAATAATTTTGCTACGCACCCTGCAAGTCCATAATGGCGATGTTCCCTTTATTGTCATGCGATTACATTTCCTGTCATGACTTACTATACCAACCCCTTTAAAGTTTGGCCCATGAATTCAGAGACAGCTTGTATATTTCTAAAGTGATAAATGATTAAATGCAAAAAATTACAATATTGCACACATTTTGGTGAACGTTTTTTAGCATTATGATGAGTTATTATAACCACCTTAATGTAAGACAATTCAAGACACTTCAAATAAAATGTAAGACTCTTCAAATAAAATATAATGCAAGATAAATAAAAAGAGAAGCTCGAGGCTGTTTATTTGTTCAATTTGACCTGAGGTATCTTAGAATAAACAGATTGATTAAATTATTATTTTGAAAGCTCATGACAAATATTTAAAAAAAATGTTAGTTTAGTTAAATTTATAAATATCTGATTAAATTTTCTTGAAAAATTTATCTTTATAGGTAAGTAAAGAATTAATTACGAAAGGAATATAAATAATGAATTAATTATAAAATAACAAAAATTATACCTATAACTTCAATGTTAATATTTTTTTAACCAATTCAATGCTTCTATTGAAAAGAGTACTAATTATCAATTAAAGCAACCAGATCCTGTAAATAAGAAAATGCGTCGATATGAATATGAAATGTAAAACTTTTATATTTCCCATCCTGTTTAACATGGTAGTCACAATTTAATTTCATTATGCTTTCAGATATTGAAATTTTTTTAGTTTGTTTAATGGAACGTATGCATTGAACAAATTTGCTGAGTACACTTTTTTCTTAGAATTAATTAGTAATTATTGTTTTTGTTATCAAATAATGATTGATAAACAAGGCAATAAGTTTGTTTGAATTTGTTTTATATATGTTTGGAAGATTTTAAGATTTCCATTTTATATGAAAATTAATGCTTAGGTTTCTTAAAAGTAAGTTTTAATAGAAAAACATAACTTAAAACCGAAAATTCGTAAAATATTAGTATACGTTACACTTGGTGCGATTTTGAAAAATGTCACCAACGCCGACATGACGCGTTGACGATTGTCACCAAACTGTTGTTTGCCAACGCCGAAGTGAACCAAAAATTGGCGTAGGAATTATTGGTAGTAAGAAAGGAGTATTACTTTCTTTTTGAAAGAAAGTAGGAATTATTAAAAGGATGATTAAAAAATCATTAAAAAATTATTGTTCGCTTTTAAGATGGTAAATACAAGATGGCTGAAAAGCAATAAACCAGTGAATCTCTCCATATCAACGATTACAGGCAACTTTTAACTTTTAACTTTAACTTTTAACTTTAACTTTTAACTTTTAACTTTTAACTTTTAACTTTAACTTTAACTTTAACTTTAACTTTAACTTTAACTTTAACTTTAACTTTAACTTTAACTTTAACTTTAACTTTAACTTTAACTTTAACTTTAACTTTAACTTTAACTTTAACTTTAACTTTAACTTTAACTTTAACTTTAACTTTAACTTTAACTTTAACTTTAACTTTAACTTTAACTTTAACTTTAACTTTAACTTTAACTTTAACTTTAACTTTAACTTTAACTTTAACTTTAACTTTAACTTTAACTTTAACTTTTAACTTTTAACTTTTAACTTTTAACTTTTAACTTTTAACTTTTAACTTTTAACTTTAACTTTAACTTTAACTTTTAACTTTAACTTTTAACTTTAACTTTTAACTTTAACTTTTAACTTTAACTTTTAACTTTAACTTTTAACTTTAACTTTTAACTTTAACTTTTAACTTTAACTTTTAACTTTAACTTTTAACTTTAACTTTTAACTTTAACTTTTAACTTTAACTTTTAACTTTAACTTTTAACTTTAACTTTTAACTTTAACTTTTAACTTTAACTTTTAACTTTAACTTTTAACTTTAACTTTTAACTTTAACTTTTAACTTTAACTTTTAACTTTAACTTTTAACTTTAACTTTTAACTTTAACTTTTAACTTTAACTTTTAACTTTAACTTTTAACTTTAACTTTTAACTTTAACTTTTAACTTTAACTTTTAACTTTAACTTTTAACTTTAACTTTTAACTTTAACTTTTAACTTTAACTTTTAACTTTAACTTTTAACTTTAACTTTTAACTTTAACTTTTAACTTTAACTTTTAACTTTAACTTTTAACTTTAACTTTTAACTTTAACTTTTAACTTTAACTTTTAACTTTAACTTTTAACTTTAACTTTTAACTTTAACTTTTAACTTTAACTTTTAACTTTAACTTTTAACTTTAACTTTTAACTTTAACTTTTAACTTTAACTTTTAACTTTAACTTTTAACTTTAACTTTTAACTTTAACTTTTAACTTTAACTTTTAACTTTAACTTTTAACTTTAACTTTTAACTTTTATTTACTGCAACTAAAGTAGTGTGGTACCAACTACGCATAAAGCTAAATGTGTATTTTTTTTCTTTTTCTGTTATGTAGACAGTTGCTAAAATACATTTTAAATTTATTCTTAACTTGAAACCTAACTGTACAAATGTATTAGTTTTTACTTTTTCAGAATCTATAGAATTCCTTCTTTTATATTTAGTTTAGGGAAAAATAAATCTTTTTAACAAGCAACACGTCTTTTTAACGAATAATATAATAAATATATCACATTTAACTTAACTATTATAAGGAAAACGGAGAAAATGCAATAGAATAACCTATTCCTTATAAATAAACTTCGAAATATCTCAAAGAAAGAAAAATATTAAAAGATTTTTCATGCAACACTAAAAAGAAATATTTCTTTCCAAATCCTATGTATAAGTGAAAGTTATACATCATAGCCATCTATTTGCGAAAAGAAAATATTTAAAATGGGAAGGGGGGGGAGTAAAAATCCTATTGAAATCGACTGAAAATTATTCGAAAAAGCATTACTGAACGATATTTTTGGTCTTTTCTCCATTTTGGCGACGATTTGGCGATATGTTTGAAATACATTTTTTGTTCGCTTTATTTCTTTTTTTGGAAGAACAGGTAGGAATTTTAGAGAAGAATAAATATAAGAAAAATAAAAGATAGGGGAACGGGGTACGAACGACGTATATCAAACGCAAAACTACTTTACTTGTACTTTATTGAATATTTTTATTTCTAGTTCATTGTTATTTTTTCGAAACATTTTCCCAAGCCTTCGCAATTTTGTATAACGGTAAACACAACGCGTTATAAAACGATGCAGAAAATGGCGAAGGTATAGTGGAATCATCTGTTATCTGAAATTCCGACGGCACATTTTATTATTTATCTAAAAGTATTTCTCCCTCCCCTTCTAAAAATTTGTTTGAAATAGCATTTTCTTTAGTATTTACTGGTAGTAAAATAGTTTCTGCATCTGTTCGAAAAGTAGATAATTTACGAAAAAAAGAATTAGTATTTTTGTTCGACAAATTTTATTTCATGTTTGAAGGTGGCATTTATTAGTTTGATAATGGGAATGCATTTCTTATCTTACATCTTTTTCTTTCTTTCTTTTTTGTATGCATATTTTTCAATTCCCTGAAGCATTAGTTTGAATGTTTTCTACGTTTTTATTTGAAATAAAAATGTAATAACCAAAACATATCCTGCCAAATTGATCAAAATTGATTGCTATCTAGGAAGCATTTTCCATTTTATTTATAAATTTTATAAAATCATTATGTTATGGCTTTTTTTTAGTTTTTACGCTATTTTTTTCACGTTTCAAGATTGGAACTAAAGCATGAAAACTTAACTTAAATGAACTAATTAATCTGCGATTAATTTAGTCGATTGATTGATTTCAAATGATTGAATAAGTGATAATATTTTAAGTTACTGTAAATTCGTGCATAATTAAACGATTAATTGAATTAAATTTTTGATTCTAATTGATTGATTTAATTTATTAATTGATTTTTTTTCTTTTACTTTATGAATGCTTAAAAGTAAATAAATAGTTTGCTTAGTTTTGTAGAATAAAAGTTTAAAGGTTTATGAAAAATACATGAAGGAAAGCTGTTAAAAATGATTTATTTCAATTTTTTTTTGAAGTATAATTATAGAGTATGCGAATTTTTGCTTTTATAATACTCTATTTTCTTCTTTTTTAAAGATTTATAAGTTGGAAATAAAGGCATAAATTAATTAAATTCATAATTAAATGATTAATGTAATTGATTGTTTGATTTTAATTGATTTAATTAATTAATTAACTCAATTTATTTATTAGTTTAATTAATTAATTAATTTAATTTAATTAATTAATTTAATTAATTAATTTAATTTATTAATTTGTTTAATTTATTAATTAATTTCAATAAGTTAATTTCATTTATCAATTGATTAATGAACGCGATGAAGTTTTCTTACTTAATTGTTGTTTAAATTAAACTAAATAGATAGCTTTACGTTCGCTTATTAAAAGTTTCAAGTTGCGCGGAAAATACATGAATTGAAAACTGTTTAAAAATGTTCATAATACGCATAGCTATATGATTAAAACTTATAGTTTTTTTTCTTCCCTGTAATATTAAATATATGCGTTTTTATTTCTTTCATATTATCTTTTTTTCTCATTTTATAACTGAGTTAGAAGAAGATTAATTAACTCTATTTAAATAGATTGTATGATTAATTTAATTCATTTACTTAATTGATTTATTTAATTTATTAATTGGTTGATAAAATTTATTAATAAATTAAAATTTTCAAGCAAAATTCGTGCTTAAACTAAAATATATAAATTGTTTTGTATTCATATATAGTTATAAGTTGTCCCCCCCCCTTAAAAAAAAGATACTTGTAGTGCCTAAAGTGTCGAACTTTTCTAATTATCACTTTAACATGGACACCATACAGGTCAGGTCGCTTAGAGAAATAAATTAAATCAATTACTACAAAGAGGGTTTCGAACCCCGGAACTTACTGGAACGAGTCTACCTCCTTGTCCACCATACATAGGTCGTCTTGTTCCTTCATTTTATTTTCAATCATCTAGTCTTCATTCTAATTTCGTCATTTTAGTTAACAATCTCCTATAATGCAATACAATGAGCTTTCGAGTTGAAGAAAATTTTCGTCATACATTTGAGAGCTCAAGTTTCGTCACAACTCACGTGATTACGTGACGAAATTATTCTCACAATTAAGGAAATACTGCTCAAGGATTGCTGAATCGTCAAAAGTGAGAGTTTTATTTCTGAGAGAGTTTTTATTATCTTTAGCTTATTAAGCATCTAATTAAGCACTGTCCAAGATTCCGGGCACTTTGTGGAACCCACATGAATAACTACGAAGAAGAACACCAATTCTTTGCTATATTGGCCTGTAGGAAAATTGTGATTCAAATTATACAACAAACCCTCGTGGACATCTTAATCCTTGATCAACTGACCCCAGTCATGAACCAACATGTCATCGTTATTTTATACTGATCAACTTTCAGCCTTACATTTTGAAATTTTATCTACTTTTGATTTCAGACTTCATCAACTTCTATTCAGGCTTTTACTTTTAGACATTTGCACTTAGGACTTTTAGCTCTCATTGATTTTAATTTTGAGATTTTATTTTCATCTATTGTTTCCTATTATAATAATTTAATTCTGATTTTTACTGATCACCACCACTGTCATTAGGCAAAATTTTACTGTAATTTTAGTTTTTAGAGAAATTTTTTGAAAATGTAATAATTTAACTTTTATCTCCGTATACCCAGTCCTTGAGGTGGGTCGGAGCTCAACCTATCTTATTATCTTTAGCTTTTAAAGGGAAAAAAATAACTATCAGAACGACATAAGCCCTGAATCCAATCTAAGGAGGTAAAACTTAAAAATTCGAAAAAGACTAAAAAACTGCTTTAAACTTTTTTCACGAAGCGTTCACAAAATCTGTAAAATATATTCACCGCAGCATAGAAAAGAGTGTAACATTTTCTTCCTACTGTTTTATTCGGAGGGAGTTGAAACATTCCCGTCAAAATATTTATTCATGAGGTTTTTCTTGAGAAGTGGTTTGAAGTCCGTAGGAAAATTTTTGAATATGAAGTTAAAAGTAAGGCATTTTTTCGATAGTTCTTTTTCTAGTCCAACGTTTCTTAGAAACCTTATTTCTAAATTTTGACTGAAGGCTTAAGATATATTTTCCGATGTGCAGGCTCCAATTCCTTTGTTGTGTTTGGCGTAAAACTTTCTTTTTTTTTCATATGTAAGCCTATTTGAAGTATCTGGAATTCTAAGTTCTTAAATATTCATGAAATCCAGATTAAAATTTGAATGATGGAATATGGATTTCCTACGAATTTTATTGTTTTTTTTTATTATTCTTTTTTTTTATCTTTTGAATCTCTAGTGAGGCACTTGAATTACTAGCTAAGATAAATGGTAATAAATTTGAAATAAAAAAATAGTTACTCTGACAAACAAAATACGTGAAATAACTACATAAAAATGAAAATATATTAAATTAATTTGAAATTAAATACTAACCTTATCCATTTTGTATATGAAGTTAAAAGTATGGATTTTTTTCTATATTTTTTTTTAGTCTAACGCTCAAAAATTATTTTTGACTGAAAGCTTATACACCGAAGAGCCATTGCATTATGACAACCCTGCTAATAACATGTAGGACCACCTTTCGCCCTCAAAACTGTTAGCACCCGCCGTGGCATTAATTCCACAAGGTGCTGATAGGTAGTCTGAGGTATCTGGTCCCAAGCACTCACCAACTGGTCCTGCAATTCCCTCACATTGCGAAGGATTAGCGTGGCATCACGAATTTGGTTTTCCAAGTAGGACCACAAATGCTCTATTGGATTAAGGTCAGGTGAATTTGGGGGCCAAGACATGACTTGAAAGTCACTAGAATGTACCTCGAACCAATCCGTGACGATTCGACCCTTATGACATGGTGCATTATCCTGTTGGTAAACACTATCCCCCGCAGGAAAAACTGTTGCCATGAATGGGTGAACCTGGTCTGCAACTATGTTCAAGTAGCTTACAGACGTCAGGGATTTTTATATGGGGATTATGGGTCCTAATGTGCCCCATAAAAACATTGTTCCTGCGCGAGCCCATTGTTATAGATGGAGGGTGGTCATAATGTAATGGCTCTTCGGTGTATATATTTTCCGATGAGCAGGTTCCATTTCCTTTGTTCTATTTGGTATAAAACTTTTTTTCTTCATATTTAAGCCTTTTTAAAGTAGCTGAAATACAAAGTTCCTAAAGATTCTTGAAATGAATGGCAAGAAACGGATTTTATCAATTTTTTTAATTTTTAAATCTCCAGCTGAAATGTAATGGATTTACTAAAATAAATGACAGTGAACTCGAGCTAACAAAAACAGTTATTTTGCCAAAATTTCTGTTTAAATTAACAATAACAGCATTTTGAAGAACATTAAGCTATTTTGAAATTAAATATTAACAAGTAACCATTTTGAATACGAAATTTAGTAAGTCATTTTTCTATTTTTTTCCTCAATGTTTTTAGATCTCTTATTTTAAAATTTTGATTGATGAAAGGTGTATTCTTCATTTTCCAATTAGTACTTGGTTGAGTTAGGCGTGGAACTTTCTTTTTACCCTTAAGAATATTTTATCTTCGGCAAAATTCAGGATGGGCCTTGAACTTTTCTCGATGTCTATATAAAGTACCTCAAATATTAAGGTGTTAAATATTCATGAAATGCGGATTAAAACTTGAATGATCTGTTTTTGATTTAAGCTTATTTCCAGTCTCCGAAATAAATGGTTAAGTCATGAAATAAATGGTTAATTCATGATATCTAGATCATGATATCTAGATAAAGTTTGAATGATGAAATATGCGTTTTCTACAAATTTTGCTGCCTATTTACTTTTAAATCTTGAATTGAACAGCATTTAATTTATTAATTAACTTAAATGATAATAGATTCGAAATAACGAAAGTTGTTAATCTGACAAACTTAATATCTAAATTAAGCAGTATAAAGCAGTCTTAAAAATATTAAATTATTTTAAGCTTACTTAACTAGTAATACTTTTGAAAATGAAGATTAATAAGGCATCCTTTCCACTTTTGTTTTACAAATCCAAAATTTGTTAAAAACTTTATTTTTAAATTTAGGAAGAAGCATATGTTTTGTGTTTACAGATTCAAATACAGATTCCTTGTGTTTAGATTCAAATTGATTTATTGCGTTTAACGTAGAAATTATTTTTTAGATTTAAGCTTATTTTCTATTTATGAATTATAAATTCTTAAACTTTCTGGAAATCTAGACTAGAGTTTAAATTATTTAATATACAACCAATCAATTTCATAAATTTTTTTTTATTTTAGTTTTCTTGCCATATGTAATGCAACTTGTTATTTTTGTATACGGAATTTTAACTCTGATTTTGAACCAAAGTTTAATCCTCAAACATGATGAATAAAAAAAGTTCTAAAATATGCTTTCAAAATTTAAAAAATCGCCACATTGAGGAAAAAAGCTTAGCGAAATCTACCAGTCCATGGTAAAATTGACCTTATTTCTGGCTCTATGGGAACAGCACAAAGTTCGGTACTCTTTACAGAAAACCTTTGGTAATGATTTTGATAAAATCAATATAATTTGGTTTTATAATGTGTGATAAAATTTGGTAAATGTAGTAAAATTTAAAAATTTTATCATTATACCTTAGAGCATGGCTTAAAAACCATTTATTTGGTTTACTTTTTATTAACTTTTCAGTCTTGCAATTTTTCACTGAATGTGTGGTAATAAGAACTACAATTTGAAAACCATAATTTCCATTAAGTCGTTACCATAATTATTAAAAAAATTATCAAAAATAAAAAATTATCAAATTATCAAATGAATGCTTTATATACTGTATATTACTAAAATTATTATTACTTTTTTTTTTACCTGAAATGTTATTATTATGTAATTTGTTAATTTTACCAGGATTTTTTTCTCCGGGTTGGAATAATTTTAATTCTTATACCGTTTACCAAAATCTACAAAAGTAAAAAATTAATAAATAAATAAGTAAAAATCTGATAAATATTTAAATATCATAATGCAATATACATCCGTGATTCAAGTATACAAAAATTATAATTCATGTATACATCCGTTATCTTAATTCCGCTTAATACCGAACTACGATGATTATGATAGTCTTATTTCAAATAAAGCAAAATTTGCATTATTTTTGTTTGCATCTTCAATTAGGTCAAGGCTTAATTTTATGCATTTATTCACTTGCTTGGTAAAGTGTTGATTCTCTAAAATATGGCTTCTCAATCCGATTATTTATTTTTCATTTCGATGCAACAATAGACCTACCAATACTTAGAAAGGCCATCAGGAAAAAAGCTCTTTTATTTAAATTAGACAATTGATGCGGGATGGAAGAAAGTAAATATTTAGGTTAAGCGGAACAAAATGGACCATCTTTCTTACATATGTTGTCCCATTTTGTTAAAACAAGCATTCTCTAAACGTTAAGAAAAAAATTAAAAATAATTAAAGCAATTAAAATTTTCTGGCTCTTTCTTTTAACTATCCTTTTTTCCCTTCCTTCTGCGCAAATTAGGGGGCGTTGTTTTTATGTTAATTTCAATTTAGTTGTGTCTCGCAGTTTGTAGTGTAAATTGGGGATTGGATTTTTGTTTTATGTATGCTTTTGTGCGTACTGAGGAAATTAGGGGGCGTTATTTTTATGTTTATTTCAATTTAGTTGTGTCTCGCAGTCAGTAGTGTAAATTGGTGATTGGATTTTTGTTTCATGTAAGCTTTTGTGCGTACTGCGCAAATTAGGGTGCGTTGTTTTCATGTTTATTTCAATTTAGTTGCGTCTCGCAGTCAGTAGTGTAAATTGGTGATTGGATTTTTGTTTCATGTAAGCTTTTGTGCCTACTGCGCAAATTAGGGGGCGTTGTTTTTATGTTTATTTCAATTTAGTTGTGTCTCGCAGTCAGTAGTGTAAATTGCTGATTGGATTTTCGTTTCATGTAAGCTTTTGTGCGTACTATTCTTATGTATTTGTCTTGTTTTAATACTTCTGTATTTACTTTATGTATGTAATATTTTGTATTGTATTCTCTTCCTGGACTTCGGAAAAACCTTTGGGGTACAGAGAGAGCAATTTTAGACTTTTTGTCATGCTCTCTTGATGGAAAAGGTTCTGCTTTTATGACTTCCAGAGCTGGTACCCCCTGAAGACGTCAGCTTCGATTGTCATATTTATTTATTTCCTTATATTTAATTGTTTGTCTTGTTTCATTCTCTAAATGTTATGTTTCGTTAAGAAATTCCTTAAAAGCAGCTTTAAAATTGTAAGAATATTAAAATAGTGAAAAAAATATGTAACTTTCTATTTTTATTAAAAAGTTCAAGAGAAGTACAAAATAAGAAAAGTTTTTAATTGTTGATAAATTATTTTCTGATTCAACGATTTCGATTATATTTTAGATCGATTATTTCGATTAGATTTTCGATTTCGATTGCAGAATCGTTTGCTGAAAATATCATTTCGCTCTCTAACTTTATTGTTTTTTGATATCAAATGAAAACATTTCAACACAGTTAGTCAACTCAAAAGAAGAAGACAGCTGAAATCAGCAGGTTGAGTACGAACAAGATGTGATGTCAGAGTTACAGCCATTAGGTTTGGTTTACTATCACCAAAATATCTATGATTATGCTGAATAAATTTCAGGATCAAATTTAATTGGATCCCATCAAACGGTTATGCGTGTGTGAACCTGATTGGCAACTGAATCGTTGTATTTGTTTATGCTACGATTTAGCAACCAATCAGGTTCGATACCCACACGTGACGTCGCTTTCAGGTACTCAATTTTGAGACACTTTACACGAAAGCGTGTTAGTTGTTTAAAACGGGTTTTTAATCTGGTTCAAACGCATCGATTTGAAAAAAAATTATAAACGCTTTTCTTGTTCTTTTGCATTCGAATAAAACAGTCTTAGTTTGAACTTGCAGCTTATGTAAGGGATACAATTCGAACGAAAAGTTGTAATTGATAAGTTTGTAGCTGTCAAAACTTGTGGATTACGATTTCTTCTTCTTCTTTTTTTTATTTTTTAAAGAAGGAAACTTGATATCAACCAAACTATTTATTTTACTTGCCTTAAAACCATTTTTTTGTTTTGCAAAAATTCTATTCCTTGAACGTCTAATTGCAGTCTAATACAGAACACGTCTAAGTCTAATACAACGTCTAATACAGAAAAAAGTAACTTAAGCAGCAACACTTCTTGCGGAAAATAATTGAATCTTTTAATTAATTCAGAGCAAACAATATTTAATAATTTGCTACGCAATATAGTAAATTCCTAACGATAATTTTTGCATGAAATTAATGATATGAAACATTTTTAGCAAGGCTTGAATTTTTTATTCCTAAGCATTAAATTATAAATTCTTTCACACAAACTACTTAGATATATTTTACTAAAGATTCTTTTAATTTTCTAGGAATAAATTCTGCTTAAACTACCATGGCATGATTAAAATTACAAAAAGCTTGTTTTAGTTTTTGGAGAACTTCTCTCTCAATTACATTTTTCATAGTAGTTCTGCTAAATTTTAGGTTGAACCGGCACATCAGTAGACGGTAAATCTTTTTGTTTGTAAATTTTTTGGCTTTGTTGTTTTTAAGTTTATATTCGGAAAATATTAAGTATGAAAAAAAAATATTTTTTCGCATTAAATTTCAATATAAAAAGGTTTTTTTTCTGGTAAAAAATTATCCAATGTTATTTATTAGTAATATTGTTGGATTTTAAGAGTCAAACTCAATACAAAAAAAGGTAATCCAAAATTAATATAATATATATGAAATAGTACTAGTAATTGAAATACGGTTTTTAGAAACACACTCAAGTTTCATCAGGAAATTAAATGAGTTGTGATGCTTTTACCCAACCTTCCACGTCAGTAATTCGGCAGATTTTGATAGTTTTATTTCTTTATTTAAATGCAAGTAAGCGATCCTTAATTTATATGACTTTTTTTGTTTAATGTTTTACAAGTATTCTAAACTGTTCAGTAAGGAAGATGTATTTATGACTCAACATTAAGGGTGATGTTTATGGAACACTCCGTACGTTCTTCTCTTGGTTTCGCAATACAACTAAGCTTCTATTCTTCTAAAATAAAAACTAAGACATTAATGAAAGTTTTAAGTCTATCTTCTTAAAAAATTTAATAAACAAACAAGATTTCTGCCGAAATTGGCCGTTTAAATGTAACTTTTAACCCTGGTGATAAGAGACCCTCGCCGTTTTGGATTTTAGGTTAAATTTTTGATTTGCGTATTTTTAATATTTTTTTTGTATTTATCAAACGTTTGATGATATTGTATAATTCGATAGAATGATACCTTTTATTAAAAAATGGAAAATAAAAGGCTTTATGAGACTACGAAAAATAATGCTTGATAATTTTTAGAATTTCTCTGCATCTTCCCTCAAAACTTTAAAGTAATAAAATATGCGAATCGTAGTTTCGAGTCAGTAATTTAAAAATATACATTTATCAGTTTTTAGATTTTTAAAAAATTAGTTTTATAATAGTTTAAACTGATGAGAAACGACTCAGATGATGCTAAAAATTCTTTTAACGTTATAGTAAGAAGCAAGAAACGAAAATATCAAAAATATTTTTATGTTTTTATGTGTTTTAAACAAAAATCTGCTTTTATCAAAATTTTAAAAGCAGACAACTGTATATCATCCATCTACCTGAAAAAAACTAATAATTTCAGAATTGTAATGGCATAAATTTATCTCAAGGAATGGACAGAATAAAAATTACCACTTTCTTTCCTTCTCAAATTCTGATTGGGTGACTGTCTTGTATTTTGCATGCATCGCTATTTTACAAGCATGAGCTAAACTTTTATGACCTTAAACGAAATTTTCGAAGAACTATGTATAATCAATGAATATGCATATTACAAGAACTGTTAAAAATATAATATGCGTATAAATTATAATAATCGTCAATAAAATTAACACATATTTAAGTTCAATATTAACAACAAAGAAAAACCTTTAAGTTATTTCTATCCAACTTCCTTGCATTTATTTAAAGATTAGTGAACGTTCTAAGTTTAAAAAGTTTCCTTTCTCATTCTTTTTAAAACAGTAAAGTACATAATTTATTGCTTTTAAATACAACTAATTACGGACTTAGTTGCAAACTTTTTCGAATGCCATTCAAAGAATTCCAGCCGCCATTGATACAAGCCAACAAAGGATAGTTCTTTTTCGAATTACAAGAAACTCCAGAAGTCCGAAGCTGGCAACATAGTATAAATTTAATTGTATTTTCTAAAAAAGAACCTTTCCCTTTCGCCAAACAGTAGGTCATATTTGAAGTTACGCCAATGATTATCTCTTTTAAGACGTCAAAATTTCCTTTCGCTGACCTCTATTCTTTAGATAATCCTGAAGTTTAAGAAAAATCTAAAAATCTAATTGTCTATTGTGATTATGGACTGTGGCAGGCAGCACCCAGTTGAAAGCTAAAAGGAGAAATGGAAAAAGAGAGAAGAATTCTTTGAATTTAAACAGGCCAGATTTTTGACAAGCATAATTGCTAAGCTTTATTAAATGTGAATAGAGAGTTGTAATAAAAAAAAGCTCCGAGATATTTTCTTTTTCACTTATTGACAAGTTGGATTTTGATTGAAGCAGGGCTTATAGCGGCTTTATTCTATTTGAAGTTCTATGCGTGTGATTATGATCAATTACTGTTTGATGAGTGTTATAAAATATAAGAAAGAAAAAAAAGAAAGAAATTTGGTTGTTGAAAATATTTAATCTTACCTGCAGACATAATTTCTTTTTTCTACTTTTGCCTCGCGACGACTATAATATAAATTTGAAGCAACGAAGAAAAAACATGTTTATTTCTAAATTTATATTTTTGAAGCGTATCTGCATAAAAATTAAAAAGAATGGTATTTCTTAAAAAAAAAATATTGCGCAGTTTAAGTATATAATTAATATGTTAATAAG
Source organism: Parasteatoda tepidariorum (assembly GCF_043381705.1). NCBI lineage: Eukaryota > Metazoa > Arthropoda > Arachnida > Araneae > Theridiidae > Parasteatoda > Parasteatoda tepidariorum. The sequence continues at coordinate 39,250,395 of NC_092212.1, read as the reverse complement.
TTACTAAGGAAAGAAATAAACAAATATGATTGTTGTCTGTCCCGAAAATTGCGGCCGACGAAAAGCAATAAAAAAATATGATTGTGGTTTTGTCCCAAAAATTGTCGATGACAAAAAGGAATAAGCAAATATGATTGTGGTTCTGTCTCAAAAATTGCGGCCGGCGAAAAGGAATAAGCAAATATGATTGTGGTTCTGTCCCAAAAATTGTCGATGACAAAAAGGAATAAGCAAATATGATTGTGGTTCTGTCCCAAAAATTGCCGACGATGAAAAGCAAGAAACAAATATGATTGTGGTTCTGTCCCGAAAATGGCAGACGATAATGAGCAATGAAATATGCTTTCAAAATCGCTCAGCAAATTGCAGAATATTATGATTTATTAAACTCGAATTATTCAAGCTTCAAGTCAATTTTTAAAGTATTTAGAGTTCCAATCATATTTTTTTCGGTTCTGTCCCAAAAATAAACGACGATCATTAGCAATATACGAATATGATTAAGGTTCTGTCCCAAAAATGGCAGATCATAATGAGCAGTAAAATATGTTTCCAGTAAAGTCCAGCAAATAGCACAATATTGCATTCTGAGATTCTGAAAAAAAATAGCACATTCTGTACCGACCATATGTTTCTGTTCGGTCCTGCCATTTATCTTTAATTGATTTTTTTAAATCGCTGTACAAATTTAAAACCGTATTAATTGTGAGTCTAAAGTAAATGGGACTGATAATTATGTACTGGGGGTAAAAAAACACATAAAAAATTTTTTCAACTCCGTCGTAATTTGCCTCCAATTCAATGCAACGGAAACAAATATCAATAAAATATTCATTCTAATACAGTTTCAATATTTTTATAAATATCACACAATTTATTTAGCCTAAAACTACTCTACAAGAATTTATGCTCAATCATTTCTTTTTCTCTCTCTTTTTACTAGCTTGTAAACAAATGAAAAAAAAAAGGGGGACTCATGAACTTACATTAAGTTGTTTTCTTTTACATTTTTTTCCCATTTTGAAACTTCTAGAATGTGATTTTAAATTAAACTTATAAAACAAAGATGCTTAAATTGCGTGTCCTGTATTATTACATTCGATTTCAGAAGAAATAAGGGAACTAAAAAAAATCTCAAAACGCAATCTTGAAATTTAGAAAATTGCCTTTTCCCCTTCGCTTTATGTTGCAGACCCATCAGTTTACGAATCACTAAAGAAAAATAACAGTGTTTTTTTTATTGTTGCTACTCACAAATTCAGAAAAAGACAAATGCAAATGACTTTAATATTTGATGGTACGTCTTTTCACACGATTATGAGGGATTCGGCTAACATAAAACACGTTAAGTTAGGTCAAATATTTATGTCAAATTCCATTATAAGTATGTTTAAATTCTATTACTTGAATAAGAAAGAAAAAAAGATTTCTGTAGTAAGATATAAGAGATAACAGTCATTATGCTATATTATAATACATTCATTGAAGTATGTATATCTTTCAAAAATAATATTTTATTTTAAAACTATAAGTTCCAAATGAATGAGTAACTTTAGTAGGCTTATTATAACTAATAGGTGTTAAGGTTACAAAATTATCATAATAAGGGACATTTCTTTTGAGTCTTAGCATCGAAATCACTTTATTTTACTACAAACGAAGAACTGCTTATTTTCGAAGAGAGATGAATAACATGTTATGAAGAGAGATGAATAACATGTTATGTAGAGAGATGAATAACATTAATACATTAGTTGAAGTATGTATATAATTAAAAAATAATATTTTATTTTAAAATTATAAGTTCTGAAAGAATGAGTAACTTTAGTAGGCTTGTTATAGCAAATAAGTGCTAGGATTACAAAATCATTATAATAAGGGGCATTTCTTTTGAGTGTTAGTATCGAAATCACTTTATTTTATGACAAACGAAGAAATGCTTAATTCTGAGATGAATAACATGTATACTTGAAAATTTTTTGAAACTCAAAAGAAAAGCGAAATTTTGAGTTAAGTATACACGAAAATTCGTTTTCGTTAAAAAAATTTTCACTGAGAAATGAAACTAAACTGAGAAAGTTGTTCAATAAATTACATAAATCAGAAGAAAGAAAAAACACATACTTTAAACCAACACCAATCGAAGTGTTAGCCGAAATAACCTATAAGGCTGGACACATTTACGGTCCAGAAAAAATTCGTTGGGTCCCCATCCTTAAAACACAAGGTGTCTAATTTTCATATTTTGTAGGCATTTTCAAAAAGACTTAAAAAAGAACAACAAGAGTTTACAGTTTATTCTTGAGATATTAGTTAATATAAATGTACTAAAATATAAATTTGCAATTTTCTTTTTTTTCTCCCTTTCTTTTTTTGTGCTTATAATTTAACTAAAGACTAAGTATTTGTCGGTTTAAATTTTTGTCAATATGCATTGAGAATTCTCTATTGGAAATTGCAAAAATTTACTAACTTATATAATATCTGAAGGAAAATCCTCTGCAATTGGGTACTTGCAAATCGAAAAGAAGTGATGTGATTATTCCTAATCATGTGATTTAAATCAAATTTAATTGGATACCTGTAAGCGACGTCACACGTGTGTGTCGAACCTGATTGGCAGATGAATCAACAATTGTCCCGATTTACCTACGATGACGTCACTGACGGGTATCCAATGAAAGGAAAGAAAAAAAAAACATTAATTCTTGGGTTCTCAATAGTTAGGTAGAATTGTCCAATTGCGCTGGCGCACTTTAAGCACGCATGCGCCGGGTAAAAAATATCTAACTTTTGTGAATGTGAATAAGAGATTTTGCAAAAATCCGTCATCTAAATAAGCTAAAATGTAGTGGAATATCATCTTCGACCACTAAAACAAAAACAAACATTTACAAAGGGCAATATCGTAAACGCATTTTTTCGAACTCGAATCTAACTAATTTTGAAATTTCACTACATAACTCATTCTAAGGTGTCAAGCCGATAACGCAAATATGAGTTTGTTTTATACAAATTTCTTTCGGAAATCAAATTTATCTAATTATTTACTCAAGTATTCTTTTGTTTACTGAGTTGAATTCCTAGCAAAAAAAATTTACTTAAAGCCAAAACAAATAGCTTATCGCTAAATAAAGATTGGGTAATTCCTATACCTTTGATTATCTACATAAATCCAAAACAAATACCTTATCGCTAAATAATGATTGGGTAATTCCTATACCTTTTATTATCAACAATGCAAATGGTTTCTTTAATGATACTTAAAAAAAAAGTCCCGTCGTCGAATTTTAATTCTACTTAATATTTCACCTTATTTCTTCCATTATCATTAATTAATATAAACCAAAATTAAAAATAATTAAAAGCGAGATCTCTGAATATATATTTAAAAGTTTACTTTATTTCATAAAAATCTGAAAAATTATAATGCAACAAGCATCTAACGAGTTGCCTTTTTTAAAAATTGGCGACATTTAGTAACTTGTCGCCAAACATAAAAATGTCATGAATGTAACCAATAATCATACGAGAGCATAGCTTGAAAAAAAAAATCACCTAGTCAGTATTAATATTATCAGAAAAGAATTTTTATTCTTGATTTATAACTCTTGTATGCATCCCTTATCAAGCTGAATTAAGCTAAGAGGAGAAATGAAAAATTCTTCTTTTTCTCACCAATCTTTTACGCGCCAGAAATGAGACGTACACATTCACTCCACTTTGCTTTTCGATGGTGAAAATATTTGCATAATTGAACAATTTTTTTTCCTTTTTACCATCTTCCTTTTCCATTTCAAGCTTGGCGAGTGGAACATTTTCGAAGCGAAAATAAATAAAAAGGAATAATAATAAATAAAAGTAGTTTTGAATTATGGAATCGGCAAAATGGCGAAGCATTCGTTTTGATTATGAGATGTTCGCCAATATTTCATTTTTCTTTCCTTTCAAGTGTCTCACGAAAGAAAAGTTACAAATACAGAATGTCACTTTCTTGTATTAGATTGGCGATATCCAACTATTTTTGATAGTTTTCCTAACGCATTTTTTTCCTCCAAAGAAGATATTTGCATGTTCTAAATTAAGAACTTCGGATTCATTTACATATATAAGAGGTTAGAGGCTATGAATAATATTCAAATTTTTGTTCGTTTTCGAATGTAGTTTTGAAATACTTTCCGTGTTCGAGTTAAATTGGAACTCGTAACATTCTTTGATTAAAATCGTCTGATACAGTTAGTATCAGACGATTTTGTCATTAGAAGAAAACATGAAGTAATAAATTCTGATTAAAACCTTCGAATTTTCTTATGTCCTTTTATAAGGTGGAATATGTAAAGAGTTTCGCATTCGGTGGTGTGTAAAGGAATTAATACTGGAATATGAAATTCTACCGAGATTAATTTTGATTAAGAAATAAAGCCAGCAAAATATAATATAAATTAATGATACTTATTCCTTTTTTTTAAATGTAAAAAAATGAAATTATTGTTATTTAATTGTGGGTTGAAGACAACAGTATGAAAATAAATGTTTTTTTTTTTTTCTACTGCCCGCCTGGGGAATGACCTAGGTCATACTACATGCGTCGAAGGGCAGATTTGTTGGTTACTCTTTCAGGGACACCATATTAGGTGGCCAATGCTGCTCCCACAGTAAGGACAGATAGTACAGAGAAGGAAAGAACATCCATGCCTTGCCCGGGATTCGAACCCAGAACCTTTCTGATGCAAGAGCATAAAAATAAACGCAAAATTAGATTTTTTTTCAATTGAGAGAATCATAATGAGAAAATTAAATTATTATAATTCGTAGTATTTTTTTTTTTTTTTTGTCATCAGTCAAAGTGTAATTTAATCATTTGATACTGACTTTAACTTCGGTAATTGCATAAATTAGATGAAAAAAAAAACTATCTTTAAATTTATTTTTTCTGCATTTAATGCTTTCCTTGTAAAAGTTGTGAGTAAAAATCTATTACATGAGAGTTTTACATTTTTAGGGAGCATTCTGTTGTGTTTAGGATAAATTTTATAATGTTGTTAAGGAGTAGTTTTATCAAAGTTACTGTTAAGCAATTTGCTAAAATTTTTTAAAATTTTCTCCTTTGACACCAGATATAATTTACTATAAAAAAAAATCTGAAAAATTTTGAGATAATTATTACAACAAAATCTAGTCAATTTTTACAGTAAAATATTCCGAAAAAGTAGTCAAGATTAATATCAATTTAGAGCCATGGGTAGTTTCGTTCGTATCTCTATGACGTCAGGACTAGCTTTTAAAAATATTTTATCTCATTTTAAAACCGTTCACGGTGCATGACGAGTGATACATGGTTTAATGCGCTGGTTTTATTACGTTTCTCAGGTTCGATTCCAGGTAGCGACTGAGGGGTCATTCATTCATACTTTTTTTTTCTCTTCATTTTGTTTTACCTCAATATTTTACCTCATATTGAATTTACAGTAGTAACTAAAGTCACCCTGATTGCTAGATAATCTTACAGTAAATATTCCGGAACATTTTTTTTAAATGAAATGATTGCTAAACAATGGACTGGTAGCAGAAAATATTTTCCGTGGACACTTCAAAGTTTTTCCGTTGACACTGCAAAGACTTTTGCGCGAAATCGAGCCTTTATGGTAGAACAGTTTAACGAGTACTGATACCGCGCAATCTCAGTCCCTACCTAGACTGATCAAAGTGGTCACCCATCCGCTCACTGACCCCTGAGGCTTGACATTGGTGTTCTTCTAGGAACCGTGTCGTTAATATCAATTGTCCACTGCGGGACTCCTTTGTTAGACTTGGGACTTACTTCGTTTTTTCTCTCACGAATATTAATACTAAATATTTTAAGGTCAAAAGGCAATTGGGCGTAATAGTTATTAGTACCAAGAAATCTGCTTTGTTTTGGGTCACCTAGTTAATAATTATTTAAATACTTAACGCTTTGAAAATTTTCAAATTATTATTTCCACTTTTTTTTTTATTTATTTATTATATTTTAAGATTTAAAAAGTTATTCCAACTGTTTATATCATACAACTATATAAAAAAATTGAAGATTTAGCATTGAGGTTAATAATTTTCATCTAGGTGGAAAAAGTTCGCTAAAATTACGATTTATTAAAAAAAAACTTACTAATTTTTAATATTTAAGNTAATTTGGAAAATTGTTCACTGTGACTAATTTTCGCGGCTCCCTTTAGACTAGTCCGCGGCTCCCTAGGGAGGCGCGCCTCCCAGTTTGGAAAACGCTGCTTTACGGCGAGATAGTATACATAGCTTAAAATTATTGTCTTGCTTCAAGTTTAAGGTACTTTTTTAAAATTCCCATTGCGCTCCCGACAAAATGACGGGGTGAAGTTTAACCCTCTATTTCTCGTGCCCGTGATATTTCCGTGCTTAAGTATTCAAAAGTAACTCGCCTAAAAGATTAAACCAACCTAGTTTTTATTCCCGGAATCATGAGTCATTATTCCCGAATCATGAGTTAGAATCCCTTTGCCGTCAGGTTTTTTGTAGTTTTCTTCTCTATATAACGCAATTGCGGGTTAGTTCCATCAAAGAAGTCCTCCATGAAACTGTACTTCTCCCAATACTTGATCCAGGAGTTGTCTTACCTTCTGTATCGGGTTTAAAATTACAAGTCTGCGGAATTAAATTAGTAGTAGTAAACTCAGAATTGGATTTGCTATTCAACGATTGTGATAATATAAAATCTATACACCAAATGGCACTACCAGATTATGACCGTTTTCCTTACGCAGGGACCGATCAAGACAAATTCAGGCCCAAGGCCCACCAAATTTTCCGGGTCCCTTACAAAATATTTTGAAATTAAATTACTGAAGAGTATAGTCTCCTAGCAATAAAAAAGAATCTATAGAACTGCATGATTCAAGAGACGCATTCTGAGAAATTTTGAATGCAGACAATTGAATATTATTTTTCAAAGATAAAGTTTATGCATCAAAAAATTAAAGCAAAATATAAAACATCAAAACGATGTTACGTAAAAAAAAAAAAAATAGTTTGGTGACCACAAACAATTCAAATCAATGATTTTTGCTAAAAGTCACTGATTAGCTGAATTATTTTTTATTGTAAGTTGTAATTACTTTTTATTTAGTACTTAAACTAACCCAAAGCTAGCCATTAGACTTTTTACTAATTTTGGAGGCCCCTCAGAAATTGTGGGCCCTACNAAAAAAAAAAAAAAAAAAAAAAAAAAAAAATAGTTTGCTGACCACAAACAATTAAAATCAATGATTTTTGATTACAAAATCAAAAGTCACTGATTAGCTAAAAGCCACTAAAAGTCACTGATTAGCTGAATTATTTTTTATTGTAAGTTGTAATTATTTTTTATTTAGTACTTAAACTAACCCAAAAGCTAGCCATTAGACTTTTTACTAATTTTGGAGGCCCCTCAGAAATTGTGGGCCCTACGCCCATGTCTATTGGGCCTAGGCGATAATCAGGCCCTGTCCTTACGCGAAAATTTTGGGGCAATCATTAATTGGGAAAATGTATATTTGTATGTTTACCTTTGTTACCGTACAATTAAATTTTAAAAATAGAATATTTCATAAATTGGAAACATTCAAGAAATTAATTAAATTCGATAAATTCTGCTAAAAATTCTTAAAAGGATTGAATAAATAAAATGATTTTTTTTTTCACCCGTGGATAGGAACTGGCAAAGAGTGTTTACATACATGACTTTACCTTGTCCAACAAATCCACACCTGACATACAAACTTGCTGCCAGGAAGAGGTAATCACGTCAACACATGGTCAACCCTTTCCTTCCGATGACCCCTTGACCCTTATGTGACAGCATTTTTCTCGGACAAAAGACATATACCACTTGGCCAAAGATTTGTCCATCACGCAGACTTTGGAAATTCAGATCGGATATGTTGTGCAAAGGAATAAGCCTTCTCGAACAATAGGCCATTTCTTGTAGATAAATCCCATTTTAGGAGCACTTATTGTCCATTGATTGATGTTTTTGTTTCATTTTTGAATGTGGCGTGTACAAGAAGCAGTTGTTACTTCATATCAACTTGTAAATGAATGACTTTAACCTTTTGGTCGTTTGGGTCGATTTTATGTGATCTTTTTTTCTTCTTTCATACCTGTTTTAAATGGTGATTTATTGTTGGAAGGGAAGAACAGATGGATTTGTTGTTAGTTACTGCATTATTTTAAGGCTAAAATTGAGGAGGAAAAAAATTGTTGAGGGGATATAGTATGAATTTAACAGGGGCATTTCGCTTTTGTTGGAAATGATATTAATTTAAAGAAGTTAAAATGTTTTCTTTTTTCAAAGAATTAAATTAATTAATTTTTTCAGCATAACTTAACTACATAATTCATGAATAGATACTGTATTAAATTATTTTTTTATATAATTATTTTCTTAAAGAAAAAAAAACTGCTACAATTTTATAAAAAATCTCTCTTTCGCTCCCTTAGTGGTTTTAAATAAAAATTTACATATTTTAAAACAAAATGTTAAAAATAAAAAACAAATAAAATAATTTGCGTCTCTTAAATTTTAAAACAGTCTCTTTATTTTAACACTAACATTCTTAAGGCATATTAAGAAAAAAAAAGATAAAAATTATTTGAAAGCAAATTAACTTTAAAAAAAGTTAATTTTTTAATGTGTTTTCAGCCCTAAGGGGCCATTCCAGAATTACATAAGCTTTTAATGGGGGAAGGGGTTTCATATTTATTTATCACTTTATATCATACATATATATAATATCACTTTTTTTAAGTATTATAAAAAGTATAAGTGCTTGTGAAATTTCTTATGTGCAAATATATGTTACCAACGTTCAGCTATTTTAAGTCATTTCATGTATTAAAAATCATCTTATTGCTTAATACGTTGGGAAAAAATTAAAACTTCGAACAAGCTTCGGAAAATCAAGTTCCCTTTAAATCAGCATTAATTTGATCAAAATTATTGTATTATAGCTTTTCTTAGCACGAAAAAAATTTAAAAATAATCTTAGAATGAAATTAACTTATTCATATTTTTGTATTTTTAAACGTATTCAAGAAATTTCACTGAACCAGAAACACCTAAGCATAAATCTCCAAAAAACGGGTGACAGAATTTTCCTCTGATTTATCAAAACACCATCTGGAAGGAAATATCAATTCTTCCACTTCGATTAACCACTATTTAACCACAACAACTCAAAAAAGTTTCCAAACGTGTTCAGTGTCTTGGCAACAAAATTTTCACAACAATCTCACCATTAAGTTAACCAAATCCAAACACAAGAACTCATATATACCACGGCACCCATATCTCCCACCCTTTTAACTCATATATCATAGTTTCACAATCAAAAAAGATCCCAAATGCGAGGCCCAGAGCCGAATATACGAACATCAATTGTAGATGTGCAGTGGGCCGGTAAATTTTTATCCAAAACTTTGGTCATTGGATCTGTAAACACGGAAAAGCTGGGGAAAAAATTGTAGTATGATATAACTTTTTTCCCCTATCTATTATTGATAGGGCTATAGTAATAAAAGGGGCCCAGGCCTGACTTATCAGCTAACGTAGTGCATTAATCATTTCTTGGCCTTATGCATATGGGGGAACTATGGGTGATGCCTGGTGCCTGATTGTTATGCTATCGCTATACAGGCGGCTTGAATTTTTTTTCTTTTGTGGAAAACTTTTTTTAGAAGAAAAAAACCGGAAGGAAAAATTTCGAGAGTTGTGGGGAGGGGGTTATTTTATAAGTTTTTTGAGGGGACTATCTCCCGAGTGAAGTTGGGTAGTTTGATTGATGGTTGGTGTGGTCAAATATTTTTGTGGTTATCTACGAAAAATATTTAAATTTGAAATCGTTTTAGATAAAAAGTTATATTTAATACTTTTTTCCCTTTCGACTGAGAAACTATGATTTATTTTTTTATCATATTCAACCGCAATACGAAACGTTACATTTTAACTATTTCTTCATTGCGAAATGACTAGAAACGATTTTTTTTAAAAATATTATGCGAGTTATTGAGAGTATAGTAAAGGAATTGTTTATTAATTCCCTTACGATATTTTTTTAATTCCTTTTAGAAAGTTTTTCTAGAGAAAAGTGAAACGTATTAAATAGATTAAAACAAGCGGATTCGTATTTTAATTATTAAAAAAAAAAGAGCTCATTTAGTTAAATTTAGTTAACGAGATATCAAGTAATTAAGCAAGCACTTTCTCCATTGTTTTTTAAGATTTCGGCTAATATATCGTTTTGATGTTTTAACTATACAGTTGTATCCAACTATATACGGTATCTAACAAAAGGGTAAGTTAACTATATGGTTAGAAATGATAGAGCATGTTGAACTCATTCATATCTTTCTCTTTTAAACGTATTCAAGAACTTTTGCTGAACCAGAAACATCGAGGTGTAAATTTAATAAGTGGAAGACATTTTTTAAAACAGATTTTTTATTTCTGGCAACGTTGACAATTTCTAGAACTCTCTCTAAACTTCTTTATCAGTACCGTGACAACGAACGTTACCATAACCAGAAAATACAACAACAAAATGCTAATGAAAGTGTGGTACTAATCGTAATTCAAAATAAGCTATAAGCTAATATTAATAGAAAAAATGAAAACGACAATTAAAAATGAAAACGATATTATTTAATATTTAAAATACCTGGTGGGGATTTCTTTAAAAATTCGCGTGGCAATCTTTTAACTTTAACTTTTAACGTTAAACTTTTTTTTTAAATCTTGATGACGCGATACTATGACGTAAAGTTGGGTAATGGTAGGGGAAATATGGTGATTTAAATCAACTCAATTGATTCGGTAACTCGAATCACCAACTTGCGACTGATTCTATTGATGCAAATCACTTAGATAATTCGTTTTGCCTACCTCTTCGATGCAGTGATAAAAATTTGCTTTACTTTGTGGTCAAATTTTTCCTAGTTGCTGCAAAATTTAATTTTCAATCTATGATTCTCAGTTTATTAAGTTTGGTTTTTAAAGTCATTCGTCAATCTACTACATACAGATAATTCAAAAGATTTTGTTAAATGCCATTTTGTTATACTTGCTTTTGCTTCTTGAAGTGCTGGCAAAATTTTGTAAGCTTTAGTTGCAATTTTTTACCACTTTATGAAATCTTTTGCAAAATGCGGTGCAGAGTCCGAACTATAATTTAACGTGAATGAAAACTCGATTTAATTTAACATCTTTCTTTAAAGTTGCAGAAAACTTGAACGGTTTAGTTTAATTTTTAAAAAAAATCTCACTAATAAATGTCATGCCTCAAGATTTTAATAAGTAAATACCAATACATGTTTCTTTACATTCGACAGAAAAACTGTAGTTTAAATATAGATTATGATCCCAAAAAATTTAGCTATTTTTAACAAGTACTTTTTTTTCTAAACAAAATAAAGTAGATAAAAACAATTTTTTTTGTCATAACAATGCATATTAACGATGAAAAGTGGGTTCAATTTAGCATATTTTTTAATATTGCTGAAAGTTTTTAAGGTTTAAATCACTTAAAAACGTTACCGATCCAATAATTGTCACGCCTCAAGATTTTATTAACTAAAAAATGCTAATACATGCTTTATTACATTCTACAGAAAATCTACTGTTAAAATTAGATTTCGATCTAGAAAAATTAACTATTTTTCTCAAGTATTTTTTATTTTTATTTTCTATACACAATTAAATAGATTAAAATAATTTTTCGCTGCTATAACAATGCACTTCAACGCTATAAATTTCAAATTAAAATAATTTTTATTACTTCGCTGTAATCTGAGAAAGTAATTTTTTGATATTTTTTAATCATTCAATTTGCGTGATGATTCCTAGTTGGCATTCTTTTAAAAAATAAAATTAGAGTAAATTGAATTATAGCGTGTTAAAGAAAACTTTAAAAAGCAACGCCCACTATATTCCTTTTCCTTTACAATTATCAAAAGTTTATGTCATGAGTGAAATAATGACATTTTCCGGTTGTCATTGAAACAAGTTGAGTGTGACTCACGTGACTAAATTTAGGGAAAACACTAAAAATTGTAAGTTTTTCAACGATTGAACGATCGAAAAAGAATGATTTGCCCTCTAGTTAAGAAGACGTAATAACGCGGGGAAAAACTTTTCAAGGATAATTCTGTTTCCCCTTGCTTGCTTTCGTATGCCTGTTTGCGCAGAGGTTCTTGTTTTCCAGTGGCGCCATCTATGGGCAAGAAATCGACTTCCGCCACACCATACGTCACACCCGTTTATAGGGCAGACCCATTCATACATCCAATCATTCATCCACAGATCGTAATTTTGACGTGAATCAGAGAAAAATCGATCTCCAATCCAGTACCCTCAGAGGTATTGATTTGTTATGGGAACATAGAGTACTTTGCGACTCAACAGATTCAACGTGCATCAGTCACCATTTACTACACCGAGTGACTTCGACCGGCTGGGTTCGAACCCACGAACTCTCGGACAACTCTCTTCAATTAATTTTTTTTATCAAAATGAGGAACGTAATAGTGCCTGAGCTGCTTTAAAATTAAGTGACATCTTTATTTCCTTCGATTTGCCCTCTTATTAAATCCATATCCATTTTTCCTCCATTGAAATTTTTTTAATAATTTTAGAAGTTCCAAATGTTTAACAAAACTTTTACTTAGATTTGGTAAAAAACGTTAAGTTAAACGTTAAATACACTCACTTACGTAGGAAATTAATAATAAAAAGTTTATTTTAAAATGCCTCAATTGAATAAGGAATAAGGAACCATTGAAATAAAAAACGTAATACCTCCTGAGCTGCTTTAACAATGAGTGACAGCCTTATTTAATTATACTTACTCTTAACCTAAAAGAAATTTAAATAATTTTAAAATTTTTAAACGTTTAATAAACATTTTCCATTTTACTTAGATTATGTAAAAAACAAATTAAATCTAATTATCCTTACTTCCGTGAGAAATTAATGATAAAAAGATACTTTTAAAATGCTTCAATTAATTTTTATTAAAATAAAGAAAGTAAAACCTCGTTAGCCTCGCTTTAACAATATGAGACACGCTCATTTCATTATCTTTGCCCTCCTATTAAAAAATAGAAGAAATTTCAGTAATTTTAAAATTTTTGAAGTTTTTAATAAATATTTTCCATTCTACTTAGATGTGGTAAAAACCTCTCATCTAAATACCCTTAGTTAGGTGGGAAAATAAAATAAGAAATCACTCTTAAAATGCTTCAGTCAATTTTTATCAAAATATTGAACGCAAAACCTTTTGAGCTGTTTTAAAATTAAGTGACAGTATTATTTCATTACATTTACACTCCTATTAACAAATTGAAGAAATTTTTAATAATTTTAGAATTTTTAAACGTTCTTATAAGCACTTTCCGTTCTATTTATATGCGGTAAAAAACATCCCTAACTTACAGGCGTGAAATTGCGTATAAATTTATCAGCATTGTCATATTTGTCAAGGGTTGATTATTTTACATAATAGAAACCTAAGACTTCTCAAATATTTCGTCTTTTTTCAATCTTCAGAAAGCAATTCAAGTGTAGCAACTGGATCTATCTTTAAATCAATCGATCATGTTTAGTGGTTTTGTTCGAAAGAGCAATTGTTCATAGCTGAATTGGTTTCATTTCACTTTTGCACTAGCTCTTGAAGTGTGAAATTGTTTTACCATTGAAGCATCGGATCACATAATTGTTTCTTGCATGGATGGGCGGGTTTAGCTCTTTTGTCAAATAATTGGCCAAAATTTGGATTGAATCGGAACTTTTAAAAAAACTCTTTGAGACAGTATAACCATTAACTGCAATTAAAAGATAGATCAGTGTATTTGCTCGATCAATTTGCGATCATTTGTGTTGGTTCGTTTTCTTTGCTGAAATGATTTTTATTTTTTTTGAATGTTCTACTAGCAAAAATGTTTGTGGGAATTGTCGGTTAAAAAATTATTCGTCTGTCTTGTATTATGAAATCAAAATAAAATCTAACTTTCCTTTAACATTTAAATTGTTAATAAAAATTTAATATCGTAACCTGTCTGTGGATAAATCTGTGGATGAATGAATGAATGTATGAATGGGTCCACCCTATAAACGGGTGCACCGTATGGTGTGGCAGAAGTCGAATTCTTGGCCATAGATGGCGCCACTGGAAAAACAAGAACAATCGCACCCCCTCTGCCTAAACAGGCATACGTCAACAACAGTATATCGCAACCATAAGTTATGTATTCAAAAAAATATCAGATTTTTCAATTAAAATTTATTAATTAAAGGAAAATAAATTAACGCATCAATAAGTTATGGAATCAGAATATCAGACTTCCTGATTAACATTTATTAAGTAAATAAAAATAAATTAACTCAACCAAAGGTTATGGAATCAAAATATTAGACTTCCTGATTAACATTTATTAAGTAAATGGAAATAAGTTAACATAACTATAAGCTATGGAATCAAAATAAAACCAAATTTTCTGATTTACATTTATTGAAATAAAAATAAATTGACGCAACCATAGGTTTACACCGAGTTGCGATGGTACAGTAGTTAAGGAATTGAGCTGACATAGGGCAAGTCTGGGATTCTACTTAAAGGCGGTCGGTACTCATTACTGACAATATTGCTATCTTTATGTCGTTGATCTCGAAATTGTAGAGCCTTAACTTGCCGGAGTACTTTACTTTTTATTATGAATGAAACTAAAGATTTCAGCAAAATTTAATTCCTTTGTGTTCTGACGGTAAATTGAGTGATTAAATTACTTTCGATACATAAAATAATTTATTATTTTTCATTTTTCAATTGAATTAAGAAAAAAAAGAGTACAATTAAAAAAAAAATTAAACAGTTTCTTGATAATAATAAGGATGTTTTGGGTAATTAGTTTTATTACTCTTATTATTACTCATAACGTATGTCGTATTACGTAGCTCAGAGAAAGTTAATTAAGATTTATACTTACAAATTTATTCTAAAAGTGATAATATAAATTATAAAGGAATTTTTCTACCAAATTAAATCCATTTAAATGTAACGGACAATTATTTATATAAATTTTTTTTTAAAGTTTAACATACTTATTTCCAGAATTTATGAAATTAACATTTAGAACTATAAAATTACTTCTTTCACTACCCAAAGCTAATGTTTCAAGATCTGAACTAAATCACATGTAAATTATCTCTTATAAAAACTTTTCTTCTTTTCCTGAGTTTTTTCTAAATTTTTGAACGAAGAAAAGGAATGAATAAAAAGTAGGTTGAAAATATCTTATTTTTGCTGAACCAAAATATTGTTATTTTAATTTTTAAATTACTCTGTAGTCCATACAAGCATTATTTCTTAAAACAATACAATACTAACGTATAATTTACAGAGATGTGACAGCAAGCGATAGAGACACATCTATATACAATTTTAAATTTTAAAGGAGAGGTATAAGTTGGCATTGATATTTTTAAATAATGATTAGTAAGTTTGAAAGAGGCTCATATTTTATAATAAATTGTTATATTCATTTTGCAGCCTTAGTTGATATGGCAATATATGATCTGAAGATGTAAAAGAACAATTGACATAAAAACAGTTACAGTTTACATTCATAATAGACACGGAACTAAGATAATTAATTATGTAATTAAATCTTAAAGATTAAACACAGTGGTTTTATTTAATGAGGAAAAGAACTGATTCCAGATAGCAAAAAAAAACTTAGAAGACATAAACTCTTAACTCGATCGACCGATACCCTCATTGTATTCTACATCAGTCGATTATCAGATGCCTTTGGCGAAGTGGAACTTAATCAAATTGTTCCAAAATGAAGTTGGCTGGCTACTTTTTTTTCTTCCTCTATCCAATACCTATACTATGATACCTTTGTGGATGTGTACTGACGTGTGATCTTGCACTGTAATCAGCAACCAATTTGAGACCGATTCTAGTTAATGAAATCAACCTCCCTGCAGTCCAAGTACATGATGCAATTTGTGACTTCGATGGGGCAAAAAAAAAGTAACAGGAGGATTTTCACTGGGAAGAAAAGGGCGATTTAATGCAGTTCCTAAAGAGTTGGGGGAAAATTTATCGCCAGTTAGAATTTGGATCTAGAGTGTTTAAAGCTAGCTTCCTCGAAACTCCTGATGTTGTTGGAGTGGAAAATTCGTACAAAGTGGAATTGGAACGGTAATAAATGAAGAGATATGAGTAATCAGCTTAAGATAGGAAATGATCATCGATTATGGTAAGCACGGGATTAAATTGATCGTCTGCTTGTGACTCCATTTGCTTTCTGAAATGAAACTTTGAAGCGAATCTATTAGTGTATGAAATAGCTGTTAGCGATAAATTGCGACTTGAGCCCTTAAAATTGCTCATATGGCCGTTATTGATATCAGCTGAAGAGGTATTTGGGGTCACTTTAAAATGATTATATTCTAAACAATTAATGAAGTTTCGAAGTTTAATGGTGGAATGTATTTTAAAATAAATATCCTTGATTAAAATATTGAAGGTCGTTATGTTAGTGTCTGAAAGGAACCTATTAATGCATGAATAGGCTTTTTACGAAAACTTGAATCAATTAGCATAATCTAACCTTTAGTATAATATACACTTCAGTTTAGGTTTTAACTTTTTAAGTATCAATTTAAAAGTTCTAGCTTAACATTTTATCGCTTACTGTAAACTACGGAATTCATTTCAGAGAAAGTTACTTTAAAGCTTACACTGGGTAAAAAATTTTTGTTTTATTTAAGCAAGCACTTGAGCCTAAATCGGGTTTAGGGATTTCAAACCTGAAATTTCAAATTTGAGAGTTACGGATTTTTTTTCAAAATGGTATTTCAGTTTAGTTTATTTTTTATTAAAATGTACAAATTTGTCAAGAACATAGATGTTTATATACATATACGCTTGTCTAATCCTTTAAAAATTACACTAAAGATGAAAAAAAGAAAAAAAGTATGACCTTAACTTATCGATGTTACACACGCTACGTATCAACGTATACGCTACGTACAAGACATTTTGAAGTCATTCATTGCAAAAGTATAAAACCTATTGCTTTATTTCGCTCAAATTAAAAAAAAATAGTTATTTAACTCCTTTTGGTGCAAACCAACTATATAATTTAATTGGTTCTTAAATATTCAGTGTACTGAACTAGAGTATGTTTTGGACGTTGTAGGTGACAAGAATTAATAACCATGAAATAAAGGAAGCAATTTCCTTTTATTTTTCTAAAGCTGAACCAATATGCTTGATAAAATGCTACCCCGGTTATATCACTGCATGCTTCAGACCAAGTGCTTTAGATTAGGATTTAAATAATATAATAATATTAAGTTACGTAAAGTGCCAATAACCAGTTGAACCAAAAATGGAACTCTAATTTTTTTCATTGCATACTCTAGTTTTGTTGAATGAAGTGAATTAAACTTGATATGGTAAGATAATAATTAATAATAATTTCAAGTTTTTAAGTTTTAAGTCACGAAAAATATGGAGCTGACTGAGAATTTGTAAATCTAAACCATAAAAAGTTAATTTTTACTCAATTAAGTTAGCTTTGGCATCAAAGAGGACTTCTGATTATTGTTTTGTGGATTTTTCATCAAATGTGTTTGATTTGATTCTGGAGGATAGAGTTCAAAGAAAAAGGTATTCTGAAAAATAATAGTTTTGATATTGTATGAGTCAAATCAAAATCTTCCATAATTTGTAATTTTTTAAGTATAATTAAAAAAGAATAGTCTATTTGATCTGTAAAATGGGATTTGAATTTGTAAAATGGGGAAGTTAATATTACTTACCATATCAAGTTTAATTCATTTGATTTGGCTCATACAATACCAAAGCTATTATTTTTCAGAATACCTTTTTCTTTCAATTCTATCCTCCAGAATCAAGTCAAACACATTTGATGAAGAACCCACAGAGCAATAAATAAAAGTCCTCTTTGATGTCAAAGCTAACTTAATTGAGTAAAAATCAACTATTTATGGTTCAGATTTACAAATTCTCGGTGAGCTCCATATTGTTCAAAACTTAAAACTTAAGAACGTGAAATTATTAACTGCCGTCGATTTCGATTAGATTCTTGTGGTATTAAAATTATAATTTTTTTCAGAATACTCTTCGAGTTTAATCTTATAGCATTATCATCCAGTAGCTCAGGCCAAACTCATTTGAAGAAGAGCCTACAAAACCAATCTCCAAAAGCCTTCTTTGATATCTCAGATAATTTTATTTTATATCCGTCGTTGAACAGCCGACCCAATTTTTTGGGTTTACGACTACTAATGTTCAACTCCGTAGCCCTGTAATTTCGAACCAATTTAGAAGACAAGGAAACTCCTGGATCAGTACCTCCCAGAGGTACTGATTTGTTATGGGAACATGGAGGACTTTGCTACTCGACAGATTTAACGTGCATCAGTCACCATTAACTACACGGGAAGTCTTCGGTCGACGGGGATCAAACCCACGAACTCTTGGACATGGGTCCAGTGCCGTACCAACCAGGCTATCCCGGCTTGCTCTCAGATAATTTAATTGATTTAAAATTAGATATCTTTTATTCAATTTCATAAAATTTTTGTCAGCTCCATATTTTTCTTTATTTAAAAGTTAAAAACGCCAAATAACAAACATAATAAACTATAGNTCCTGGATCAGTACCTCCCAGAGGTACTGATTTGTTATGGGAACATGGAGGACTTTGCTACTCGACAGATTTAACGTGCATCAGTCACCATTAACTACACGGGAAGTCTTCGGTCGACGGGGATCAAACCCACGAACTCTTGGACATGGGTCCAGTGCCGTACCAACCAGGCTATCCCGGCTTGCTCTCAGATAATTTAATTGATTTAAAATTAGATATTTTTTATTCAATTTCATAAACTCTTTGTCAGCTCCATATTTTTCCTTATTTAAAAGTTAGAAGCGCCAAATAACAAACATAATAAACTATAGTAGATTTCAATCTGCTTCCTGTGGTATTAAAACAAAAACAAAAATTTCTAATAACTTTTCGAGTTTAAGCTTCCAACTTAACTCTTCAGAAACTCACGCCAAACTCATTGATTGAGAACCCACAAAGCAATCCCCAAAAATTTTCTTTATCCCAAATATTTTAATTCAGTAAAAATCATAGATATTTTTACTCAGTTTCATAAATTCTTTGTCTGATCCATATTACTCTTTACTTAAAACTTAAAAACGCCAAATAACAAACATAATAAACTATAGTAGATTTCAATCTGCTTCCTGTGGTATTAAAACAAAAAAAAAATTTCTGATAACTTTTCGAGTTTAAGCTTCCAACTTAACTATCCAGAAACTCACACCAAACTCAGTGATTGAGAACTCACAAAGCAATCTCCAAAATTTTTCTTTATCTCAAATATTTTAATTGAGAAGAAAATCACATATTTTTTTAGTCAATTTCATAAATTCTTTGTCAGATCCATATTATTCCTTACTTAAAACTTAAAAACGTCAAATAACAAACACAGTAAACTATGGTTGATTTCAATCTGATTCTTGCGGTATTAAAACAATAATTTTTCAGAATACTTTTCGAGTTTAATCTTCCAGCTTCACCATAAAGAAACTCACTCCAAACTCATTTGATGAAAAACCTACAAAGCAATCTCCGAAAGTCCTCCTTGATATCTCATACCTACTGAATATGTATCAAACATGAATTTTTCATGCCAACCGAAAAAATTTGATTCCCACTACTGGGAAACGGAACCATTCCAGCATATAATGCGAAATGCCAAAGAAGGGCAAAACACCAAGGGAAAGATTTGCACCAAATGCAATTCCTGGTGTCCCATGAAACCTTCAAGTTCCCTAATTCAATTTCTACACAACCCACGCAGAAGAAATTTCAACCGGGGCCGCTCTATGGCCTATTGTCCCGTGTAGAGTTTAATAGAGCACGATAGAGGGTCTGGGGTGACCCCCATGGGGTTCCTTCTATAGAATACCTCCCCGCCCAGACTTCCTATTCTGACCAGAAGTGAAGTTCAATTTCCCGAATTTCCTTCTCTCCATTGTAGGGTGCATTATTAGGCTTCCAGTGATTTATTTCGCTCCGAAGGGGTGTAGGGTTTGAACGAATCTGCACCTAGGGAACCCCCCGTGTACTTTACTAAATATTTAAATATTTCGATATATAATGTTGCATTTAATATGCGTTGAGTAATCTACAAGGTATGGGGATTGATCGAACTCGGTACTTGGTATGTTAATAATAAATTTATTTGTTATTTAACACTTTGAATGGAAAGTTTTGTAATTTAAGTTAGATCACGGTGACTCAAGTTGCAGATAAAAAATTGCATTTGGAATTCGGTAAGAGCGTGAAATAATGAGAATTTTTTATAAATAGTAAACGTTTGAAAAGGTCTGGAATTTACACTCCCCCACGCTGTAATTTTTAATTAATTGTCTTAATTTAAAAGCATAAAATATTTTTATTTATAAAATAAATCTCAGAACTTTACTACTGAAGCTGCTTATGATTATTACGTAATCACTCTCGCTCCTCCTGCAACTTTTGAATTATGATGCAGCTTTAATAAAGTGTTAGATTGAAACATCGTCCAAGCTTTTTCATAGAATTGTGTAATAAAGTATTAGCAATACGATGAGCGAGCGTGAAAACGTATAATTTTACGTATTTACGCTGGCTCCTCCTGCAACTTTTGAATTATGATGCAACTTTAATAAAGTGTTAGATTGAAACATCGTCCAAGCTTTTTCATAGTATTGTGTAATAAAGTTTAGGCAATACGATGAGCGAGCGTGAATGCGTATGATTATTACGTATTCACTCTCGCTCCTCCTACAGCTTTTGAATTATGATGCAACTTTAATAAAGTGTTAGATTGAAACATCGTCCAAGCTTTTTCATAGTATTGTGTAATAAAGTTTAGGCAATACGATGAGCGAGAGTGAATACGTATGATTATCACGTATTCACGCTCGCACCTCCTGCAACTTTTGAATTATGATGCAACTTTAATAAAGTGTTAGATTGAAACATCGTCCGAGCTTTTTCATAGTATTGTGTAATAAAGTATAAGCAGTACAATAATATGGTTCAAATTATCACCATATTAAGGTTGCAGAAAAATTGAACGATATTAGGATTCAAAATTCTTAAAAATTCCCCCACGCTGAAATTTTTAATTGATTGCCTTGTAATTTGTAATTAATTGTCTTAATTTAAAAGCATTAAATATTTTTATTTATAAAATAAATCTCAGAACTTAATTACTAAAGCTGCTTATGATTATTACGTATTCACGCTTGCTCCTCCTGCAACTTATGAATTATGATCCAACTGTAATAAAGTGTTAGATTGAAACATCGTCCAAGTTGTTTCATAGCATTGTGTAATAAAGTATAAGCAATACAATAATATGGTTCAAATTATCACCATATTAAGGTTACAGAAAAATTGAGCGATATTCAAAATTCTTAAAATTTTTTAAGTGTATTTGAATGGTGGTAAAGAATAATTATAGATCTTTTCTGGGAGCATCTTAAAACTTGCATTAGGAAAAACCCTGAGATTTTTCCGGTTGAAAACTAGATTATAATCGACTGTATTGTTACACATTAATAAATTTTTGCGTTAATGTGGTTTTTAAGGGAAAAGGAAAATTGTTTTGTAAGCAGCTTTATGATGTTACCATACATTCAAAAAACTATTTTCTCAAATTCATTAAGGGTAGTCAAATATTATGTAAACATATTTTTTGCTATTAAGGAGATTAACATATTCACGTACGTGTGTTCTTTGCGCACAGTTGTTACCAACTGATATTGGTTTTTACAGAGCTTACGCAGAATATACACAAGTATATAAGTACTAGATCTTTCAAACATAATTTTTCACTTCCACATGATTACTTCCGTTTAATTTCAAAAATAATTCTCAATGACGACAATATTGCTAAAATACGAATCCCACCAGTTTTTTAATTCTTATATATTCAATAGAACTTCACAATACCTGTAATTATTACTTTCTTTAAATAATATTTACCAGTTTAGCAATATTATTCAGTACAAAACTTGGCTATGGACTAAACCTTATAAACATAAATACGAACAATAAATTCTTAAAGCATTAAATTCTTCACTAATAAGCAATTCGTTTGATATTCATAAAAATACGTGATTAAGAATACTTAATTATTGTAACTATTGTATTACTGTTCAAAGCAATGCTCCTGGAGGTCAAACAAATTGATCAATCACTACTGTTAAAATTTCAATATCACCATTGTTTCAATGTAACGGTTAAAAATTTCTTGCTTTTTCTTCTTTCTTTTAAAAGTAAAATTAGTTAGTTTTATTCATAATGACCTCTGAAAGCTCATCGGTCCAATATTTAATTTAAGATTTTTTTTCTGAGTTAAGCATTATGAGGTTATATGAATTAATTTTTAGAGCAAGTGATAAAGTAAATAATAATGGTAATGTAATAGTTGTAATAATGAAATTTATAGTATTAATAATAACAATAAATTAATTTATTAAAATTATTAAGATGGTTTTTTTTGAAACATAGCAAAATTGTCTATCAACATCTGCTAATATTTCTCTTTTTTTTAGCATCAATCTAGTTTCTCAGCATAATAGTAATAATAATAATAATTATAGTAATATTTATTGGAATAATTATAGTTATAGTAACTGTAATATTTATGATAAAAGTAATTACAATATTTATGGTAATAATAATAATTATAATAATTGTTATAATTATAGTTATAATAATAAAAATAAATTAGTTTATTAAAATTATGGACGCTTTTTTTCTTCCTTGACACGTGAGAAAACTTTTTTTCCCCCACATCTGCTAATGTTTTTCTTTTTTTTAAACACCAATCTGATATATCTTCTATTCTTACAATTAATCAACTTTGAATAAATACTGATAAACTATCAGATATGATACTAAATACTTTCAATCGCATTATCAGCGTTTTACTGAGTATGCAATTACTGCATACATACTCATTCTTTTATCAAATTCTAATCGTATTAATGTTCAATTTCCCGACTAGTGTTTATATTTAAATATCTGAAATGATTAATTTATCCTAACTCTGCGAAATTACAGTCTGATACTGGATCATGTAATCTAAATTTGATTAAGCCAAGACATAATTTTTACTATTACAAATCCTTAAATTACATGTTATATGTTCAATATAATATTGAGCACTATTGTAATCTATGCTACAAATCCCTAAATTATATTGTCATATGTTCAATATTTTTATTTACTATTTATTTCTTTATTTTTTTGAAGTCCTATTTCTAAAGTTCAAATTTTTTCATTCATATTAAAAAACTTATCATCAATAATTTATTTTGTAAATTTTATTTAATTTTATAATCGTTGTTGAACAGTCGAAACAATTCTGAGCTTACGACTACCAATATTCAACTCCGTACCCTTATAATTTTGAACCCAAACCCGAAGACAAGGGAACTCCTGGATCAAGTATTGGGAGAAATTTGCCTTCGTTTAAAACTTTTTGATACTGAACCTACAATTTATTTAACTTGGTAATTAACTTATTATTAACCAAACTCCATTACCTATCCTATCATATCATATTCTTTTAATAAACTTATCTAAACTCCAGTTCCGATATCACACGAAACAGATAAACGGTGGATGATTGTTAATGAATGTACTGAACCTCACGAATTCAATTATAATATTGTTGAAAGAAAACTGACTACTTTTTACAGCTGCTTATGAGATTTTAAGAGTGTAACAAATCGAAACAGCTGTCCGTCCCATTCCCATTAAATACTGATCTTATCTAAACTTCGTCTGTAATAACTTGGACCAACAACAAAAAAAGTTTTCCCAGTGAACCCAGCTATGAATATTCCCTCGTTTTCAATAGAAAGCAATATGCGGTGTTGGGGGTTGGACTAGGGCACTCCAAACGATAATCTCACCTGCCTATATTCACGTCCCAACCCCTTATAAACCTTCCATATTATTCCAAACTTCTTTTCAATGTTCTGTAAACACAGCATCAGCCCGGAATACCTCTGGTATTGAAAAGCCTGGTAAGCAGATTAGATGAGGGAACGAGCAATGGTGGAAACAGCGGGACAGCTAAGGTTGCAGTTTTTTTCCACTAGTTTCTTCTTTTTCGTTTACTTTTTCCGTGTGCGCCTTACCAAAATCAGTGTTTACTAGGGGGTCTTTGAAAAGCCGGTAGCTAAACTGTTTGGTTTTCTATACAAAAGATGGAGATTAAATGTATTTTGTATATAAGGCTCTACAAGTAGTCTTGAGAGGTAAAGTGAATGTCTTCGGGAGTTGAAGAACCTCAAGTTGTGTCCTGTTTGAAACTTGGTTTTAAGGAGTATTTAAGTGCTTTTCTTCCATATCGATCCATTAACTAAATCAACGTACTGACATCTGGAATATAGTTTTGACCTTGAAAAAAACTTCAGAGGTCAACTAACTTATAGGACTGTTGCAGGAATGTGTATTATTAAATTTTTAAAATCATTCGATTGCTTTAAAAATTAATTCGGAAGCACCGCCCCTCCTGCTCGTTAACGATTGCCAACATCCGGAACTGCTTTCGCAATTCCCTTTGGATCGCTTCGCTATCCGAGCTCGCTCCGTTCACAAATTGGATTTACTTTACTTCAGTCTAGCTTTATAAACTTTTTCGAAGACTGAAGTTTAGAATAAATAGTTCATAAAACTTTTTTCTCTTCAACATTCTAAATATATATTAGGTCTCTTTGTACGAAAGTCTAAATATATATTTGTTTTTTTTTTTGTACAAAATTCTAAATGCATATATTTCAGTATTAATTTGAAATCACAAGCAGTTTACAAATTTTTCTTAAATACGGGATTCTAAATTTTAGGGTTCAGACGATTTGAACTTGAAACAAAATTTTACTTAAAATATTAATAATGAAACAGTGTTTAACTGCTTTGATTAATGCTTATGTCAACTCGTGAAAAGAAATGTCATCGATTTTATAACCATGTACGCATACGCGTTTTATGTAATATATCATGGATTCTTCCAAGAACATAAATTAAAATGCAGTTCTCTCCAACGAGTCCAGCAAAAAAGCGCGAGAATATAAAGCCCAGAAAAAAAGCACAGGAAAGAAACATTAAAAAAAAAGCAACTTATTAAGTACTATATAAATTTAACGCCCGATTCAATTCTGGTCATTGAACATTAATTTAATGTAATTTAATAATTATTCAATTGTTATTAAATATTTCACAGAGTTTAGTTCAAAGTTAAAAGTTCCTTTTATGCAATTTTAATGCAATTACATAACATATAAATGAATTAATTTAATCAATTAACAATAGTATCTTTGTAGCTTAATCCTTAAATATTAATTAATTTAAAAAAAAAAGATATTTATTTTTTTACGAATAAATATTTAGTTGCATTAAACTTCGGTTCAACGACCCGAACTGAATCAGCGATGAAATTTATACTAACGAGGTGCTTTTTCCCAATGCTTTTTTTTACCACCATCTCTCCAATACCTGGTCCAAATAAATTACTACTTCCGACTTTTGTGAATTTTCTGAAATGCTCTTTACTTTTCTCATAATTAATAGACACAAGAAAAAAAAAAGGAAAACAAAAATAAAATTTAACGGGTTAGGGAAATACAATGATGAGCTTCGTTTTCAAAGTGCTCGGAAAAGCATTTATAAGAGACTTTTTGGTAATCAACACCCCTTAATCCGGAAATCAATCAGATGTTTCAGTGTAGTGTGCTGTTATCTGATGGAATATTTATATAATTTGTATTATAAAATAACTATCTAAAAACTAGACTGAGGGACAGAAACTGAAAAGAAAATGAATAAATAATGTAATTTTTGGTTTAAGAGGATTTACTCGTTGTTTACATTTTTCTTCCATACTCTGAAATATATAAGAGCTAGTGGAAAAATTGACTAAGAAGTAGTTCGATGGAAAAAAATGAGAGGAAAATGAGAGAATAATATGACCTGAGGCTTTTTTATAACTCTTTTATGACAGACAAACAAAAGAAGAAAAAAAAGCTGAACAAATAAATAAATAAATTTGCTTGTACAAGAAAAGCGACAGAGAAATTTATTTTAATGAGACAGCTTAAAGATTATTTTGCTTGTATGAATTTCATATTTTACATTTAAGAATATGCCCTTAATTTCACTATAAAATTTTGAAATTATAGAAAAACATTTTTTTTCTTTCATTTTCTAAATTAAGATTGTAGCTTTTCCTTAAGTATAATTTCAGAGGATATATTATAAATATTTAATGTCGTTAGCAAGTGCAAATTTGCAGATTTTCAAATTCAAGGTGCAAAACAATTTGGGAGTCTCTTCACAAAGTAAGGGGTTTATTTATTTATTTAAATTTGTGTAATTTTTTACTGGAAAATGTAATGAAGAGTAAGACATTTCTAATAAGGCTTTTCATCTTTTTAAAAAAACGTAAAAATAATTAAATAATTTGATTAATTGAAAAATTCATTCAAATTCCGGAATCTTAGAAAAAGTGATCATAGGCTGAGCAATTAATCAATCAATCAAAAAACAAATCAATCCTGCCCCTTAAAATCTGCATTAATTATTTCTACACAAAGTTCAAAGTAATCCCAGAACAAAACGCTACTTCCATAATTTATGCTGTTTAAGGTTAATTAAATTTATTACTTTTTAAGTGAATAAAAAACCAAACCTGAACCTACAAGCCCTTGTAGCGCAGTGGATAGCGCGTTGGACTTCTAATCCAAAGGTCCCGGGTTCGAATCCCGGCAAGGGTGAGGTTGTAGGAAGCCAAAATTTTTAGCGAATGAGCTGGAGGAAATAGAAAAAACACTTTCCTTGCTAAATCGATGCAAATAATGAATCCTATTCGATAGTATTAAAAATGTATAGAAAGAGAATTTTTTACTACAATCCAATCCAATTAAGAAAATCTTTCGCAATCGTTTAGATTTAGAAAGTTATATTACAATTTTTCTGACTTTTTTTAAATTAAAAAATTAAAAGAATTTAAAAAAAAAACAAATAAAAAAAAATTGAAAAAAAAAATGAATAAAAAAATTTGAAAAAATAAATAAATGAAAAACTTAGAGTTATGTATACAGATTTTTAATAAAAAATAAATTTAAAAGTTTAAAATTTTTTTTTTTTAGATATTGCCTTGCTCCACAATATTTAGAAAATGGTTTTGTTAAGAATTTAAGATTATTTTATTTTCCTATTTTAGCAGATATAGGCAATGTTATAGAGAACAATTAATGGTCCCACTGGTGCAGGGCGACTAAGTGTCAGAAATGGCGATTAAAAATATGTTAATTGCCTTTTTTCTTCCTCCCTTCTTCACTGCACACCCACGTGCTTGCAAAACACAATCTTTCAATTTCTAGTGTTTTTTATTGCACAGGAAAGTTTTAATTGTCTGCGAGTTAATTTTTAATTTTCGGGTTTAAAGGTTCAAAATTTCAATGTCTTGAATTTAGTTATAAAAAGTTTAATTCGATTTCAAACTAAATGCATATTTCTTTTTCTTTTTTTAAATTTATTTGTTAATTTTTTAAAAACAATCTAATTAATATCATTCCTTCATGATAATTGCAATTATTTTAAATTTATTTGTAACGATTACATTGTATATTGTCAATAAAAACAGATTTTATGTTTCATTATTGGTTTAGGAGCTCTAGCCATAAATTTTCGAGGCTGAACACTTTATATATAATGCTACTTTTACGTTAGCCTACTTGGAGTGGTCAGAAAAATTTTGTTTCATTTAAAAAAAAAAAAATTGTGATTACCATATTTTCATATTTTGAGAAATACTTCATGAGAAATTCCTTTAACAATTTAGTTTTTAATAGTTAAGAGTTTTCAATTTTTGAAGAATGGCCACTAATAAGAATGCTCTCACTGCCCAATGGATGGTGACAAAATTTTCTAGCTTTGCCCTGCAAGCAAGAATATTGCAGATTGCGCGAAACAAAAATTGTTCGTTAAAAATTTGACCAGCAAAGTCAGCAAACTATAAAATTTAAGGAAAAAAATTTTTTTAAAACATTTATAGTTTTTGAAACGGATTTCAAAAAAAAAATAAATTGGAGAAGTGAAAGTATTTTTTTCCCTATAAAATATTTGCGGCCTAAGCAAATTTAGAACCTTTATTTGTTAAAAATAAGAATGTAATCATTTACCATGATAATCAGTCTGATTATCATTTTCCATGATAATCAGACGAAGGCGATAGCACCCATAGAATGTAAGGAAAAAGATTTTTGTAAAACGTTTTTGAAAGGTCAATTACAAAAACTCTTACACATTGATCTTTTTTTTTTTATTAATTTTATTTTTTATTTTTTTTTATTTAAAATTTCTCCAGTTTCTTCTGGATTTCTTAAAACATTGGTACACTTCGTTAGTTTAGATATGAAAATTTGATAAGACTGGTTATACCTACGTCCTTCTTATACTACCTTATATTGAGGTATAAGTGGTGTTTAAAACAATTAGTCAAAATAAAAATAATAAAAAAAAAGAAAGAAAAAAAGAATCCCCCAGCATTGCCGGAAAAGAGTGATTTCCAGACAATATTTAAATATTCTAGTCGATTTGCTAACTTTCATGAAAGTAATTTTGTTACATAGTAAGAAAAATCATTACAGCGAAAAACGCGTTTAAAGTCTTAAGTTCTAATGAAATTACTATGTATCGGTGTTCTTTTTTTTATTTTTATTTGTTAAAATTTTTTCATAAGACTTTAATTTGCATGATGGTTTATTATTAGTGATAATTTTTTTTCGATCAAGAAAATGTGCCCTTGTAGCGCAGTGGATAGCGCGTTGGACTTCTAATCCAAAGGTCCCGGGTTCGAATCCCGGCAAGGATGAATTGAAGTGTATTTCTCTTTTATGGCCGAATGAAATAGATTNTTTAAATTTGTGTAATTTTTTACTGGAAAATGTAATGAAGAGTAAGACATTTCTAATAAGGCTTTTCATCTTTTTAAAAAAACGTAAAAATAACTAAATAATTTGCTTAATCGAAAAATTCATTTAAATTCAGGAATCTTAGAGAAAGTGAGCATAGGCAGATCAATTAATCAATCAATCAAAAAACAAATCAATCCTACCCTTTGAAATCTACATTAATATATTTCTACACAAAGTTCAAAGTAATCCCAGAACAAAACGCTACTTCCATAATTTATGCTGTTTAAGGTTAATTAAATTTATTACTCTTTAAGTAAATGGAAAACCAAACCTGAACCTACAAGCCCTTGTAGCGCAGTGGATAGCGCGTTGGACTTCTAATCCAAAGGTCCCGGGTTCGAATCCCGGCAAGGGTGAGGTTGTAGGAAGCCAAAATTTTAGCGAATGAGCTGGAAGAAATAGAAAGAAAACACATTTTCCTTGCTAAATCGATGCAAATAATGAATCCTATTCGATAATATTAAAAATGTATAGAAAGAAAATTTTTTACTACAATCCAATCCAATTAAGAAAATCTTTCGCAATCGTTTAAATTTTGAAAGTTATATTACGATTTTTCAAACTTTTTTTAAATTAAAAAGAAAAAAAAAAGGAATAAATAAATAAAAAAAAACAAATAAAAAAAATAGAAAAAAAAGAAAAAAAGAAATTGAAAACAATAAAAAATTAACAGATTTTTAATAAAAAACAAATTTAAGAGTTTTAAAAATTTTTTTTTCTTTAAAATATTGCCATGCGCCGCAATATTTAGAAAATGGTTTTGGTAAGAATTTAAGATTATTTTATTTTCCTATTTTAACAGATATAGGCAATGCTATAGAGCACAATTAATGGTCCCACTGAATTTGGTTATAAAAAGTTTAATTCGATTTCAAACTAAATACATATATCTTTTTTTTTCTTAAATTTATCTGTTAATTTTTTAAAAACAATCTAATTCATATCATTCCATCATGATAGTTGCAATTATTTTAAATTTATTTCTAACGAATACATTTTATATTGTCAATAAAAACAGATTTTATGTTTCATTATTGGTTTAAAAACTCTAGTCATAAATTTTCGAGGTTGAAAACTTTATATATAATGCTACTTTTACGTAAGCCTACTTGGAGTGGTCAGAAAAATTTTGTTTCATTTAAAAAAATAAAAATAAAAAAAAAAACATATGATTACCATATTTTCATATTTTGATAAATACTTCATGAGAAATTCCTTTAACGATTTAGTTTTTAATAGTTAAGAATTTTCAGTTTTTGGAGAACAGTTACTATTAAAAATGTTCTCACTGCCCAATGGCCGGTGACAAAATTTTCTAATTTGCCCTGCAAGAAAGAATATTGTAGATCGCGCGAAACAAAAATTGTTCGTTAAAAATTTGACCAGCAAAGGCAAACTATGAATTTTAAGGGGAAAAAAAATGCTAAAAGATTTATAGTTTTTGAAACGGATTTAAAAAAAATAAATTGGAGAAGTTAAAGTTTTTTTTCTCTTCCCTATAAAATATTTGCGGCCGAAGCAAATTTAGAACCTTGATTTGGTAAAAATGAGAATGTAAGATTATTGCATTTGCCATGATTATCAGACGAAGGCAATAGCACTATAGAATGTAAAGAATAAGATTTTTGTGAGAAGTTTTTGAAAGATCAATTACAAAAACTCTTACAAATTTATCTTTTTTTATTAATTTTATTTATTTATTTTTTTTATTTAAAATTTCTCAAGTTTCTTCAGGATTTCTTAAAACTTTGATACACTTCGTTAGTCTAGATACGAAAATTTGATAAGACTGGTTGTACCTACGTCATTCTTCTACTACCTCCTATTGAGGTATAAGTGGTGTTAAAAACAATTAATTAAAAGAAAAAAAAAGAAAGAAAAAGAATCCCCCAACATTGCCGGAAAAAAGTGATTTCTACACAACATTTAAATATTCTAGTCCATTTGCTAACTTTTATGAAAGTAATTTTGTTACATAGTAAGAAAAATCATTACAGCGAAAAATGCGTTTAAAGTTTTAAGTTCTAATGAAAATAACATGTATCGGTGTTATTTTTTTTTTTTTTTTTATTTGTTAAAAAAATTTTTTAAGACTTTAATTTGCATAATGTTTTATTATTAGTGATAATTTTTTATCGGTCATAATAATGTGCCCTTGTAGCGCAGTGGATAGCGCGTTGGACTTCTAATCCAAAGGTCCCGGGTTCGAATCCCGGCAAGGGTGAGGTTGTAGGAAGCCGATTTTTTTAGCGAGTGAGCTGGAGGCAATAGAAAGAAAAAACACTTTCCTTGCTAAATCGATGCAAATAGTGAATCTTATTCGATAGTATTTAAAATGTATAGAAAGAAATTTTTTTCCAACAATCCAATTAAGAAAATCTTTCTCAATCGTTTAGATTTTGAAAGTTGCATGTGCTGTCAATTAAGAAACTAGGTTTGGCCAAAATACAAGATTATTTTAATTAAAAATAAAAATAAAAAGAATAAAAAAATCAAATAATTTTTTTTTTTAAAAATTAAAAAAATTGCAAAAATAAATGAAAATTTAAAAAAAATAAAGAAATAAAAACTTGCAGTTATGAAGTTATTAAGAGGGAATGATTTACGCTGTTCAGGGAAAATTTCAAGAAATATTATGCTTTTCAGAGAGAATTTAATCAAATAGCTAATTTTTATTTATTTATTTCTATTTTTCACTGTGACATAACATTCTCCTCCAATGAGGGCTGAGCAATAGTTTTGTCTAAATAGAAATTTTCTTAAACCGAAAAGAGTTTGTAATGCCTCGCAAAGTACGCAGCCATAATGACTACAAAGACTAACATCGTGAGCTTAATTTACATCAACATTACATAAACATGTTTAAAAAACAAATGCATAGAAATTAGGGAAAGTATGATGGACAATTATTTTATAATTTCAATGTAAAATTATGAAAGCATGTAACATTAGAATTCGAGAAAATGATAATGAACAATTATTTTACCCCTTAAATGTAAATTATAAATAACAGGAGTAACTAGTATTTTTTTTCCTAATGGCTGGTACTGAACTGGAGTAACTAGTATTGAAGTACTCTTTTCCACGCAATTACTAAAATTCATCTAAACACATATTTTTTTGTTTCTCAGTTTAATTTTTTACAACATTCTGATTTTAGTAAATAAGTAACATTTTTGAACTATTTTGACTAAATCAATAAAATATTCCAGTCGGCAGTGTAATTATTATTATTATTTTTTTTTTTTGTGTTTATTTACTTGTGAGAAAACCCTGGAAATGAGCAAATTATAAATTTCCAGGAGTTTTACTATTGTATTACATATTTGTATATGACATATTATACAGGGGTGGGCAATGTTGCTCGCCTCCGTGACTTTGGTTCACAGGTGCCCACTGGGTAACGCGAAATGAGCAACAATTCTGGCATAGTATAGGCAAAGATACAAATTCAGTGCCTGCCATTGGGAAAAAAAATTAAATTATACAGGGTGTCCCAAAACGACCGCATAAACTCTGCACAGCTAGATTCCTCGCTGGAAGTACATAAAAACTGCCCAAAGAAGCGCTCCTGTACGATCCATAGTTTACGAGAAAAATACGAAAAACAAAGTATGACGTCACTGCCTGTGCAAGAGAAAGCACTTTATTGAACATATCAACAGCAGTATACTATGCACAATTTAAAGCAGAATATGCGCGGCGTACGTTTTAAACGTTATTGTCTTGAAAGATATGCAAATACTGTAGTTGATATGTCCAATAAAGTGTTTTTTTCTTGCACCGGAAGTGACGTCATACTTTGTTTTTCATATTTTTCTCGTAAACTATGGATCATACAGGAACACTTCTTAGGGCTGTTTTTATGTACTTCCAACGAGGAATCTAGCTGTGTAGAGTTTATGCGGTTGTTTTGGGACACCCTGTATTATTACAACATTACTATAAAATAAAAAGAATTCAAAAGCAATTTTAACAATAGTCTTTAATTAACAAATTCTTATTAATAAGTGCCAATGAAACTATTACAAACACTTTCTTTAAAAGTTTGAAAATGTCGCTTATCATTTAAATGTTCTAAACCTTTCCTGCATTAGATGTAAGATACAAACACTGTTTTATTGAATCACGAAAGAAGACACCGAAAAATAACCCAGAAAAAAGTACCCGGAAAAAGAGAACTGGAGCAGAGTTATGTAATAGTAGCAGAAAAAACAAAATCATTAAGTTTTGTTTGGAAGAATTAAAAAAAAAAAAAAAAAAACGATTGTTTTACGATATATGCATCTAGTGACCGTGACATGACATTACGATGACCGTGACATGACATGATATGACATTACGATCGATGTATGTAAGTATACGGAATCACTAAAAAAAGCACAGGAAAAGAAGTCCCAAAAAAGCACCCGGAAAAAAGAGCACCGTAAAAGAGCTATGTAATAACAGAAAAAACAGAACTTTTTTATGAAGAATTTAAAAAAAAAATAGCGTTGTTTTAAGACATATGGATTTAGTGACTCCGATTAATGCTCATGGCATGGCTTTAAGATCTTTATACGCAATCACTTAAAAAAAGCACCCGGAAAAAAGCACTTGGAGAAAGAACATTGGAAGAGAGTCACGTAATATCAGAAACAACAGAATCATTAAGTTTCGTTATGAAGAATTTAAAAAAAATTACGATTGTTTTAAGACATATGGATTGAGTGACTCTGATTAGTGCTCATGACATAACCTTTCAATCGATATTGGTAAATATAAGGAATTACGAAAAAAAGCACCAGGAAAAAAGAGCCATGTAATTCCAGAAGAGTCATGTGATACCAGAAGAAATAGAATAATTAAGTTTCATTATGATGAATTTTGAAAATTTTTTTACGATATTGTTTTACGATATATGGATTTAATGACTGATTAATGCAAGTTTTTATTTATTTAAAAATGTAGATTAAGTTGTTTTGAAATTAATACAATTATTTAAACTAGATTGCCGGTATAAACTGTTTAAAATATTGCTTTAAAATTTTTTTCGCTTTGGTTGGAAGAAACCTACTCCTTCTGTGACGTTTTTTCATACGATTTTCTCCATTTACGATCTTTATACGTAATCACTTAAAAAAAGCACCCGGAAAAAAGCACTCGGAAAAAGAGCAATGGAAGAGAGTCACGTAATACCAGAAACAACAGAATCATTAAGCTTCGTTATGAAGAATTTAAAAAAAATTACGATTGTTTTAAGACATATGGATTGAGGGACTCTGATTAGTGCTCATGACCTAACCTTACAATCGATATTTGTAAGTATACGGAATTACGAAAAAAAGCACCAGGAAAAAAGAGCCATGTAATTCCAGAAGTGTCATGTAATACTCATGTTAAGTTGCTTTGAAATTAATACAATTATTTAAACTAGACTGCCGGTATAAACTGTTTAATATATTGCTTTAAAATTTTTTTCGCTTTGGTTGAAAGAAACCTATTTCTTCTGTGGCGTTTTTTCATATGATTTTCTCCATTTTAGAAGAAACTTGCCATCCCTGCTCTATAAGCAAGAGGACTTATAAGTTCTTTTAGGGGCGAAATATAAGAGCAGATAATTTAACGTGCGTTAGATGCTT
The DNA here is from genome assembly GCF_043381705.1 of Parasteatoda tepidariorum. NCBI lineage: Eukaryota > Metazoa > Arthropoda > Arachnida > Araneae > Theridiidae > Parasteatoda > Parasteatoda tepidariorum. Next base: position 39,215,633 of record NC_092212.1, on the reverse strand, counting down.
GAAAATGATAAAAAAATGTTGAGGTTATGTTTGCGCGTTAAATTTTTAAAATCACATTAAGAATATAATCCCTTCAAAACGTGTGCAAACAAATCTGAATTGGTGAAATTTGTCAAAAATAGTCAGAACGTCGTCCAGGTGTTTTTGACAATGGGTGGTCCTTTGACAAAAAACTAGGACAGAAATCGAAAATAAAACTCGCAAGGTGGGCCAAGTCTTAATTCGTTATGCTTCTGAATCTATTGCATCTCATATCCGTTGATGGGTGTCCGGAATTCGTTTTGGTGCAAAAATCCTTTGACGCGTGTGACTTGGTCCCTGACTCCATCTCACCTGGCCATCAGCAAGAAAAAAAAGTCGCCGGTGTATTTATACATATAAAACGAAGTTTATAGGCCTTTTAGTGAGGTTTATGTGTCCTTTTAGCATCCCCTGGGGGGTTGAAAAAGTCAAGAAAGTCATAGCAGGTGGTCAACTAACCACAAAGGAAGGCGTTTTCGTTCTATTGTGATCTCACAAGCCTTCTTTTGTTGCCCGGTGTGAGTATTGAATATCTATGATCGATGGTGTTATTTCCTGGCTTGCTATGAATGGTGAAATTATTTCTGCTGGCAAAACTATTTCAGTTGAGGAAGGAGAAAGAAAAAATTCCCAACAACTGATACTGGAGACGGGGTTATTAGATATCATTCAGTTTTGGCATAGAAAGGATTTTCTTTGCTGAAATATTGGGGTCATTGTGTGAGATGTGCATTAAATATTGGTAAACATCTTTCCTTCCAAATGTATTTGAGAAAAGAAATTAAAAAGATAACAATTTGTGAAAATAAGAAAAGATGAATCACATTTAAGTCAATGCTGCAAAATCAGAAGTATTTTTATGTGGAAGCTGTTAATTAAAAAGTATTTTTTAGCACTTTTGAATCAGGGTTTCTAATCCAGGGACAAATTATATTCGAAAAAGTTAAACAATAAATAAATATATTTAGCACTCTTCAATCAATATTTAAATATCTCTTAAATCAATGTTTTAATGATACTTATATCAATGTTTCTAAATCAAAAGAAATTATGTTTGTATTATGTTAATTGAAAAAAAATACCAGAAAATAATTAGTAAGATATTAATTGAAAAAACAAAAGCATGAGCTCTTTTGAATTAATGTTTATAAGCCAAATTATATTTGTGTGATGTTAATTGAAAAAAATACCAGAAAATAATTAGCAAGATAATAATTGAAAAAGAAAGCTTGTGAACTTTTAAATTAATGTTTCTAAACCAGAAACTAATTATCTTTATAAGATAATTAGTTTCTGGTTATCTATATAAGATAGTTCTGGTTATCAATACAAGATTCTAATTATCTTTATAGGATAATAAGATTGAAAAAAAAAATGCTTTAGCACTCTTAAATCAATGTTTCTGAACCAAAAACTAATTATGTTTGTACGATGCTAATTAAAAAAAAATATTTTAGCACTCTTAAATCAATGTTTTTAAACCGGAAACTAATTATATTTGTACGATGCTGATGGAATAAAAGTATTTTAGCACTCTTAAAACAATGTTTCGAAATCAAAAACGAATCATATTTACAAAATGAAATGATTTTAATGTCTTGAATCAATCAACGAAATAACAATAATAATAAAATAAATAAATGACTAAAAATTCATAAAAATATAAATGCTATTAAAATTCCTAAAACAATTTTGTTAAATCAGAAACAATTTATATTTGTAAGATATTTTAAAACAAAAGGATTTTAAATCAGTTTTCCTATCTAATAACAAAATTCTGTCACTCATTATCTTATTAAAATATGAATCATACTAAATGAGGTTAAATTCCTTTTTTCTACATAATTTCTGATTTAATTTAAAATTGAAAGAATAAATAATGCAATTTTTAGTACTCGTTGCTTCGGTTTTTCTTCCCGACTCTGAAATATATAAAAGTTTGTGGCAATTATAATAAGCCACATTTTCAAATTGCTCAGAAGAGAGATTTTGGAGAAAAGTCTAACAGTACGTAGGTAATAATATGATTTTGTGTATTAATGATGTTATCTAGTAAAAATTTCAGAACCTTGTTATGTAAATATCTTGAAACAATCCTCATGAACAGTTTTATGTAAAAATGTCATATTTGAAAAAAAAAATCGCCGATTGCAATCTAAAAAAAATAATAATAAATAAATAAATAAAATTAAATAAAATTGAATAAAAAAGCGTAATCTTATATGACAATAAAACCCTCAAAAAATTGCCTTAATTCGGCATTAAATTTTTTTGTCATTAAATAAAAAGAAAAACTACAAATTGAAGAAAAATTAATGACACAGATTTTTAACAAAAAAAAAATAAATAAATAAATAAAATAAAAAGTAAATAAATAATAAATGGTGGTGGGTGGGTTCGCATTAATAGGTGGCGCATTTATAGATTGGTGAGTTAGCATTAAAAGGTGGTGCATTAATTAGCATTGATATAAGGGTGAGTTAGTAATATAACCGGTTAATTAATAAATACAAAATTACAATAAAAAGTCAAATGCTATACAAAATTTAGATGAAAGAAGTTATCTAGAAAAGTCCTATGCCAGTTAAATCAAAAACATTCTCGCTAAAAAGAAAATTAATCGTTTCTGTGGAACTTGGTAAACTAAAGCGCCATAAAGAAAATCGACGTTACACTATAATTCAGTAAGAGTAGCGCCATCTATCGAATAAGGTTTAAATGTGTTAAACTATGTTTTTTCCCTTTCTCCTAAACTAATGCAGAAACAGCAATAAAATTAATTGGTTGATGCAAAAAATATAACGCTATCTCACAAACTAATATAATCAGTTTCGACCTAGCCATTATTCGCAAATAAAACAAGGAAAGAAATTAAGCTAAGAAATTAATTTATTAAAAAAATAACATCTCAAGATTAGTAGTTTTTAAGCCTACGCAGTGTTTGATTTCAAATTATTTTAAAACAAATGTAAGCATTTTGTTTTATTTACGCATTCTAACACGTTAAAACTAATTAAACAACTTAAAAAGTTGCTTACTTTTAAGAATAAGCCGCGTTTGTTTTCACATGTAGTCTAATAAAGCCAAATTTGCTTTATTTACGTAATTATATCAGATTTCGACCGATAAAACAATTTTATTTAAAGGAAACAAAATTGCTTGGTTTAAAAAATACGCCATGTTTTTTTTCATATATAATCTAATAAAATTAATTTTCGTTATTTGCGTATTCTAACTGGATCGAACTTGTGAAATTATATTTCATGTAGATATACGAATTACATATTCTAAATTGGAAGTAGTTTCAATTCTGATTATTCTTCACTTATTTCCTTCTTATTTCTCGTCCTTATGTTTGCGTCAGATACAGTTTCTAGCAATGGTTGGTTTTACCAACAAATTATGCGTTGAACTCAAAGTATTTTGCGATATTTTTTTAAACATATTTTTTAGCTGCTTAAGTGTTAAAAAAGCTAAAATATTTTTTGTCAAGTTAAACTCTGAACATAATTTGGAGGGAAAATAAAAGTTATGCTACAGTTTCGAGAATGTCGTACTTTAACTTAGAATCTAATTTAATCAATTTTAGTTTAATTTAAGATTATTTTAATTAATGTGCACTTTATGTTAAGTTCGTTATTTGATATTATTAATTTATTTTATTAACAGAATAAGTATTTTTTTCTATATCACGAATCAAAACAACGATTACTGCCATACAATAGTGAAAGGTCGTTTCGATACTTGAGCCGCACTATTTTAACTACTTTGTATACGGGGACCGTTTGAATATTACGTAGGCATATTTGTGGGTGAGATTTTGGATTCCCTCTTTCCCCTTGTCAGGGAAAAAAAAGTCAAATCACAATCCCCTTTCAGGTTTGCGTAAAAAAGTACTAAAAAAACCCCTTTGGTTTTCGCTTTGTTGTTGTAGTTAATTTACGTCGCACTAGAGCTGCACAATGGGCTATTTTCGACGGTCTGNGCATCGGAACGTAAGAGAAAGTCCTTGCGTGTATCGCTATATCGCTATATCGTTATATCGTCTTCTTCACTCGACCGCTTAAATCAGATTTCTGATGCATCGCTTGGAATGAAAGTTGCTGTATCGGTTTGCCGATATAGGCGTTAAATCGATATGTCGCGATATATCGATTTATAGCCCAGTCCTAGTCATCACACTTTCGATCCTCTGCAGAGGGGATTGCACCCTCGCTTCGGTTGCCCAACGACCTGCACGCGAAGTCAAGCACTTTACGGTAGAACAGTTTAACGAGGACCAATAACGCACACCCTCGGTCCCTACGCAGACTGATCCCTGTTGTCACCCACCCGCACACTGACCGCAGCCAGTAATGCTCGACTTCGGCGGTCTGCTGGGATTCGCTTTAATTTGAACTTCCACTGTAGTAATCTAATTTTGGGATTAAATTCAAATAAACGATCTAACTTTACATAAAACAAAATTTACGCTTTGATTCTTTTTATAGAACTTTCAATAGAATTTTTCTTTAGGAGTATTTTGTGTTTTTCTTTCATGTTCAAAACTTTTGACTTCTAAAATTCTTCGAAAAAAATTCGTTTTCCCCAAAATCGACCAAATTATCCACGAGCAATTTTTTTGTTATAATTTTTATTTTACTTTTTATGAAAGATTTGAAAATAAGGGGATTTTGATATCTTACGTAAACATTGCTATTGTCCACTTGTCAAAAAAAAAAATAAATAAATAATAAGTAGATCACAACCCCCCCCCCCCTCGGTCAGGTGCTGATGTCACATTTGAAAAACTCCACATTTTTAAATATCGTTAGCTGAAATAGTTTTCAATTTCAAGGACAGTTCATATACTTTTCTAAATTATCCCAACTGATAATTTTTATATTAAAAAAATTACGAGTAGCTTTTTTTGCGCACAGCTAAACCTATCACACGGACGGTATCTTTTTTCAACTAGTCAAACAACGGTTTCACTGTATACAAATGACGTTAACCCACCTTCTTGTAATTTTCAACATAAGTAGCGCCATCTATTGATTAATGGCTGAAGACTGGGAAGACTATTAACAAATAAACTGATGGATATTTACTCTATTTGACAGAATCTTTTATACATGTGCAATAAAACAAGACCTTCACCGAATCACAATTTTGAGATATAAAGAGTGAGTTAGATTTTCTAATGACAAAATCTAATGTTGTGACAAAATTAATCCAGAACAATTCTGCCACCAACAGTTTTTAATAGGTAGTTAGTAACATACAATTACCTGTTTGTAGCTTTTCGATAAGTATCTGTTTTTAATCGATTTTCATAATTTTAACTTGCAATAAAATTAGATTTTAAACAATCCAAAAGCTAAGAAACGTGTAGTTTAAAATTACTTACTCAACACTACAAATTGCCTCATTTTATTGCGTTAAAGTTTTGATAAAAAAATTTATAAAAGTTCAAAAAATCATTAATCTTATAAGGAAACACCGTTATTTTTTGAAATTTTTTGTTATGTATTGTGCTGTCTAATAACTACTATATTACCAAATGTTGGTTAAGTACAAAATATTAAGGCAACACAAGTAAAAAATCAACTTAAAATCAAAGATAAGCCCTTCATTATTTGATTTAGATACAATTGTTCTAAGTACTTAGCTTTTCTAACAAGTATTTCTTTTACAGATGCTTAGAAACACACTTAAAAAGTTTAAAATTGTTATAATTAAATTTTTTTTCAGAACACAATTCAAAAGTGGAAATTCTTTAAGGTACTTTTTTTATTGGACATTGCAGTACCAAGAAAAGTACGACTTTCACTGAAGTTAAAATTTTTGCTCTAAGATTCCTCTACAAATATATCAAGTAGTAAAAGTGAATAAAAGTATGAAAATTAATCACAAGTTTGATGCAATTTTGTATAAGAATTTTAAATTCTAAACGATACATTTGTTGATAGAGAAATTTTTTTTATTTTAAATTGATTGTCACTTTTTTTAACGAAAAATGAATATAGTTCGCAATTTCATTTAAAAATCATATTAACGCATTTAATACCACTCTAGTTTTACATGGCTTGCACATCTGGCCACAATGTAAATAACTACAAACTAAATTTTCAAATATTATTCAGATTTTGCTAGTTTTTTAAAAGGTTTGACATGAGATATCTGAAAAAAGTGGTGAATTATATAAACCTACGAATTGTTTAGAAATAGTGGTGGATGAAAATCTGCTAAATTGAATTTAGTAAACCAAGAATCACAATTAATAAACTACCACTTGAAAATATTTATTCGCTGTCAGGAGCAAGTTGGCTTCTCTGTGTATATAAATAAAACTATTTTTGTGTGCTCTATATTGTATTAATTTCTTCAAACCATTTTAGTAACGATATAAAAAAATTAAACATTTACTCGAATTATGCGTTTCTAATAATCTTTGCTTCGTCGGTCACCACTGACCCCCGTGGCGCTACGAATAAACTCAGTGCTGGTCACCGGTGACCCCCAGTGCATTCAACGTGCTAATATAAATGGAGATAAAATTAGCAAATTTACAAAAAAGGTTACAGCAACTTTTGAAAATCTTAATTTTTTTTTAAACATGTAAGAGAAAAGAAAGCTACGTAAGTAAAAAATATTCAAAAGTGCGAGAATATTTAAAAAAAAACCAAATTAATTTTCCTCTTTATTTTTGCCTAAACATTAAATTACATAATGAGGATTAAAAAATTAAAAAATCGAAATTTTCAAATACCTGTAGGTAAAAAATATTTATTATGCATAAAATTGTTTTTAAAAATGCTAAGAGTCCATGAAAGGCTTAAAAATAACCGAATATTAAAATGCTAATTATAAGCAAGATTTAAGAAAAAAAAAAGCTGAAAATTTATAAAAGCACTAAAGAATAATTGTGCAGTTAATTTCAATATTCGATTTTATGCTCTCAAACTAAAAAAAAAAAGTGCCATATTTTATGATTTTAGAACATAATGAAGCCTGTAATTGAAAATGCGGCAAAAATATAAAATTTAATCGAAGTCGCTGTTTAGAAGAGAATTTCGTTCATTCAAAATCTTTAAATACTCATTTGAAAATTTTATTTCAAAGATAAAGAAAAAAAATCGAATATTTTATTTTCAAGATTGGCACTATTTAGTAAAAATGGTCTTGCTATTGTCTACAAATTTGCTTAAAAATGTTTCAAGAATTCAAAGTTGGATAAAATAAAAAAAACTTTAAATTACAAAGAATATAGAATTAGCAGCAATATCAATTTCCTAGCAAATCTGTTGTTGACGTATGCCATTAAGGCAGAGGGGGGGTGCGATTGTTCTTGTTTTCCAGTGGCGCCATCTATGGCCCAGAATTAACGGGAAATATGATAAACGCATATAATATATAATTATAATTTAATATCTTAACTAAAACTGAAGTTTTTGTTTCGCAGAAAATATTCAAAGAATAATTTTTTATTTCAGTGTGGCACTATCTTCAACAAGATGTATCACCTATATCTTTGTTTAAAACTGGCGAAATTATGCAAGCATACATAAAATCAAAAAGGTTTATTACATTTATTAAGAATATAAAAATAACAATGTTGTAAAGCGAAAATATATTCGCCGCATCTAAGACAATGTCTGATTATCATTAAAAACTGAACTAAACGACATCTTTCCAATAAATATCGTCCTTCTCCATATAACTGGAATATGTATTTAAATCTTCACGTTCATAGCCAAGCAATTTAAATCTTTTGCACCATTTCAGAACCTTCAAGAAACAGCAACAACATTCAGTTCGTATTCCATCTATTATCATTAGAATCAGGAACTAATTGAAGAAAAAGTTTAATATTAATAAATTTGCATTTCCAAGCATTCTAATACAAATTACTAATTTAGTCCTTCCAACCTGTAATATATTTAGGGAAGAACACTATTTTATATCCAGCAATGAACAGCCCACCATTTTTTGCAGCCTTGGAACAATTTGATCTTCTTAGAGAACTTCTAGTGGAATAAACCTTCGCCTTTCATGCAGAGGAAAAATTACAGAAAAACACCACTTTTAGCCGAATGGAGAGGGAATTCTGGAAAAGGAGGAACGAAGGGGAAATTACCTTAGTAGTAGAACAGATCAGGGGTTAGAGTCCCCTCACCATCGGGCTAACCGTAGGAGATTTTCATGGTTTTCAATTCCATGCAACGCAAATGTGGGTTAGTTCCATCAAAAAGTCCTCCGGGAAAGTTAGTTTGTTTCTGTCTTGATCCAGGAGTTCTCTTGTCTTCTGGAATGGGGACCAAATTACAAGGCTACGGAGTTAATCATTTATAGTCGTAAACTCATAATTGGGTATGTTGTTCAGCAATACTTATAAAAAAATTAATAATGGTTATAAAATAATGCAAAATAATGTATTAAATAATAGTGAAATGTATGCATGTAGCTGAAAATAAAATAAGTAGAAATATTTTTATATAAAAATTAAAACACAGTTATAAATGCTGAAAACCATTACTAGGGAAGCAGATTTTTTTTATCAAATTTGGTAATCTTTTTTCCATCTGAAAAGCGTGATGAGAGATAATTAAGTTTTTTAAATGCTTGATAATTTCTTAATTTATTTGTTTTTTCATAATTTATTGTTAATAGAAAAATGATATTTAATAAAAAAATATTCCATTTCTTTTTCATTGGCATTTTACTTTAAATAATTTCATAAGCGAGACTAATTAATTATAAATAATCGAGTATTGATTGGATCAAACTATAATTAAAGGTTTCAAAGGTCACTGGTAAAAGCAACTGCCCTTAATCCCGGAACCCCTTTGACTTTTCCACGGAACACTAGGGTTCTGAGGAACACCATTTGTGAACCACTGATCTAGGTAGTTTGCAGATTACCTACGCAATTACTTATATGTTAAATTAATTTGTGTTTTGATATTTTTTGTATTTAGCAAACTTTTGATGATATATTGTAGTTACAGTACAATACGCTTTAAAAAAGGGTAGGAAATAAAGGGATAGCTGTAATTAGATTAGGAGAAATAGCTCTTTATACTTTTTAAAACTGCAGTGAATTTTTTCTCAAAACCTTAAAGCATTAAAGTGATGCAATTTGAAGTTTTGAGTAAGTAATTTAAAACTACACGTTTCTTAGCTGTTAGATTTTTCTCAAATCGAATTTCATTACAGTTTAAACTGAGGGAAACCGATTTGAATGTCGCTAAAAAATTCTCTTGGCGTTAATTGCATGAAAGCAAAAGGTACTTGTCAAAAATCTAAAGACAGGCAACAGTATACTATTTAATTATTTATTGAAAACTGTTCACAGAATTTTATTGGTGTAATTTTGTCAGAAAAAATAAATAGAGAATCTAAAACCTTGCTTCATATTTCATATTGTTATTGTGTGGCAACCTTGTATTTTACATATATTGAAAAATACCGAACAGAGAATATCCACCATAAATTTATTTAAGCGAAGGGAATCAAAAGCATCTTAGAAATTTCACTCTCAGTGTTGTCATTTTCACACTGTTTAGTTTGGTTGGGAGGCCAGCCGGACTATGTAGGGATCAGGGAGGTTCTGGGTTAGAGTCCCGGACAAGGCATGGGTGTTCTTTCATTCTTTGTACTATCTGTCCTTACTGTGAGAGCAACATTGGCCCACCTAATATGGTGAACCTGAAAGAGTAGCCAACAAATCTGCCATCATACTCCTGAATTGTCGAATGTCAACACAGGTGGCATTGGAAAAAAAAAGACCGGTTAGGAGAGAAAGGGCCTTATAACAGAAAAATAGTGTTGCCATGCCAATAAGAAAGGGAAATTAAAGAATATCTTTTCAAGTCTAGTTACCCAGAAACGATACTAAATGAGAAAGTGTTGAAGAAAGAGACTAAGAAATTTTGATGCAAGTGGAAGCATATTATCTTTAAATTTTTCTAGTACATTAGTATAGTGCTAAGTTGAGCCATATTATTATGCTTCTTAAATTTTACAACCTGATACTGTAGTTCAAGTAGGATGGAAACTTGGCTCAAAAGTTTGTACCATATTTAGTTTGCAGCAGATTTGCACCGTGTTATCTTTCAAGATACCAATATTAGGGTTAAGAATTAATCCAATGTTTCTAAGAACACTTTAGATAAGGAAATAATTGTTCCAAACTAAAAAGATTCTCTTCCACTCGAAAATTAGTACTGGCATAACAACCGTAAAGAGAAAAAAAGTACGAATTGAATTTAAAGGTTTTTTATTTTATAAGTCTCATGTTGAATTGATGAGACAATTTCGCGGTTTTACTTATACTAAGTGCGTATGTTTTCAAGAAACAGCGCATGTGCTGTAAATCTGTTTACATAGAAGTTGCGAAATCTCTGAACAAAATTTTTAGGAATCAGCAATGCTTCTGGATTCAGAAAATGGCATAAGTTACAAAAATTGATAAATTGAGATATCGGGCAGGGAAAGACGCCAACTATTTCGAAAAAAAAAATCATGTGTTAAACAATGCTTCGTTTTTATTAAAAACTGGATAAATTTGTTAGATATGTTTTGAGCGAAAATCTAAATTGACAAAGATGCGAGTAAGGTGAAACTGGGTACCTTGATTTTGGTGAAATTAGTTTATTTTCTAGTAAAAAAATTCAGAAATACATTTTTAAAGTCAAGAAAGACCTACCAGATGGTGTGCTGTTTTTTGATTAATTTACAGCATGGGTGTAGATAAGTTTGTTTTACTAAGTCAGCTCTCTAATGTTCTTTTGTTTTTAAATTAACCTTATTTATTGGTCATTACAGCTAATTTTTTTGTTGTCTAGCTTATTATACATTTGCTAAATATTCATACATTCACGAACAATAAGAAATCAGCCCTCTAAGTAGCAATGTTCTGTTTCGAGGACCTTTTGGGGTAAGATCAAGTACTACCAGGCTTTGGCCCAGAGCTTGATGCGAGTATACTGGATCTACGAAAGCTGCAGCTCTGAGGAGGAGTAAGATAACATCCAAGGCTGAATAAAGGTTTCTTGGTCCAGAGGACTAAATTAATTGCGGTCTTTTTCAAAGCCCAAAAACCTTTTCATATTTTGTAGATTTTTTGAAGACTATACAAAATTGAGTTTTCTTTATAATCCGTGATAATTGTCCCCCTCCCTCCTAGAGTACGGCTTTGATTGCATTACATGTAAATTACATGTATAATTTTCTTGAATTGTCACAATAGAAATGCCTGCTACGTTTTCACTGAAATGATAATATTTCTAAATTTCCCATGGAGTTAACATGCGTACCCGACCTTGCCCCACTAGGAGAACTCTATTAACTTCTATAAAACAATTTATATAAATAAAAAAAACGTATGATATATCTATCAAGTTTCAAGAATGACATATCGAACACAACTAACCAATGAATATCTTGATTAAATCAGGTAGTTTCTAGGTTGAACAATTTAGTTTTAACAGGTCTTCGAATCTTAGCTATCGTTCTTACCCCCTTCTCCCCATGTTCTCGAAAACAAATAATTTAAAACTATGGAGCATTTACTGGGTGGCCTAAATTAAACTCGCAATATTCAAAAACTTATAGAAAAAAATTCTTGCAGCATATTCATGTGACATGATAAACTTCTTTATTTTAAAACTCCTAGTTTTAGTTCGAAAGTTTTCCGAAAGATGGCGCTTACATTTTTCTTTGAAGCATACAAATTTCGTCCTACGATTGGTTACGGTATGTGATTGTGGCTGAAGATCGACATTTCAAGAAACACGGCAATGAAATAAAATTAGCACTGTATTTAGCACAAGAAAGATACAATTTTTTATTCCAAGCGCTGCATTTGCTATGAAGCCTGATCTATATTATTAAAGATAACACGACTGCGGCATGTGATTGTGGCTAAAGATCGACATTTCAAGAAACATGGCAATGAAATAAAATTAGCACTGTATTTACCATAAGAAAGATAACATTTTTTATTCCAAGCGCTGTATCTGCTATGAAACCTGATCTATATTATTCATGATAACAAGAGTAAACGAATTCATTACCAACATTTAAGTAAGAACATAGGAGAAAAATGGAATAATATAAACTTACCACTGCAAAAGTGAGAAAACTGAAAAAAGTGCCAGACAAGATTGCGAATTTCAGCCAAAAATGAGGCAGTCCTGTTGAAGAGGCAATTAAAGCCAGGCTAAAGCTGACAAGTCCAAAAATCGCAGGAACCATCATCAACGTATTAGAACACTTTCTATCAAGAAAAGTTAAATGTACCTGTTTAAAAGAAAATAATTTTAATTCTATAAATTACGTTAAATTTTTTTCATACCTAAAAAATCAAGAATAGTTTTTAAATTTTGTCCCCTGAAGAAATATATATTTGGAATTTCACACTGAATCAGTACTAGTTTAATAATTGTAAAACATGGTGCGTAGTGTTTTTATAAAGTGATTAAAGGTGCTCATTTTCGATTTTAGTTTTTTAAAAGCCCTTAAGGGTGCTTTTTTCATTGGGTGTTTTTAAAAAATGCTTAATTTTTCCTTTTTCAAAATGAGATTTTTCCTTTACTATGTTGATTTTCGCTTCGAATTATGCAAAAAGACAGTTCACATTGTTCTATTCAACGTTTTCGTAATTAATTTAACACCAATCTATTTCGGTGTGTAGTCAGTCCGCAGCGTATGAAAACGCCGTTTGTTTTACATGATTCAAAACTTCATGATTTTTGACAATTGTCAAAAAAAATGTCAAAAGTTTTTTTTTTCTTTTTTTTGACATGACTGTTATGAAGATAAAACCGTTGATTGTCAAAAACTTTCCAACCATGCCTAATTATGATATTTTTTAGAATGCTTAAAAATATTTTTTGAGTGCTTGAAAAATGCTTATTTCTTGTTGAATAATTTGGCTACGCACACTATAAAATAATTTCCTGCAAAAATAAGCTCAAAACAATAATTTAAAAATTAGTGTTAGTCCTAGTGTTTTCTGCGTTGAAGTTTCAACAGAGCCAATATCTCCATTTTTTTAAAATAAAACAAAGTTGGTTATAGATCCCAAAAAGATACAGTCTTTAAAAGCAGCACATATAAAAATCACACTTGACTTGGTATTACATAACATGTTTCTTCAACAATATGCAGGTTTATATTCAGTATTAGTTTCAAGCTTAAAAGTTTAATATTGCATTTCCTATTAAACAATTATTTTGGGTTTCACGTATTCTACTTATACCTTTAATCATTAATACTCAATCATTTTAGAGTTAGCACGATTTCGAGAGCAATTGGAATAAAGTAACCTGCTTCCTACATCGTACTACTTTCAGACCTTGGGGGAAAAAAATTTATTTTTAGTCCTTAGAGCGCAAATACTGCCAAAAAAATATACACAGTAGAACCCCGATTTTACATTGTCCGTTCCGCACGTTATTTTGTATTACCTGCATTATCTGCTAGTCCATGAAAATTGCCTATGCCGATAATGTTAAAATATCCCGGATTTTACGTTAACCTTTTTAAGAAAGTCCCGCAACGCCTTATACGTTTTTCTAATAAATCAAAATCATTTTTTTCTCTACAAAGTTCGCACAAACTTTTTCTGAGTTTTCTTTTCTTAAAAAAAACGGGACTTAATTAGCGTTTTTCCTGACATTCTATCTTATCGTCCTTTTTTCTGTCAGAGGGTTCCTCTTGAGTCAAAATCCGAATTGTGACGGGATAGCCAAGGCACGAGAAGGGTTGCTAAAGAAAGTATGCGTGCTTAAAATGTCAAATTTGCGAATGGAATTTTTTCAAGCAAACTTCAACCTTCGAATCTTTTAATTTTTCACTTATGTAAAAAGCGTTACACTAAACAATTGGTAAGGTAATCATTTTTCTAGATTTCGATGACCTTTAAGATATTTTTATACTTCCGGAATCACTGGATTTGTTGATTTTAACTGCGTTGGACAGTGTCTACCAAAATGCATTACAAAAGAGTTCAACAAAGCTTCTAGGGGATAAGTGCTTCTCGATAACGCGCATGTCGACTACAACTCACATCCCATTGCTTTTCAATTACTTCAGTATCTGATTTAATGCTTGCTCCTGATAATAGAGATGAAAACGATAAAAATGAGTAAAAAATGTCGAAAGATACACCCACAACTGATCTAGAGTTTGAAATCATTAGAACTCTAAAGCATTTGCGAAGCGTGGAGGTGGTGGGTTCGTATCCCACCGCAACCTTGGATTTATTCTCCGTGATGTCCTCTGATTAGTTCTATCTATCCAACTTGACAGAAGCTTATACGCCTGAATTGAGCACAAATGTATGCAATTTCAATAAAGCAATGTGCTTTGGTTTAGTTTTTGTTTTGCTAACGTTGCACTAGAGCTGCACTAAGAGCTTTTAAATGTGTCGTAATTTTATTTTATTATCTTATCTCCTTGTCATGCATACGTTTTATAATAGTTTATACTATCATAATATTTAGTTAAATCTTCCAAATTTTAGAATTTACTCATCTTAATCAGTTAATAAATATTAGAAGTGGTTTCAACAAGAAAATTTTGCGTGGTCTTGCCAAACAAAAGGAAAAAATAAACACCACGGATTTTTAAATTTTCAACTGAAAACTGCGTTTGATTACAGTTTTATATCAAATATTCTTAGAAAGTATAGATATTATAAAATATATATGGTAAAAATGAATTATGATTAGTCTTTGACACAACACAGGGCTCGAAAAACTGCCCGTCCGCCCATCCTCGGCGGTCAAAAATTCCCTGCGGACAACGAATTTCTCGAATCCGACGTCCGAGCGGACGGCCATTTTCCCGTAATGTTGCAATTATGAACATCTACCTAAATGGAAAACCTCTTTCAGATTTCTGTGCAGAAATCTCTGTAAATCATTGGCTTGATTGTGGAACTGGCAAAAATCATATTCGATTCATTTTAAAAACGCAGTGCCTTCGGATAAATTGACATTGCAGATAACTTGACCTTTGTCATTTAAATTATTTCATAAAAGAAAGAATTTATTTCATGAAAGAAATACTAGGTTTCTATTAATAACCTAGTATTTCTCTTATTACTGTATAATGTAATCCTTATTTGTAATCCAAGTAACTACTAATTCATTGTGCAATTTATATAAATGTTTGTAATAAATAAGAGAATATTATATTTTTATTCATTTAGAAGCGACGGGTTAGTTTCAAAGCAGGACGGATACATTGATGGACAAGCCGTCCTCGGGGACGGGTAAAATTTCTGAGTTTTTTCGAGCCCTGACACAACATTTTGGGAACTGTATATTGCTTCATTACATGCGTATATTTTCAAAATGTAATTCTTAGCGAAATTTATTAAGTTTTTGATTATTGAACGATAACTAAATTTTTTTGAAAAAGATATTTTAGAAACAAAAAATTGTATCAATAACCATTCTAATCATTAGCAATTAACTAAAAATTTCCCTATAACACTAAAATAATACACTGCTTTATTTTTCCAATAAACTACAATAAACTTGAACAATTTCAATAAAAGCATAGATATTTTATTTTTCCTAAAAGCTATTGTATTTATTTTTAACTTTGCTACATAGAACATTTACTTTACATAAAAAATTATTAGGTAATAAACAATTTCAACATAAATAGTATATTTTTTTACAGAAACTTAAAAGCTTACTCAATTTCTATCTTAGCATGGATAATACCAAAATCTTACCGTTGGTCTTTTTGGAGTACTGGTCAACATTGTGCTTGTTACGAATGTGTTAATTTGGATTATACTGGTTTCAAACTACTTTCACAGAGTCTGAATAACTTAGAACGAATGGTTTAAAACTGTTTATGTCTGCCGAATTTTAATTTGTGACCCGTAAGAGTATGGCAGGGGGGAGGATAAAGTCCCGATTGCGTAAGAAAATGCCACGGTTTTGTACTCCTAAGTCACTAAAGAGTACCAGACCTATCCTTCAAATGGGCACCTGAGGACGCTTATGGGGCTTAAGAGCAC
Source organism: Parasteatoda tepidariorum (assembly GCF_043381705.1). Taxonomy (NCBI): domain Eukaryota; kingdom Metazoa; phylum Arthropoda; class Arachnida; order Araneae; family Theridiidae; genus Parasteatoda; species Parasteatoda tepidariorum. Next base: position 39,199,585 of record NC_092212.1, on the reverse strand, counting down.
CATATCGGGTCATGTAAATTTGTTGTAATTTTCAATCATTTTTCGCTTTTTTTTTCTACACCATTTAGAAGGCTTTTTTTTGTTTGATTAGCTTATTCAGACTACGTGTTTTAATCATCGTTGAACAACCATACCATTATTTGGATTATGACAAAGGGTCAATTCTATGACATTGTAATTTTGAACCCAACCCAAAAGATAAAGAAGCTCCTGGATCTAGCTAACCTTCGTGAAGGATTTTTTGGTGGATCTAATCAGCATTAGCGTCACATGGAGAAAAAAACTACAAAGATCTCACACATTTATCCAAATGGCAAGAGAACTTTTTCCCATGATCCGTCTACCTCTAAAGATATTTTACGTTGGTACATTGGTTGGTAGGAACCGGGAGTAGGTTCCGAATCGACCAGCCATAACTAGGATTTGTACCTGGATCTCCTTTATAAAGAGGCGAGTATTTTATCTCTTGAGCCTACGCGACTTTTAGATCACGTAAACTCCGCAGCCTTGCAATTTTGAACCCAATTCAGAAGACAAGGGAACTCCTGGATCAATTATTCAGAGAAATTTGTCGGACTTTTTTACTGAACTATCTCGTATTTGCGTTAAATGTGGAAAAAAAAAGTTAAAACCTCCCACAGCAAGGGGATTCTGACCCATGATCTGTCTACCACTGAGGATATTTCTTATCAGCACTGTGGTCGGTGTGAGCCGGTTGAGGAATTCGTATCGAATAGCCATTGCTGGGATTCGAACCCGGGTCACCTCATTGGGAGGCGTACGATTTATTTCCTGAGCTACAGAGGCTCTAGATTACATTTCATCGCTTACTTTTAGCTTAGTGTGGTGAACCGTTAAATTTTACATCGAATATAATACTGGAGATCTCCCTGATCGAACGGTCTCGTTGATACGCTAAATGTTCTGCAGAGTGGAGGTAGTGGGTTTAAATCCCACCGTAACATTGAATGCATGTTTGACATCGACTTCGCGCGCAGGTCGTCGGGCTACCGAAGCGGGGGTGCCATCTCCTCCGCAGAGGATCAAAATTGTGATGGCATGTCTTCGAATCATCCTCCGGGATGTTTTCCAGACCGTCGCCAATAGCCCATTGTGCAGCTCTAGTGCGACGTAAATTAACAACAACAACAACAACAGCATATTTGACATACCCTTCTCTGAAATGTGGTATCAGCTTTTCATCTTGATAAGGGGCTTGAAAGCCGCCTTTCTAAACAAAACACAAGCTTACATATGTTTGCGTAACAGTAAATAAATTAAAAAAAACAAACAATAAATTTCTCAACTAATTCATGAAACTTATAAGTATGCGGGTAAAATAAATTCAATTTATAGGAATTTTATTAAATTTTTTTTTTCATACAAAATACACATTTCAGTTCGCCATTTTTTCTCAATATTCGTAAAACTGTTGATTTGTAAGCAGGTTCGATTCTCACCCTTGAAAATCGAAGTATATTTCCTTCTTTCTCTGTATATACAAGAAGAAAAAGAATTAAGCTATCACTCTTTATAACTTTCGCGATAAATTGGTTTAATTTCGAAAATTAAAATTGTGTGAGGCCTGTATAGCCGAGTTAGTAGAACTTGGGCCCATGTCCAAAAGGTCATGAGTTCGATCCTCTCCAGAAGAAGACTACAGTGTGCAAAATTGATACTGGTGTACGCTAAATGTACCTGGGTCTCAAATTCCTTCAAGTTCTCATAACTATCAATACCTCTGGAGCGGCGGTTGCTCAGGGGATAAAGCATTCGCCTCCCAATGATGTAAACCAGGTTTGAATCCCAACTGTTCCTGATTGGTACCCGGTTGGTACCCGGCTCCATAGTGACCCTAGTGCTGACGTAAAATATCCTCCGTGGTAGACGGATCATAAGTTAGAATCCTCTTGCCGTCGGACTAAAAGTGGGAGGTTTTCGTGATTTTCCTTTCCAAGTAATGCAAATTAGGGTTAGTTCCAACAAGAAAGTTCACGAAGGAAAGTTTGTGCCAGTGATGGATTCAGGAGTTCCCTTGTCTTCCAGGTTGGGTCGAATGGTCATGAGTTCAATATTACAGAGCTACCGAGTTGAATAATTACAGTGGTAAACTCAGAATCGGGTCGGCTGTACAATGCCGGTTGTAAAACAAAATCAAATACCTCTAAAGGGTTCTGGATCGGAGATTGGTCATTTACTGGTTCAGGTCAAAATTACGATGCACAATGGGCTATTGGCGGCGGTCTGGGAAACATCCCTGAGGATGATCCAAAGACCTACCATCACAATTTCGATCCTCTGCTGAGGGGATTTCACCCCCACTTCGGTAGCCCAACGATCTGCACGAGAATTCGAGTACTTTAAGGTAGAACAGCTTAACGAGGACCAATACCGCACACCCTCGGTCTCTACGCAGATTGATCTGAGTGGTCACCCACCCGCACACTGACCGCAGTCACTGATGCTTGACTTCAGTGATCTGCTGGGAACCGTGTCTTAACGATCAGTCCACTGGGGGACTTCCCTGTAAAATGAACTAAGACGTATAGTATTCAAATGTTGTATTTTGACCCTTAATGGCGCCACTGAATAACTTCGTTAATGGAAAAACAGAGCTATAAGCTTACACAAAAAGTTCGTTGCGCTAATCTACATTCCACAATCTCAAAATTGTGTTAATTAAGTATTCTATCTGTGGGACGGTGGCTGGCAGTCTTTTACGAAATTTTTTTTAAGAAAAATATCCTTTTTAAATTTATTACCACAATGACGGTAAGGTTTGAAATTTTAATTTCTTTGTTTTTAAATAAATTTATTATGCTCTTTAACCAGTTAATGTTTTCAAATTGTTTAAAAATAAAATTTTGATTCTTGCCAAATTTTGGTTCAATAATTCTTTGTAATGGGTTGCAATAAAATGGTACATTTATTTAACTTTAATAAATTGACAGTTTTTAATGTGTTTGCTTTAAATTCTTTCTTAAATAACAACTTATTTAAAAAAACTCATATTTTTTCTTAGCTATAAAAATTTTGAAGTTAAAATAATTTTCATCTTTTGCGTTTTATGATTGTTAAAAATGTTTACGTAAATATCACGAGTTTGATGAAAATAATTTGAATTTATTGTATTAATTTGTTTTAGAGGTTATAAAATAAATACTGAAAATATTCAGATAAAAATGTTGTACATTCAGGAATTTATTAGTTTTCTTTCATGCTTTTAACTGCCAATATGCTTTTTTTTTCTTCTAAATCTTTATTAGGAAATTTCGCAAATTTAATCGAGTGAATGTAGTATGTCCTTATACGAGTCAAATAATTATTAAACTTCACTTAAGTTTCATGCTTTAGCTTTTGTAGAATGCGAAAGTGAACACCCTCAATAACTTCTGATTTAAAGATCGGATTTTCGCTGGTGAAAATTTAATCAATTAGTGCGGGCGGTGTTTTGAGTTAAGAATTTGAGCACAAAAGCTTATTTTAACTGAATAAAGACGCCTTTTTTACAAATTATTTGAATTTGACACCCTTTAAATAGAGGGAAGGAGTAAACTGCATTCTGGAAAATATTGCCTTTAGAGGTCTTTTTCCCATAGACCGAACTGAACTTTAGAAAGGGTGGGAAAATTCTAAATATGGTTTTAATCCTCTTAATTTAATTTTCATAAACTGATGATGGATATTAACTCTAGTTGGCAATATCGTTCGATAACTGTAAAATACTAGGCCGCCACCCTATCAGAATTTAAGATATAAAGCGTGCAGTATTTTAGATTCTCTAATTTTTTCTTAGAAAATTATGCCTATACAATTCTGTAATCAACAGTTTTTGGTAGATAATTAAATAGTATATAGTTGCCTGTTTTTAGATTTTTTGTTAAGTGTCTTTGTTTTTATGCAATAAGTGTTACAAAATTTTTTTAACGTCATACAAATCGGCTTTCTTGAATTGAAACTGCAATCGAATTTTTGATTTTTTTTAAAATTTGATTTTGAAACATTCTGAAAACTTGTAGTTCTAAATTACTTAAACCCTCAAATAGCATCGATTTATTGCTTTAAAGTTTTGCGGAAAAATTCATGCAAATTTTAAAAATTATCATTTTTATTAACGAAAAAATCTACATATCCGAATCTAATAATGCTACTTTATTTTCCTCGTTTTTTAAAAGGTTTTATGCTGTCTATTATTTTATCAACAGTTTAAGTACAAGAAAATATATAAGACACAAGTTACATTTACCTAAAACCCAAAATGCCAAAAGGGCATTTTTTCCTTTTTTTCCCTTTCTATTCTATTCTATTTTATAGAACCATCTTAGTCTTAGTAGTATATATGAGGGGTCGAATGTTTGAGCACTTTTGTGTTATTTGACTTACAAGGGAAACTAGGGAACTAGGGAGCCAATTTTGAAATTAACTAGTGGGATGTATGCCTTATGAGGAATAATTTTAGGGCCCATAGAATATAGGGCCATTCGTTTCGGCCCATAGAAGGTCCTGTGAGAGATAAAAATAATTCAATATATAGAAAAATCGGTATTTTATTACTTCAATGCATATTAGTTATTGTAATTATTATTCAGTATATTAGTTATTCATATTAGTTATTGTAATTGTTTCCTACTTCAATTAATTTGTAATTAAATGGTTAAATAACTAATTTGCCAATTAGTGAATTAATTAGAGAATTAATTAATTATTAATTATTAATTGATTTGCAATTACATACACCAATTAATTTGGAAAATTTTTTGGAAAAAAAAATTTAAAACATTTATTGTCAATTTTTTTTTTAAATTAACCTAACAGGTTTTTCCGAAAAACTACATACATAGAAAATTTTCGAAATCAATTTTGACAATAAGTATACATTATATAGTACGTGAAAGTACCACGTTATTAATTGGAGTATGAGATAATTACAATAACTAATAGTCTGCATTGAAGCAATGAAATACTGATTTATCTATATCTTGAATTATTTTTTATCTCTCACAGGACCTTCTATGGGCCGAAACGTATGTTTCCCCCCTAAAATTATTCCTCATAAGGCATACATCCCACTAGTTTATTTCAAAATTGGCGAGTCACACTTCTCTAGAGTTTCCCTTGTTAGTGCGTATCTCGCTATATTTCGCGAACATTTTAAGCAAATCAAAAATTTTCTTCATGCAAAAATAAATTTCGTTTATCAAACAATGAAAAAACTTTGTAAACTTTTCGTTTAACAAACAATGAAATAGAAACGAATAGAAACGAATTCGTTCATTAATTTTAGTTTATTTCGTTTAACAAAAACTACGAACAGTACCTAATTATAAATTCATTGATAGAAACAGGAAATTCGACGTCGGCGTGGAGAAATATTCTGTCTTTGGATGAGCGTTTTCAGTGTTATGGTGGGTGTAGTCTTAACCTCTACCACAAGTCCTGATCAACCCGCTGACATCTGGTTTATCTCTGGAATAATTAGTGGATTTCTAGGTTCAGTTACTGCTTTTGGTTTTGTACTTTACGTAAGTAGATTTTGAAATAGTTTTAATGAAAACCTTTTGTTTTTCTCGTTAAAATAATGGAATTATAATGGAATAATAATTTTTTCTTGAAAATTAAATTATGTTAATGAATGAAGAGCCTAAAAAAAGAAGATACCAAATGTTTCAAGAAAATAGGAAGGATACAGATATTTATGGTTTGCTATGGTCTGCTTAGGAAACAATTTGTTCCTTCTATGTTTTATAGTATTTATAATAGATGTTGCTACAGGATGTGGTTATAGAAATTCACGATTTGCTGCTTTCTGATTAGGGAATATTTTTTCCTTATATAGTTAATGAAAGCTGGAAAGCATTGATAATGCTAGTTCATGAAGTAAATATAGAAATATAAGGTTTTCTGCGTTCTGTTTGGGAAACAAGAATGTACCGCTATGTTCAACGAAAGCTTGATAGCATTGATAATGGACGTTGGTACTTGATGTGGAAATTGAAATTCAAAATTTTCTGCATTTTGCTAAGGAAACAAGTTATTTATTCCCTGTAAGTTTGATTTCTCGCTAGTATTGATAACAGAAGTTACATGGTGGGATGTAGAAATTTACGGCTTTCTGCATTCTAATTATGAAACAAGAAATATTTCCTCCGTATTTAATGAAAGCTTGATAGTATTTATAACTGGTGCTGCTGTCTGATGTAGTTTTGAAATACTACTTGCTGCATTCTGCTTAGGAAACAAAATTTTAATCCCTCTATTTTTATTAAAAGCTTGATGGCATGAATAACGTCTGTCATAACATGATGTCGATTTAGAAATTTACAGTTTGCTGCGTTCTGCTTAGGCAATTAAATATTTACTCTTTTCATTTATTTATTTGTATGGGGAATGGTGATTTTTCATTCCTATTAAACTACGTTGTTTACGGTGAATTGCAATTATATTAAACGTAGTTCTGTCAGTCATGCTATTCTGCAGCTCCAGATGTTAAGGAACTATTTATTGTCACAGTTTCAAAATTAATTACATGTCTAGTTTCCAAAGCAACACGCAGAAAACTGTACACATTCTCCTTCCGTTTTCCCTTAATTGATTTTTCAAACATCCGTGATTTTTGGGGCTCCCAGTAGGAAATTACATTTAAGGAGAATAAGGTTTTAAAACTTACAGTATTCTGAATATAACTGGAGGATTTTTCTGACTGGTATTAAGGAGTGCAATTTTTAAAGGGAAGCAATGTTTCCTAAAAATATTCTTGTAGCTAAATTTGACAAATTTAATGTTCCTTTACTAGAAAAAATGTCCCAAAATAACGCTTTGCCTTGCTTATCAAAATTTTCTCTTCACGTGACCATTGCTTATAAACCATAAAAAAAAAATAGAAATTGCCCTTTCGTAGCATCTGATAGGAATTTAAATTTTCAAATGAACAATGGATATTTTGTTAAAAATTCAACTCAAACTTCTCAATACTTCAACAATGTATTTAGATATCATAAATATGTTTAAAATTTTATAATTTTTCTATAACTCTATTAATTCTAGAAGAATTGCAAAATATTGAGACAATCTGTACGTTCTCAAATTTTATTTTCTTGCGGCACGAAAAATTTAGAATATTTTAAAACTATACGTAAAATATTCCATAGAATAAGTATATTAAATGTGTAAAATTAACATAAAACTAATTTTTTTACCCATTTTAGTGACAATTTCAGATTTGTTCACTAAATGTAGATCACGAGAAACAAAAGGGCTTTTTTTATTACCTTTTACTTCTTTCGAAATTTATTTTAATGTTAGCGTGGGGAACTTGTGGAAAGTTTACAAAAACATTCTCATGAAATTTCACATTACTAATCCTCCTTTTCGCTCTTGTTTAAGTATCCAAAATTAACCAGATTTTCAGTGCTTATGAAATAAGGGTGGTAAAGCTGCGTCTTCATATACGTACTGTCCGGAAATCACGAGAACTACTCCAGACAACAGACTCGCGTGCTGGCGGTTACTATAGTTACGAAAATAAATCACTTCAAATAGTGATGAATCATTTTGCATTTATGTTGGGTGGGTCGCCAATTCTCCCACATTACAAAGGACTTTACTGTTTCCATAACTGATCAGTGTTTTCTTCCTAGTAATGTTTTCCACTCTTTATTTAAATTTTTATTTTGTAGTTGCACATTCAGATTGATAACGATAATTGAGTAATAGAGTAAGCTTTTAAGCTTTCCATTAATCTGCAAAATCTCTTGCTACATAAAATTCTGTCTTATGCTCTGAATGTAAGAGTTTCTGTTCCCCGATCTTTTGTTCACGTAAGATTTTGATCAGTTTTATTTTATCTGCTCGAAATTCAATCCCACGACAGAGAGATTATTCTACTATATTATTGTCAGTGCGAGAATTTGTCCCATGATAATTTTTTTCCGTGATATTGCCCCATTGTAATGAGCTTGCGTGAGTATTTTGCACGATATTTTATAGATACGATAAACTTTTTTTTAAAACTCAAAACAATATTGAAAAGTTAATGAATGTTTGTAACAAGTAAATTTAAATTTTTATTGTGGGATTAAAAACACACTAATGGCTAGAACTAAATTATTTAAATGCTAAAAATAGAAAGCCAATCTTTTAAAAAAAGCAGTAAAATAAACCCACAAACCTGAGGGTTAATTTTATTGCTACTACTATGATAATACTACTGTGATATTTCTTCATTTTGTTTTTGATAATCAGGTTTTTTTCTTTGCTAGTACTACAATCAGTGAGAAACATTGTATTAGTTTGGAGCAGCATACCCGTTTCCGTGTATTAAATTCTTCCGTTATTTATTACATTTTTATTTATCCTGTTTGAGTTTTGAAAATGATTGTTGAGTATAAAAGTTTTGTCCGAAATGTCTTAAACAAAATATTTTTGAAGAATTTAGTATTTTTCGAATGAAATTTTTGAAGAATTAAAAAATGGAAAATAAAGAATAAAAATTAAATATTTTTATAAAAAAAATGTTTGAATGCTTTTTCTGCATATTTTTGCACTTAGAAACATTGTTTCAACGTAGAAACATATCAGTAACTTGAACCATAATACGGTTCAAGTTTTCTGTAACCTTATAGAAAGATTTTGCACAGTTTATTTAATGCTAAACGTAACGATAACCTTACTGTTTCGCCCTTGGAGACACTGCAATTTGTAACGAAATTTTTCGTATGCGCTGTGAAGTTCAAATTGTGTTAGGTATAGTGCGGCGTTCATGAGAACTCCAGACACCAGTTTTGCTTCGTGGAGGGTACTATGGTTACGAGGAAAAGACATTTCGAATAGGGGTGCGTTATGAACAGTTTTCTCAGTAATAACCATAAGTAAACCAATTGACACCTTCGTTCCTCCATTTCACCCCCATTAGAAATATGATCTCGCTTGTTACCATAACAGCAGACAGCCCCAGACTTTTTGTCTGGAGGAGTTCTCCTCAAAGCCGAACTATAGGGAGAACAGTAATGCTTTGAAAAATTTCCATAATAAGGTGACAAATTGAACCATTCTGCATCACGTCTTCTGACCGATGTCAAAATAATGTGGTATTCCTGCTAAAAAGTGGAAAGACTGGTCGCTAAGAAAACTGGGCTAGGTGCTTGGCCATGGTTGGGTGATGTGTGAACCATTTTGACCATCAAATTGAATTGTAGTATTGAGTAATCAAATAAGAATTATAATACGATTCTACTTCATCATGATATCATCTTTGGTGCACGACAGCACAATATGCACCTTACCCTTCTTTAGAAAAATTTTCCTGAGCTCTCTTCTTCAGGCAGCAGTCCATTATGGTTAAACTTAGAGAAATATTATAATCCCAGGAAAATTTTGTCATTGTTCCTAAAAGTGTATCAAATATATTTTTGTATCAAATATAGTGTATCAAATATGTTTTCAGATTTCTTTTTCCTCTGAATATCATTATCAGGAGACAGTTTCAAGCAAAAAGGAAACTGCACAGCCGGAAAATCAGGAGAAGGAAAAACGGGAATCAGCATCTCCAAAAAACTCGGAGAATGAAAAGCTGGAACACCCCCAAAATAATTATCAACAGCATAAGACAGCCGATAAAACAGATCTGGTTGAATTGGATGAGATGAGACAAGCGGAATATCAGGAGGTGCAGGATATATTGAATAAAGCAACCAAAATGTTAGAAGAATTCCGATTTATTGCTGAAAATTTGGAAGCTGAAAGGAAGTGAAATTATGACTTCCGTAGGAAAAATATTTTTTAGTTGTTTAATAAGATTACTTTTAAATTTTTATGGTAAACGGTTCTTAGAACTGATGCTTTTAATGTTTTTATTGGAAATAAATGCATTTTTACTCTTTACAGTATTTTTCTTTTTTAAAGTGACTATCAAGCATTGTTTTGTGTACTAGACTTCAATGGTGCTTGCTGTTATAAAGCGAACGCGTAAAGTATATAATTGTAGCGTATCTACCACTACAAATATACATATCCAATTCACTAGTATATAAGACATGTTAACTCGACACTATGTTGGGGTATCTTTTCATAGATGACGGTTGACATTGTGGATAACTCCTCTCCCCACACTGGTGACTTTCGGACGTGATTTGAACACCCCTACGTTGGCAGATCTGAACCCGCTTACTTCGATTGATGGTACACATTGAACAGTTGACTTGCTACTTGTGATTGCGACATTATCCAACTCCTCACGCTGTTGCTACTCAGTCAGTCTCGATTACACAGAACGTACAACGTATTCACTCGACTGCTATAGGCAACACACGAGCAAATACGACCGTGAACTTAATACAGCTCTCCCGGCTTCTCACAAAAACAGCAATGAATTAACTAGTGGAATCCATTCGTCGAATTCTATCACAGATATAATTCTGGTGGGTGAGTATTGTAGCGTATCTACCACTACAAATATACAAATCCAATTCACTAGTATGAGATATGTTAGCACGATTCTATGGAGGGGTAGACATGGTCGAAAGCTACTATCCCCACATAATCATCGGAAAAACTGGAGTTTAAAAATGGCAGCTGAAATGGTTACATCCTGAAGCGGGCTTAACAATTACAAGGATGCCATAGCACGGGAGAACCTTTTCGTCGCATATACTTTCACCTTCATAAGTAATTTAAAATATAGAAAAAGTGAGTGAAAGGAAACCTAGAGTATGCCATAAAGATTCAAATAATGATAAATTTTAAAAAATCCAAATGAAAATAAATATAAGATAAGTTAGGATTACCCAATTGAGAAGTTCTCTTCCAATGATTCGTTTGCTTTTTGAAATTTTTTTTCTTCAGTAATTGAAATTTCATTGCTTACTCCATGTATACCTGAACTCTTTCTTTCAAATTAGTAATGAAGGTGAAAGAATTTGCAAATTAAAGTTTCTCCTTAAGTTTCAAAGACTGATACACGAGTGTTCAAACATGAGAAGGATTATAATCCAGTAATTATCAGTGTCCAAAATTGAGAGGGATTATAATCCAGTAATTATCAGTGTTCAAAATTGAGAGGGATTATCCAGTAATTACCAGTGTTCAAAAATTCGAGATTAATGTAAAGTACCAGTGAATTGAATTTAAATCTAATTTGAAACAAATAATTCGTGGAATTTCCTAATGTGCACAATTATAAATTTCAGCATTTGGAGACGTAACAGCTAATTTAATATAAATTTGCAAAACTCATAAAAACATGAAAAAAATAGTTGGCCAATCTATGTTGATCCCTTTTCTGTGTTTGTTTTATTTTAGAACCATTGTTGACCAGCGACCCAATTTTGAGTTTACGGCTACCAATGTTCAACTCTGTAGCCTTGCAATTTTGAAGGAACTCTTGGATCATGTATTCGGAGAAATTTGCATCCGCGGAGGACTTTTTTTTAATGGTACTAACTGGCATTTGCATGACATGGAGAGGAAAACCTCTCCAATTTAATCTGAAGGCAAAGGGACTCTAACCCATGATGCAACTAACATTGAAAATATGTTACGTCAACATTGGGATCGGTTCGAGCTGGGTGCGGAATTCGTATCGACCAGCCATAGCTAGGGTTCTAACTCTGGTCACCTCAGTCGGAGGCGAGTGCTCTATGCCCGAGCCACCGCTACTCCGTTAATTATGATGAATTGTTAAAACTAGAATATAGCTTTAAATTATTGAGCCTGCATATACTGATTAGCATAGTTTAAACAGAAATATAGCTCAGTTTGTTTTGAGTTTCTATGAACGGTCAGTTTTTAACATTTCACTTCCGTCCAACTTGCGGTTTATTTTGTTCACCGTTTTGTTGCCCATTGGAGATAAAAAAAAATTCGTTTAGAAGTGTGTAAACATGTACTTTAATGTGTTTATGCCAATAACTCACTCGCTTGATGTTTCTGTTCCTCGTTGTCCCTGTTCCTCGTTGTTAAGTATTTTTATAGGTTTATTTGTTTATTGGAATTACATATATTCTCCGGCTTGTGTACGCAATTTAGAATTATAAACCTTAGTCAAGTAGAAGGACAGATAGCACAATAAAGAAAAGAACGGCACGAAGATACATCCAGGGTAACAGCGGGACTCGAACCCGCTACCTCGATACTTTGCGCAGCGTTTGACAGACGATACCGTTCGGCCAGGAGGGCCCCCAATTTCATAGGTTTGATAATATATATTTACCTACAGATATACGCCTTAGTTTTTCATAACTACTGATAAAATTCGAATAGTCAAAATGAAGCGCGAATTCAATTACAGTTCAACAGAACTAGTTGTTGTCGTGTTTATGCATACAGTGCTAGTTCAAAGATTAGAGTCCTCCAAAAGTCTTGATAACAAGATTTGCAAGTTCTGGAGCCCGATGGCCATGGGGGGTGCTCCAAGTTGAAAGAGGGAGCCGATAATGGCCTGGCAGTCAAAAACATGGTCTGGAGTTAGTTGCAAATGAGGACAGTACTTGCAGATGGGATAGGATTTTATATTGGTGCGTGAGATCTTCATACCTTTGAAATGTCCAGTACGTAGCCTAGCTATTGTAGAGGAGAGGTTTCTTGGGCAGTTTAAATCGGGGATTGTGGCCTTGTTAAAAAGCTGGTTGTATATCCTTCGCCTGGTGACAGCATTCGCATCTGCACAGGTGACAGCTTGATCAAGCTGTCACCTGTGCAGATGCGAATCAAAACTAGTCCTCATAGTCTATGAGCTTTTCATTTCGCCTATGCATGATTAGGAGAGCGCTACACCACGGGTCTTCTTCACCTGCTTCTCGAAACTTCAAATTACTTAAGTAGATAAAGAATTTGTCATGAAGAGTTTCTCTTTTGGTATAGCTTGTTCTTGTAAGAACGCTATATCGAGGGGAAAACCTTTCATGGCAAATTCTGTCTCACCCACATAGGTAATTTAAATTTTAGGTAAACCATTTGAGACAACTTAATTTTTTTTCTCCAAAATATCAAAATGCAAACAAATTATGTCAAGATTACTTCTCCAAAATGTTAAAATGCAAACAAATTATGTCAAGATTACTTCTCCAAAATATCAAAATGCAAACAAATTATGTCAAGATTACTTCTCCAAAATATCAAAAGGACAACAAATTATGTAATTACAAATCAGGTAACGACAAATTAAGAAGTAATCTTGCCATAATTTGTTTGCATTTAGATATTTTGGAATTATTTTAGAAGGTGAAACTTCACGGTTTATACTATGTTTACTAAGAACCACTTATCTTTAAACTTAAAAATATATACCAATGGAAGTGAAACAGAAGTTACCAGGAAAAGTTTTTACTGAGCTATAGTATCCTCTTTAGAGCACACTATATTGCGTGAAAAACTTTTCATCGGAAATTTTGTTTCACCTCCATTGCTTATTTAAAATATGGAGTATGGAAAAAAATGAGTTCCAAGACAAACCTAGTGTAAACTACGAAGTTTCAATGACTGAAATTTTTTTTTTTCAAAACATCGAAGCGCAAATTATTGTAAGAGAACTTCTCAATTAAGTAATCCTAAGTAATGCTCTCATGGCTTTCAAAATTTTCTGTTTTTTCTAGTAATTTTAAGGTGTTTTTTTTTTCCAGATAAAAACAAAACCCACTTTTCCCCCCGCTTTTTCAAGGTACATGACAAAAAAAAAATATTCGCCTACACCTGACGTTATATTGATAGTTTTCCTTTAATTTATTTACAAGATAAAGTCATATTAAAAAATCACAAAAAAATCTCAAAACCTGTGTGAGAATTTTTTTTAAATCATTAAAATTAAGAAATAACAACAAAAAAAAACCCTACCCGTCTCAAGAATAATTGGTTAAACTACACACTACGAATAAAACCGTTTGTTGCATAATTAATTGACCACAAGGCAGAAAAATATCTCAGTGAATTTACACACTTATTCATATACATTTTATTAGCAAAATAATTTCACTCTTACAAAAGACATTTTATTTAAAATAAAATTATAGAAGAATTGAAATATTACTAAAATTGCGTATTTACATTGAAATTTAATAAATACTTATTACTGAACAGTACTGATTCAATAGGCCTTTTTTTTCCAATATAAATTTTTTTGTCTCCAATTTTTAAGTACAAATTTTGTCTTTACGTATTAAAATAATCAGAGACTTTTATTGATAAATTGCATACAATGATAATATTGGCTGTAAAGATAATAATCACATTTTGGATACAAAGATAAGGACAATCAGTCTCATATTGAATGTTAAGATAATTACATAATTGATACAAAGATAATGACAGTCTCATGTTGGATACAAAGAGGATGAAAGACTTGCAATGGATACAAAAATAATGACAGTCTCATGTTGGATACAAAGAGGATGAAAGACTTGCAATGGATACAAAGATAATAACAGTCTAATGTTGGATAGAAAGACGATGAAGGTCTTTTAATGTATAATAAGACATGATGATATGACAGTCTAATACTGACACAAAGCCTCTTATTGGACATAAAAATAATGATACTCTCATAATGGGTATAAAAATGAAAATTTCATATTGCTATCACTATTCAATAGAAAGACAGTGAAAATCTCACATTAAATGCCATGATCAAGAAAGTTCCATACTGGCCACTAAAATCATTTTACTTTCATTCTCAAGTTTAACACTGTGCCAAATTCTTCTGAGTCTTCGTCCCATCTAAATAAAAACAAATTACAATATTTTTATTTTTTCGGTTTATTATGCCATTAGAAAAATACACCGAAGAGCCATTACATTATGACCATCCTGCTAATAACATGTAGGACCACCTTTACCCCTAAAAACTGCCGTGGCATTTATTCCACAAGGTGTTGATAGGTAATCTGAGGTATCTGGTTCCAAGCGCTCACCAACTGGTCCTGCAATTCCCTCACAGTGCGTGGCAGCACGAATTTGGTTTTCCAAGTAGGACCGCAAATGCTCTATTGGATTAAGGTCAGGTAAATTTTGGGGCCAAGAC
The DNA here is from genome assembly GCF_043381705.1 of Parasteatoda tepidariorum. Taxonomy (NCBI): domain Eukaryota; kingdom Metazoa; phylum Arthropoda; class Arachnida; order Araneae; family Theridiidae; genus Parasteatoda; species Parasteatoda tepidariorum. The sequence goes on along the minus strand of NC_092212.1, from coordinate 39,184,578 downwards.
ATGACTTGAAAGTCACGGAATGTTCCTCGACGATTTGACCCTTATGACATGGTGCATTATCCTGTTGGTAAATACCATCCCCCGCAGGAAAAACTTTTGCCATGAATGGGTGAACCTGGTCTGCAACTATGTTCAAGTAGCTTACAGACGTCAGGGATTGTTCTATGAGGATTATGGGTCCGAATGTGCCCCATGAAAGCATTGTTCATGGGCGAGAAACCATGAAAACCTGGGTGAGCCCATTGTTATAGATGGAAGGTGGTCATAATGTGATGGCTCTTCTGTGTATATAAGGTAGTTTTTTTTTTCTTTTTGAGAAAACAATTTGCATTCAAATATAATTTCTTTGTTTGAGGTTGGACATGTAGTGTGTCTACCACAACAAAAATAAAAATCCGATTCACTAGTATGTAAGACATGTTAACTCGATTCTATGAAGGGTTACCTTTTCATAGATGAAGTCGATATCTAACTCTCCCCACATTGGTGACCTTCGGTCGTGATGTGAACATGTCTCTTGACAGAAACTCACATTTCGATCTGAACACGCTTACTTCGATGTTCCACATTGAGCAGTTGACGTGCTACTTGTGACTGCTACATTATCCACCTCCTCGCGCTGTTGCTACTCAGTCTCGATCACACACAACGTCTGCCTGCATACACTCGACTGGTAATGGAAACACAGGAGTGACCATAACCGTTAATACAGCTCTCACGATCAGCGTTTAAAAGTATGGTGATCTTAACACAGCTCTCCCGTCTTTCTCACAAAACTGCAATAACTCAACTAGTATTCGTTCATCGAATTTTATCGAAGTCTACCTCTATAAAACTACAAATCCAATTCACTAGTGGGCAAGACATGTTAATTCGATTCCATGAAGGAGTACCTTTTCATAGATGAAGGTTGACATTGTCAATATTTCTACTCTCCCCACAGACGCATCAAACACTAAAGTTTTATTTTTATTTATCACTCCTATTGAAATCTGAAGAGTAAGTTTATTCCCAGAAGTTAATACACTGAAATTTTCTCCAGTAAGGTGTATATAAGATTTTTTTTCCATTATTTATGGCTTAAATGTTCGAAAATCTCATGCTGCATATAGGTATACATACACATATTAAAACTATGTAAGACTAAAGAAACCAAATAATAATTAAATACTATCAAAGCCCTCTGAATAAAAGCTTGCACCAATAAGTCAGTACGCAACTGCGACTCTATTATTTTAATTAAATCTAAATTTTTCGAATTATTGGTACTAGTTAAACCAAAAAATATTCAAGAGATAAACGCATCTCGCTTTCTCGCTTTTTTCTTCTTTATATCTCTATTCTCGCTTTATACTTGCTCTTGAGGAACTAACGAACAAGTAAAAACAATGTTATCTTTCTCAATTTTTTTTCCCCATTGCGTTTTGCATGCTTTTAATCGAAGCATGAAGAAATGTATTGTGTGTCGATGAAAATACTAACTCTTTTCACAATTTGTCTGGAACAGTAACTAAGAGATTTGACTATCAAGCAATAATAATAAGTTGGGTCAATAATTAAAGCTGCTTTTTAAAGGGTTCGTCGTAATGTTAAATGAGGCTTTTTTGCGTATAATATGCTATTTATATAACTGCTGTGAGTTTGTAATTGCTACTCATGAGTCATGACTGCCAGGTTCAGTTTAGACTATCTAAAGCCAGTGCTGTCTACGCTTATTTTGCAAATGGGAGCAAAAAGTCAATATGGAGAAAAGCCACAGAGGGAATGAAAAGTATTTGTGGTCTAATTTTTTTTTAATATTTAAAAACTTACTCTAATGTTGCATTACCTGTGCTCATAAAAATTTACAAAAACTGAGAATAAGAAAGTGATTTTGAGAATTTTCATCTAGGTGGAAAAATGTCACTAAATAGGCGCTATTTTAAAGTGTACCAAATTTAAAAAAAGTTTACTAACTTTTAAAATATTTAAGTTATGTACCTGTTCAAAATAATTCTTCAGATAATTGCCCAGATAATTCTTCATAGTAAGATTATAAATATAGTTTGAAATCATTGCATTGCTTTAAATGTAAGGAACTCAAACTTTGGCTTTTTTATCTTTCTTGACAACAGACCTTCGAAAAACAGTTCGAAAGACATGTTTTTGCTCGAATCGGTGAAAGTAAGGGAATCTCTTTTCATGGGTTTTTTGGAAAGCTACCCTCTTTGAAATGTGATATTTCTTGTTTCCATAGCAGCAGACGGCCTGTGGCGAGAGGAGTTCTATTTATGGACAAGCCATATGTCATCACAGTTTCTTATTTCATAAAAAAGAAAAAAGAAAATAATTTCGTTCAAGATTTTTGAAGAAAATTGACAGGGTCTATCTCATTGATGACGCATTTTCAGCGGTGTTCATATCTAATGCGTTTACAAGATGTACAAATTTTAAAATGACAATTTTTTTTCAGATTTTTGAAGAAGCATTTAATACCAAATGCGCAGGTAGGATTTCAATTATACTATCTGTGTAACTAAGGATCTCCCCCTCCTATAGTGCATGAGGCTGTCTACTGCTTCGGAAACAAGAAACTCACATTTCCGAGAGGCGTTTTCGGTAAATCTTTCACCAACCCACATCAAAGTCTTTCTTTTCATGCTTTTTGACCCACACTCTTACTTGAATTAATTCAATCTCTAAACTATAGTCACCGACAGTACTCCAAACAATTGGAGAAGGGAGATCTTGTAATAGACAGACAGTACTATCAAACAACAACTTTAAAATATCTATTCCATTAGGTCAGTATAAACTCGATCGAAACAAAATCACCAGACAAAACGACCAGGCATTTTACCAAGATTTATATAGAACACTTATATGAAATAGATGTGTCCTCTAAGGGAGTCTCAAAGTTATATACACCGAAGAGCCATTACATTATGACCACCCTCCATCGATAAAAATGGGCTCTCCCAGGTTTTCACGGTTTCTCGCATAGGAACAATATTTTTATGGGGCACATTAGGATCCATAATCCTCATAGAACAATCTCTGACATCTGTAAGCTACTTGAACATAGTTGCAGACCAGATTCAACCATTCAAGGCAACAGTTTTTCCTGCGGGGGATAGTGTTTACCAACAGGATAATGCACCATGTCATAAGGGTCGAATCGTCATGGATTGGTTCGAGGAACATTCCACTGACTTTCAAGTCATGTCTTGGCCCCCAAATTCACCTGACCTTAATCCAATAGAACATTCGTGGTCCTAATTAGAAAACCAAATTCGTGCTGCCACGCTACTCTCTCTCAATGTGAGGGAATTGCAGGACCAGTTGGTGGGCACTTGGTACCAGATACCTCAGACTACCTATCAGCACCTTGTGAAATCAATGCCACTGCGGGGGCTAGCAGTTTTGAGGGCTAAAGGTGGTCCTGCATGTTATCAGCAGGGTGGTCATATTGTAATGGCTCTTCGGTGTAAGTCATAATACTGATTATAAGTTTTGAAAGAAGTTAGTGGAAAGAGATTTTTAAAGATTTATTGAAATCTGCTCTTTTTTCATGCCTACTACCGTAGCACTCCACCTCACTCCAAACGCAGAGGTATCAAAAACACATATGTAAATATGAAGTTTCATTTTATGTGGTTAATTTATGGAATTTCTAAAACCTACTTGGAAATCATACAGAGAAGCAGTTTGATTTAAAAAAAACTCACCTTTGGCAGCATGTACATAATCATAAAAATTCCCCAACCCCATCATACAATTTCTTCTAAAAAAAATCTTTTGCTAGTATTTTCACGAGATATTTCCACCGCGGTTTTATCTTATGTACTTTTAACAGACACCAAGAAAACTAAATGATCAAAAAAAATTTAAGGTACTTACATAATAAACGCATACAGCACAGCAAATGGTTGAGGCGCAAAAGAAACTCATAATGACATATTTGTACTTATCATCCTGATATACATAATGAAAAATCAAGAAAATAGTGATGCAAATGATAGTGAAAAGCATGAATATGCAAGCGAACACTAATAGTAAGTTGTTGTAGTACTGATTAACCAGCGTATAGGGCCTGTCTTCATACCTCCTGTTTGAATCACTTTTACATCGATTCAGTTCCCGCATAACTCTTTCACGTTCAGCTTCTAGCTTTGTTCCACCACCATTACGAAACTGAAAGAGTTCAAAAATGTATATTATACAGGGTATTCCGTAAACACCATTCAGAACATATAATTTTTGAATCCCAGTCCCAAATAAAGCCAAGCTTTTATACACATTATTGTTTATATCCGTCGTTGAACAGTCGACCCAATTTTTTGGGTTTACAACTAGTGATGTTCAACTCCATAGCCTTGTAATTTTGAACCAATCCTGAAGACAGGGAAACTCCTGGATCAGTACCCCCAGAGGTTTTGATTTGTTATGGGAACATGGAGGACTTTGCGACTCGAAATATTTAACGTGCATCAGTCACCTTTTACTACACGGGAGTCTTCGGCCGGCGGGGATTGAACCCACGACCTCTTGGACATGGGCTCAGTGCCCTGCCAACCAGGCTATTCCGGCCCTTTTATACACATTAGGAGTCATTAATTAATATTTAATTGGAGGATACCCTTATAATTTAGAAATATTGGATTCAAAACACGTTGCTTCTAGCCACGATATCCAGCCATTGAGCTTTTACGAATTAAGTCAAGGAGGTGCGCCTTTCGTTTGACAAGAGAGTACCATGAGGGTGAAAGTACGTCTTAGCTAAGAAAACTAAGTATAGATGGTAGCACTACTTATTTGTGAAGTCACTTTTTCAATTTAGGCATACATTTGAAGAGGAAGGAAATTTTCTCCTGATCCCTGTAACCATGGTGCTGCTCATCGTCAGGACTTTTGATTTAACAGATTTTACGAGCACGTATATTGCATGTATTTGGTGGGTTCGAGGATAGAACCCGGGCCCCTCCGTACCGGAGTCTGATTCTCTAACCACTAGGCTTCCACAGCCCTAAGAACTTCATTGATTTGAGCAATTTGAGAGGAAGAAAATTTGGTTATTAGACGTTTTTAAATTTCTTCTAACAAACTGATTTTGATGTTTTTAATACCGCTATTGTCTCTAGAAATTTTACCTGTATTAAAAACGTTTTTTCTGGTTTAAATATTAAAGCTTGTTCCAAATATATATATTTTTCATTCTATATTTAAAGCGAATTCTAAAAATATATGTTAAGAATAGTGATAACATAATGTGAAAAAATGTAAGAAAAATATTAATTTGGTAGCAAACAATTGTACTCAGTAACAGTCAGTCAAGTACAACCAACAACCTTTGCAACTACTTTGTTCTTCGATAATACAGTGGTTGGGCAAAAATATGGAAGCTTTTCTATACTAACTCTATCTGACCAATCTTTCTTAAAGCAGAAAATGTGCTGAAAATTTTATATGGCAGAACTGTTGACTCAATTTGAAAGAACAGCTGTTGTTTACCCACGCAAATTTCGGATCGACTAAAATTAGGAGAGGAAGTTTGTAACCTTTTTCTAGCTTTAATGTCAGCAATTTTTAAATTATTCTGCAGGATATCAATATTTAAATTATAAGGTTTTTTTTAATTACGGTGGTTATTGAAAAAAGAACGAAGCTTTTAACTTCCTACACTCATTTCAGTTAATTTAAAAATGGCATCATTTTTAAAAAACTAAAAGTATGATCTTAAAAATTGTGTCAAAAGTTTTGCGAAGTAAAATCTTCCAAAAAATTTGTTGCTAAAAGAAGGATTGTTTACATATAGTTAGTAAAGAAGCGTTTCTATATATTTGTCAAGCCTCTGTAAATATTTATTCCATAAACGACTTGTGGAAATGTGTAGGTCCACTAATTTTACTGCTACAATTGTAACTGATATAACTCATAGATATATTAGTTGTTGTTGTTAATTTACGTCGCACTAGAGCTGTAAATGGGCTATTGGTGACGGTCTGGGAAACATACCGGAGGATGATCCGAAGACATGCGATCACAATTTTGATCCTCTGCGGAGGGGATGGCACCCCCGCTTCGGTAGCCCGACGACCTGCGCGCGAAGTCGAGCACTTTACGGTAGCACAGTTTAACGAGGACCAATACCGCACACCCTCGGTCCCTACGCAGACTGATCCAAGTGGTTCACCCACCCGCACAATGACCGCAGCCAGTGATGCGTGACTTCGGTGATCTGCTGGGAACCGTGTCTTAACGATCAGTCCACTGCGGGACCTACTCATTAGTGAAGCCACTTCTTCAATTTAGGCATACATTTGAAGAGGAAGGAAATTTTCTTCAGATCCCTGCAACCATGGTGCTGCTCAGCGTCAGGACTTTCGATTCAACAGATTTTACGAGCACGTATATCGCATTATTCGGTGGGTCTTAACGGAGTAGAGGATCGAACCCGGGCCTCTCCGTATCGGAGTCCGATTCTCTAACCATTCCACAGCCCTAAGAACTTCATTGGTTTGAGCAATTTGAGAGGAAGAAAAATCGGTTACTAGATGTTTTTAAATTTCTTCGAACAAACTGATTCTGATGTTTTTAATACCGCTATTTAATACCGCTATGCTAGAAATTTTCCCTGCATTAGAAACGTTTTTTTCTGGTTTGAATATTAAAGCTTATTCCAAATAATATCTTTTTTTCATTACATATTTAAAATGAATTCAAAAAATATGTGTTAAGAATAGTGATAACATAATGTGAAAAAATGTAAGAAAAATATTAATTTGATAACAAAAAATTGTACTCAGTAACAGTTAGTCAAATACAACCAACCACCTTCGCAACTACTTTGTTCTTCGATAATGCAGAGGTTGGGTAAAAATATGGAAGCTTTTCTATGCTAACTTTATCTGAACAATCTTTCTTAAAGCAGCAAATGTTTTGAAAATTTTACATGGCAGAACTGTTGACTCAATTTGAAAGATCATGCTTGAATTTTTCTAGAACAGCTGTTGTTTACCCACACAAATTTTGGATCAACTAAAATTAGGAGAGGAAGTTTGTAACTTTTTTCTAGCTTTAATGCCAGCAATCTTGAAATTATTCAACCGTATTTCAATATTTAAATTATAATGCTTTTTTAATTACAGTGGTTATTGAAAAAAGAACGAAGTTTTAAACTTCCTACACTCATTTCAGTTAATTTAAAAATGGGATCATTTTTAAAAAGCCGAAAGTATGATCTTAAAATTTGTGTCAAACGTTTTGCCACGTAAAATCTTCAAATACAAATACAATAAAAGAAGGATTGTTTACATATAGTTAGTAAAGAAGCGTTTCCATATATTTGTCAAGCCTCTGTAAATATTTATTCCATAAACGACTTGTGATAATGTTTAGGTCCACTAATTTTACTGCTACAATTGTAACTGATATAACTCATAGATATATTAGAGATATATTAGATGAATGTATTAAATTTATAATTTTTTTTTATCAAGCTTACGAAAACAATAAGTTATAATAAGTATGGTAACTCAATCTCACTATCTAAGTCAATCAGGTTATTAGTTAATAAAGAAAATACACTATAAAAAATATTTTGGTATATAATTCCCACAATTTTGGTGCTGAGGTAAAAACTAAAATTTTTCACTGTTATAATTTAATTTATTAATTCAAATTTTGCTTGCTTACTGACACAAATTTTCATGCACTTTAGAATCAATTTACAGCTTTATTGTAAAAACATTTCACCTAAAAAAACAACCACTTTTTTTGTAATATAATAAATAAGTTTTGAACGATAACTACAGTTCTGAAAGTAAAAATAATGGCAACCATTATTTTTACGTTCACCAAAAATAATGGCAGCCATATTCCAACATTTTCTACGGTGTTCTAAACTTTACCATAGCTTAATTTCGAAATTATGTTATACTTTGTAAAGATAATCATACATTTGCAACAAATACACAGAACTCTTTAACTATCAAAATTTCTTTTACTAGAAATTGAAAGTCAAATTCACTAGATTGGCACACAATAAAAGTGATGTTTAGTCAGAAAAATAAGGAATTGTTTTGAAGAACTTTGAATCTTATGATCATGTACTGTAAATAAAATGCCAATTTGCTATATAAATCGTTCAAAAATATAGCTTAAAATATACTTACTGATAAATTTTACCAATTACTTTTTAACAAAGAATCTCATTAAATCCCAAGTTACGAAATCTGAGATAAAATAAATTTCTGAATAATTCTAAAAGAATATGAACTCGTTTACGAAAAATGGAATGCATTACTCTTTAAATTGTCACTATGAAATATAGTTAGAAATATTTTAAAAGAAATTTTATTAGCAAGTCTGGATGTTTTGATCATAATTTCAATTGCTAATTTGCAACCAAAAACATTTTTAAAAAAAATCACATTTAAGATGTGCTTACTATTAAGTTTCAACAATTGTTTTTCTATGTTATAAGTATCGATTTCTAGATGGCATATAAAAAAGACATAAAATAATAAATGAACTGTTATCAATAACCTTAAGTTGGTTCATTTCTTATTTTATAACCGACACTTATGACTATCAATGTTCAACTCCCCAGCCTTGTTATTTTGAACACAACCCAGAAAACAAGAGAACTCCTGGATAAGGGCATCTAGACAAGTCTTCGTGGAAGACTTTTCATGGAACTAAGCCGCATTTGCGCTTCATGGAGAGGAAAACCACAAAAACCTCCCGCAGTCAGCCAGGTGACAAAAAGATTATAAACCATGATCCGACTATCACTGAGGATATTTTACGTTAGCATTGTAGACGGTGCGAGCTGGGAGCAGAATTCATATCAACTAGCCACCACTGAGATTCGTCCCTGGATCACCTCATAGGGAGTCGAACTCTCTATCCTCTGAGCCTTCCCGGGTCCGGGTTGGATCTTATGATCAGAATATTAACAATTAACTTGTAAAACAAATTGTTGGAAAATTATATTTAAAATGAATATAAGGGTATTCTGTGACTACCACCCTCAATATATATTTTAGGAATTTTGTCTTAAAGGACGCCGCAAAAATATAAACACTATTACCCAAAAATATAGCACAGTTCCCAAATTACCTCCAAAGTGTTAAAAAAAAAACAAAGTATTTCAAAATCTGGCGATAAAATTTTATATATGGGAGAAGGTTATTCCAATGAGGACACTTATTTTTGACAATTGATATTGACATCAAGTTTGACAATTTTAAAGCTTTATCAAGGGAATTATTACCTTCCATATTATGCACACACAGATGTAGATTTTATAATTACAAAATTAAATATTGCAAATATGTGTATAAATATTGTAAAAAAAAATTTATTCTATTGACTACTTTCTATGAATAAGCAAGTAGCTAATTTATATTTCAATAAAAAAAAAAAAGAAATTCTTAGTAAGACCATAATTACACCATTTTTTCTATCTCTTTCTATTACTTCGGGTTTTCTATGCGTTTAGATCCAGCAGAAAGGCATAAATCAAATTATTTTAAAATGTAGATTCAATTTTTCCTGATTAGCATTTTCAGAATCATAATTTTTTACAACTCAGAAAACGTTATAGTCCTTAATGTTTATCATGTAATGCTTACTTGAAGGCAACTATAATTAGGTTCTGAAATTCTGTTATATATAGCTGTTTATATAGCTGAAAAATGTTGATTAAAAGCAGTTTTAAATACCAGTAGCATTTAACATGTTATAATAGTCTCTCTATTGTGTTTACATTGAAAACTTAGTGGGAAAGAAACAAAATTTGTTCTCTTTCCTATCAAAAATTCGTTTGAATATTTATTTACCCTCGATCCAGATAGCGATTTTAAATTTTCGTAACGTATTTTTAACTATCATCTTACTCCCAATACTACAAATTAATGAACGCGGCCTTAAGAAAAAGCCGGCTGATTGATAAACGTTCCTCAAAGTAATCCATCAATTTGTGACTGTTAAAGCGCATATTTTTTACCTTCACTTCACAAAAAACATATTTAAGAGTGGTGCTTACAGAGAACCCTGTATATATAAGAATTATTTATTTTTGAAAATTCGACACATATTTCTTTATTTTTTAGTGGGGGTAGATTGCTATACTTTTTGAATTATCAGATGCACACACAATATATTTAACATTAATAATGACACAATATATTTAACTTTAAAATTAAATTTTCAAAAAAAAAAATTTACCTAGTAATTCAGTTATTCTTAAATACAATACACAGCATAGTATTGCAATAACGACAATGTAGTAAATCAATAAAAATAATAAATTATTTCACACTTACTCTTTTGAAAACTTCGCAGATGTTTGAAAAAGTGTTTGCCATTGTATTTTCAAAATCAAACAGGGTAAAATTTTAACTCATCAGAAAGAATGTGTTTCATAATAGTAGCATTAGAAAAACAAAAGCATCAACGGTCAAAAAAATTAATCGATACAAAATCGATATTTCCTTTCTCAAACACAACTGAATATATCCCGTAGGGTGGAGATAGCGGGTTCAAGCCTCGGCTTCACCATGGATGATGTCCTATTATGCTATCCTTCTCCGATTTTTGCTTGATTTGACAAGGCTTATATGACATCTCAGCGACAAGCACGCAAGCTTGCATACATATGTATAACAATAAACATAAAAATAAGTTGTCGAGGAATTTCAGTCTCCCATTAAATAGTCAAAAGCATGGAGGTCGCGAGTTCGAATCCTGTCGTAGCCCTGGTTTTATTTTGGTACTGTCTTTTTCGTATTTGTGCAGTCTTGGTTTCAACTTAAAAAGCCTTTATACCCCATTCGTTGTATGGAGCATTCAAAATCGCATGCGCACTCAAATAAATTTAAGTTCCGCTATAAATTGAGGTCTTAGTGGACCTTTTGTCTGTTTTTTGTAGTGACGTGGTCCTTTTGTTTTTTTTTACGTTCTGAAAAGTAGAAATAGCAGATTTGATCCTGATGTTATCTTGGATGCATAATTGTGATATTCTTTTATATTTTATACCATTTTTAATTTATTCTGTTGCTGTTGTTGTAGTAGTTCATTTACGTCACACTAGAGCTGCACAATGGGCTATTAGCGACGCTCTGGAAAACATCTCGGAGGATGACCCGAAGACTTGCCATCACAATTTTGATCCTCCGCAGACGGGATAGCACCCCCTCTTCGGTAGCCCGACGACCTGCAAGCGAAGTCAAGCACTTAACGGTAGAACAGTTTAACGAGCACCAATACTGCACACCTTTGGTACACAGACTAATCCAAGTGGTCACCCACCCCCGCAATCTGACCGCAGCTAGTGATGCTTGACTTCGGTGATCTGCTGGGAACCGCGTCTTAACGATCAATCCACTGCGGGACTTTAATTTGTTCTAATTTTAATTTGTTCTTCAATTTGATAAAGGTTTATTATAAGCCGTACAACTCTGCAGATTCATGCGTATAAATAAATAACTAATTAAAATATATAGGACACAGTAAATAAGTCCGAGGCCATCTTTGAAGATTCATTCCACCAAATGCTCTGTAGTATGGAGGTAGCGGGTTCGAATTACGCAATAACTCTGGAAGTATCTTTGTGGTATGCTTTGTTAACTTGTGTTATTAATTCTTCAATTTAACCAGGTCCCGCAGTGGACTGATCGTTGAGATACTGTTCCCAGCAGATCACCGAAGTCAAGCATCACTGACTGCGGTCAGTGTGCGGGTGGGTGACCACTTGGATCAGTCTGCGTAGGGACCGAGGGTGTGTGGTATTGGTCCTCGTTAAAATGTTCCACCGTAAAGTGTTCGACTTCGCTTGCAGGTCGTCAGGCTACCGAAGCGGGGGTGCCATTCCCTCTGCAGAGCATCAAAATTGTGATGGCATGCTTTCGGATCATCCTCATGGATGCTGCCCAGGCCGTCGCCAATAGCCCATTGTGCTGCTCTAGGGCGACGTAAATGAACTATTGCTACTACTACTACTACAATTTAACCAGCTCCTATGAACCATACTTTTTCCCCACAATCTTACAAGCCTGAAACAATCAATCTACCTATGCATATAATAAAATAAAAAATTTGTGTGTGCCTGTATATTGGATCGCCAGTATACCGTAAGCTCTAAAAATACGACATTCAATATGAAGTTAAATGAGTTCGATTATAAACAAATGACGAAGCCCAAATTTTTTATTTTCTTAATTACATTTTTAATTTAGAGATTTAGAGATATTTAAAAATTGGAATTGTCTCCTTAGCTTAGGCAAAACCATTGTTTCTTTTCTTTCTTTCTCAAAAAAAAAAAAAAAGCAACGATTCAGTTTTGTTAAATATTTTAAAGGGAACATAAGTGATGTTTGCAAGCTTACAGCTCTAACCACAAAAGTTGTATTTGTTGTGGCTGTTTACGTCGCCCTAGAGCTGCACAATGGGCTATTGGTGACGGTCTGGGAAACATCCCTGATGACGATCCGAAGACATGCCATTGCAATTTTGATCCTCACCAGAGGGGATGGCACCACCGCTTCGCTAGCCTGAAAACCTGCATGCGAAGTCGAGTTTTTACGGTAGAACAGTTTAACGAGGACCAATACCGCATACCCTCGATCCAAGTGGTCACCCACCCGCACACTGACCACAGCCAGTGATGCTTGAATTCGGTGATCTGCTGGGAACCGTGTCGTAACGATTCCCAGAACGGAACACAAATGTTATATTGCGCGAACTGAAATACCTATTTATTTTTTAATGGTAATGTCAGGTTATATGAATAATCAACGTGATCGTGGTAGTAGGTGGACTACGTCTTAGGTTCTCTTAATCCACGTGCTTATTTTGCTTATAATTATATTTTTGAAACGTGTTACTATGAAACTAAAAAAAATTGAAATAAATGGTAATTGAAATATAAAAATAAGTTTTGTACTGAAAAGCAAAAGTAAGGCAGAAATCCATCTAAGGATGTATATTAAAAAGCACCAATATTACTATTGACTCCACTGATAAATGATTTCGGTAAGAGTTACTAATTGAAGAGTCTCGCAGTGGACTGGTCGTTAAGACACGATTCCCAGCAGATCAACGAAGTCAAGCATCACTGGCTGTGGTCAGTGTGCAGGTGGGTGACCACTTGGATCAGTCTGCGTAGGGACAGAGGGTGTGCGGTATTGGTTCTCGTTAAACTGTTCTACCGTAAAAACTCGACTTCGCCTGCAGGTTTTCAGGCTACCGAAGCGGTGGTGCCATCCCCTCTGCAGAGGATCAAAATTGTGATGGCTTGTCTTAGGATCATCCTCAGGGATGTTTCCCAGACCGTCGCCACTAGCCCATTGTGCAGCTCTAGTGCGACGTAAATTAACTACTACTACTACTACTAATTGAAGCAAACTAATAATATATGTATTAAAAGGAAAAATTAATGGAGAAATATTACTAATTCGTTTAATAGAGCATAAATGAATAGTTATATTATTATTAATGTACGCACGTGAACCTACGTAACGTAACGCACCTGGCTTCACAGCCAGAAAATTTTACGCACGTTTGTGGAGCTTGGTATGAACAATGAGTGATTACTATTACATCTACTTTTGAATCTAAATTAGTTATAGCGTGATTTGCACAAGCGCAAGAATTGTTTTCTAATCACAACAACAGATGAAAGTACGCAATTAGTGAAAATTTATTGCGGCATTTACAATTAAATTGAGGGTGTGCGGTATTGGTCCTCGTTAAACTGTTCTACCGTAAAGTGCTCGACTTCGCGTGCAGATCGTCGGGCTACCGAGGCAGGGGTGCCATCCCCTCTGCAGAGGATCAAAATTGTGATGGCTTGTCTTCGGATCATCCTCAGGGATGTTTCCTAGACCGTCGCTTCTAGCCCATTGTGCAGCTCTAGTGCGACGTAAATTAACTACTACTACTAGTTGAAGCAAACTAATAATATATGTATTAAAAGGAAAAATTAATGGAGAAATATTACTAATTCGTTTAATAGAGCATAAATGAATAGTTATATTATTATTAATGTACGCACGTGAACCTACGTAACGTAACGCACCTGGCTTCATAGCCAGAAAATTTTACGCACGTTTGTGGAGCTTGGTATGAACAATGAGTGATTACTATTACATCTACTTTTGAATCTAAATTATATATAGCGTGATTTGCACAAGCCCAAGAATTGTTTTCTAATCACAACAACAGATGAAAGCACGCAATTAGTGAAAATTTATTGCGGCATTTACAATTAATTTGAGGATGTGCGGTATTGGTCCTCGTTAAACTGTTCTACCGTAAAGTGCTCGACTTCGCGTGCAGATCGTCGGGCTACCGAGGCAGGGGTGCCATCCCCTCTGCAGAGGATCAAAATTGTGATGGCTTGTCTTCGGATCATCCTCAGGGATGTTTCCTAGACCGTCGCTTCTAGCCCATTGTGCAGCTCTAGTGCGACGTAAATTAACTACTACTACTAGTTGAAGCAAACTAATAATATATGTATTAAAAGGAAAAATTAATGGAGAAATATTACTAATTCGTTTAATAGAGCATAAATGAATAGTTATATTATTATTAATGTACGCACGTGAACCTACGTAACGTAACGCACCTGGCTTCATAGCCAGAAAATTTTACGCACGTTTGTGGAGCTTGGTATGAACAATGAGTGATTACTATTACATCTGCTTTTGAATCTAAATTAGTTAATACCGTCGCCAATAGCCCATTGTGCAGCTCTAGTGCTACGTAAATGAACTACAGCAACTACAATTAAAATGAAAAGCTCTTCTGCATGTCAGAGGAAGTCAAATTCAATGACATGGTACAGGATATTCAGACCTATGTTGCGTTTAGGTTTAAATGTCATATGCCAAATTCAATAACTATATGGTATGTAGCATTGAAGCCATAACATTAAGTCATTGAATTTGGTTCACATTAAGTCATTGAATTTGAATATATGTTCCAATCTCTTGCATCTTTGATGCATGGAGGCCAATGATGTAAAGTCAAGTGCTTTTGCAATAAAATAAAATAAAAAGAAATTGGTTCACGGTACTTAGACCTTAGCATTACGTAGGTCTTATCCAGTAAAAATTTATTAATTTATCACTAATTCGTATGTTTTTCTTTCAGGAAGTATGGAGGATAGAGAATTTTCCTTTCATGGCTTGCGTTGTGAATGATGGGTGTCTTATCATGAGCCCACATAATATAATGCACATGGTCTTATAGCCAGAAAAGACAACGCACGCTTGTTTAACTTGGTATGAACAATGAGTGATTGCTATTACATTCACTTTTTAATCTAAATTGCTGGTAGAGTAATTCACGCATGCGTAAAAATTGTTTTCTGATCAACACAAGGGATGAAAGTATGCAATTAGTGAAGATTTATTGCGGCATTTAAAATTAAATTGAAAAGCTTTTCTGTATATCAAAGGCAGTCAAATTCAATGTTTCAAAGGCATGGTACTAGACATTTAGGCTTATGGACCTAATGCATGACTATATGGTGAGGCTTCAATACCATACCATATAGTCATTGAATTTGGTACTTGACATTTAGACTTACGAATTCCGTAGGTCTAGCCCAGTAAAAACTTATTAATATAAGCGAGCATCAATACCATACCATATAGTCATTGAATTTGGTACTTGACATTTTGACTTATGAATTCCGTAGGTCTAGCCCAGTAAAAACTTACTAATTTATCACAAATCCTTCTCTTTTCCACTTTTTTCTTCTGCATAGATCACTACTTCCATTCCATGAACTCATTAAGTTCGGTTTTATATTTTACTTTGACTATTTTTAATGAAACCCTGCACAGACTATTTTTTGTTTCTTATTAGGTAAAATTCGCAAAATAGTTGGTTGCAAAAGTGAATAAGGTGATCTATAATGAGAGCCCTTAATGTGTATTTAATCTTTGTAAGAAATGAAGTAAAGAGTGAGAAATACAAGAGGAAAATGCAAAGCAAAACTTACACAAAAATACAAACACAAAAAATCTCAAATTTGAATCTTTTGTTGCTTACGCTGTTTTTTTTTTTTTTCATTCATTCTATTTTATTTTTAATTCATTTATAAAATTATTTTTTTGCACATCAACCCCCACGTTTAATAAGCGATCATTTTTGTTTTGAAAGATAAACTAATAGTTACATCAAAACTAAACATTATGCAATTAAAAGATTTCAAATTTTTTCATTAATGTTAGTCATAATGTAGTAAAAGTTTCTGCTTAAGATTTTACAACGCGTTTCATTAATTTTTTCGACCACTTCCACTTATTTTTTTCTAATGTTGATGTCTTAAATACAGTATTATTACAACATATAGATCTACAGAAGAAAACAAAAGGCATAACTCTTTATCCTAATGATCGGATTTTCACGTTCTAGGACTCAATCTTAATGACTTGAGGGGATGACCTGAAATATGCTAATTAATGAGTGCAAACGATATTTTATGTTACAAAATCAGGCAAAAAAACATATTTTCTCTGAATGAACGTAACTTTTTTTCTTGTTGACAGATTTTGATTTCTGATCTCCAAAATATAGGGGGTAGCCGCAATCTGGGGAATATAATCCCAATAGTTAGGTCAAATGAGTGTGCCAAAGTTTTACTTTCTGCCAATTTCTTTATATCTTGAGAACTTTTTATGCAAATTGAAACCTTTTTGCACACAATCATAAAGTTCATTTATCCAAAGATAATTCTATGTAAAAAATAACTTTTAACAAGTATTTGTTATTTTTTTTATTATTTTATTCAAGATACGGTTTTTGAATTGTACGGTATACAATTTTATCCTCGTTTATAAGAATGTAATTTTATGTGACAAAATGCAAAGCCAAATCGGTCAAATAGTTCCTGAGAAATCGAATTTTAAGTATCTCACTTTTTTTTTTGAAATTCAATTTCTCGAAAACTATTTGACCGATTTGGCTCATATTTTTTTATTTTCGGCATATAAAATTCCTTTCTTTAAATTGAAATAAAAAATTGTATACCTTACAATAAAAAATGTTTTTGATCATTCTAAATAATATTTAAAAAAATTTTTTATACTAAATGCTATTTTCTGCATGGAATTATCTTTGGATAAACTAATTTCATAATTGTGTACAAAAATATTTCACGGCTACCTCCTATATTTTGAAGGTGAGAAATCCGAATCACTCGAAAGAAAGGTATGTTTTTTCGGAGAAAATACGTTTTTGTGTCTGATTTCGTTACCGAAAATATCGTCTGTACTGCACTTTCTTCACTTCTTTTTGTTTAACGTTTAACTCTATGAGAGGCAGGACATTTTATTTAAGAAAAAAAAAATAAAACACCAGAACTGTAGAAATTATTTTAGATTGGCTCTATCTAGTAAAACTATTTATAACGTTAAATAAATTTTACATTGTTTCCTCAAAATACGAGTTTGGCCTTGAAAACCACGGCCCCTCAAAAAGTTAAGAGAAACTTGGAACGGATTAGAGATCAGTGTGTCCTCCATGGTCATTGATGGTCAAGGTCACCCCTCAGATTCTAATGACAAAGCATTCAGTCATTCTTCTCTCAGATTCTTTGAAAATAGAGACAAAAACCGAAATTCCTCTCTTTCGCCCTGACCCTCTGCGCAGAACGTAGATGGTCTTATTATATTCTGCGCACACAGCTGGCCTGGTATCCCCATCTATTGCCTCCCCTTCCCCTTCTTCCCCATCACGTTTTCCCATTGCATAGCGTTGGCTAGACATTTTGTTTATGTCGAAAATATATAATAAGTATTGATCTTTAAAAATTTCATCGGTACAGAATTAATAATTGAAAATAATGATATAATTGATTACTGGATCTGTCAATAAATTGGGATATTTTTTCTTAACGGTCGGTAAAAGGTAACGTAAACAAATATGTCGTCTTCATCGACTAAAGATGACAACAAAACTCTGTCTGAGTCTACCAAAATAGTAAGTAAATACTCGTAATAATAATAAATATGTTATTCTAAATTGTTAAATTCTTTCTTTTTTTAATTTTTTTGTGATATATTATAAATGTGACACGTTTGATTAATTTCTTTGGCCAAGCGATCGAGTTTCGTATGCTAAGTACATTGTTCGAATCACACGAAAAATATTTCGTTAGATAATATTTCACTTTCTGTGTAAAATAGATTTTTTTTTTTATCTAATGTTTATTAGTTTTTCATTTTTATTATTTATTCTTGACTTATCTGTTCATATTATGTTTGAACCTCTCGAAAATATTTCGTTAAATAATGTTTCATTTTAAATGAATTTTTTTTTTTTAAATATTAGTTCTTCATTGTTATTATTTATTTCTGATTAGTCAATGCATAATAAGCTCGAAACACTCGAAAATTGTTTCGTTAACTGCTTCTTTCGTGTGAAAAAAAGTTTTTTGTTTTCATTGTTTATTATTGTTATTATTTATTTCTGTTTTGTCAGTGTATAATAAGCTCGAAATACTCGAAAATTGTTTCGTTAACTTTTTCTTTCGTGAGAAAAAAAACTTTTTTTTTCATTGTTTATTATTGTTGTTATTTATTTCTGATTAGTCAGTGCATAATAAGCTCGAACCACTCGAAAATTGTTTCGTTAACAGTTTCTTTTGTGTGAAAAAATTTTCTTTCTCGTTGTTTATTATTATTATTATTCATTTCTGATGAATCAGTGTATAGCAAGCTCGAACCACTCGAAAATTGTTTCGTTAACTGCTTCTTTCCCGTGAAAAATTTTTCTTTTTCATTGTTTATTATTATTATTTACTTCTGATTAGTCAGTGCATAATAAGCTCAAACCACTCGAAAATTGGTTCGTTAACTGTTTCTTTCGTGTGAAAAATTTTTTTTTTCATTGTTTATTATTGTTATTGTTTATTTCTGATTAGTCAGTGCATAATAAGCTCGAAACACTCGAAAATTGTTTCGTTAACTGTTTCATTCGAGTGAAAAAAAATTTTTTTTCATTGTTTATTATTTATATTTATTTCTGATCAATTTGTGTATATTAAGTTTAAACTGCTCGAAAATTATTTCGCTAACTCTCTTGTCTTTTTTTTTTCTTTCTTATTTTATTTCATAATTTTTCTGTTTTTATTAGTCAATTTTGATTAAACTGAGCTCGAATCACTTAATCACTCAAAATATATTTCATTAAATATATTTCCATTTATGTGTAAATTTCATTTTTTTATTTATTAATTATTTTATTTTTATTATTTATTTTTGACTTCTCTGTTTATATTAAGTTTGAACCACTGAAAAAATATTTCAGTAAATAAAGTTTCATTTTTTGTGTAAAATTGCTTTTCTTTTATATTATTTCGTAACTGTTATTATTTATTTCTAATTAATCCGTACAGAATGAGCTCTAACCACTCGAAAATTATTTCGTCGATTAATTTTTCTTTTGCTTGGAAAGTTATTATTATTATTTTTTAAATTTTGTTTCATAATTTTTTTTATTGTTATTCATTATTTCGAATAATCTGGGCATCTTAATTTCTAATCACTTGAACTTCGTTAACTAATGTTTCGTTAGGGTATAAAATTGCTTTGTTTATTTTAATTTTATTTTTACTTGTTATTATTTATTTCTGATCAATTTGTGCATCTAAAGACTCGACGTTTTGAAAAATATTTTGTTAAGCATTTAATTTTTGGCGAAATTTTTTTCCTCTTTTTATTATAATTAATTTACGAATTAATTTGTACATTTCAAGTTCAGACTCTTCAAAAATATTTCATTTAACGATGTTTCATTTTGTGTGCAAAGTTGTTTTCTTCCTTTTTTTAATTATAATTATTACTTTCTCGAATCAAATTTAGTGTTTGTTTTTCTTTAATGTTGGAAAAGGCTCTCAGAAAATATTTCCTTCAATTTTTCATTTTGTATGTAAAATTACTTCATTATTTCTAAAAAAATTTTAGCGCAGTTTTCAAGTTAGCAACTCTTGAAAAATATTTCGTTTAAAAATATCTCATTCTGTGTAAATTTTTTTTCAAAAATTTGAAATCTAGAAAAATTGTTTGAGGGGTCAATGTGGAGAGGTCAACAATGTTTCATGCTGTGTGTAATATACATATTTCCCTCATTAATTCAAACAACTTTTTAGTTTCACAATATTTTTAGGTTTTATTTCGATATAGCTGATTGAGTAATTACATAATATGGATTGAATAATAACAGTGTGTTCCCCTGCAAAGTTTATAATGCAAAGTTTTATAATGTAAACCTTGGCCACCAGAATTAAGTTATTATTGTTTGTCAAGATGTAAACAATATTTATGGATGCTAAGTTCAAGAATCATTTCAAATTTCATTGTATATATATGATTAACAGATTAAGAACATCATGAAATATCGTAAAAATTACTAAGTAGGGAAAATTTGTTAAAGAATTTTAAATTAAAAAAAATATGTTAACTAAGTACTGATTAAAGTAAGTTTATATTGAGTGGTTAAATCGTATTTTAATATTTTTGTATAAAAGCTTGAAAATTAGAAAAATAACTTTTGGTCTAATAATCTGATTTAAATGTGGTAATAAGCAATCGTAATGTTTTGAGAAACCTTTAACATGCTAGTTGATCTTTGCAGACAATATCTTAAGTTACTTAATTAATTTGCTTTTTTTCCTTAAGCACTGTACATATATTTATATGGTGTTAGTGCTTTAAAAATGTACTTTTATCATTTTTGAAGCTTATTACAACTGATTGGGATATTTCTGAAAAATTCTTTTAAGCAAGAATGTAGCAGAATTTACATAGCCAGTCTGTATCGCTGTCATTCCTGAATTTAAATTTGTTTTCAAACCGAACACAGTAATACAAAGATTGTTATTTTTATTTTATAACCGTCCTTGAAAGGCTGACACAATTTCGGGTTTACGACTACCAATGTTCAACTCCGGAGCCTTGTAATTTTAAACCTAATCCAGAAGACAAAGGAACTCCTGAATCAAGAGAAATTTGTCTTCGTGGAGGACTTTTTGATGGAACTAACCCGCATTTGCGTTGCATGGAGAGGAAAACCGCAAAAACCAACCACGGTTAGCCTGATAGTGAATGATCGTTACACATTAGTTTTAAGTGTCATTTTCAGTTAGTCGTTCGGAGCGATTTCATAGGCTCCCCAGTTATAAAAACTCCGTACTTCAAAATCAGTCCATTCATTAAAATCAGAAGAATTTCAACTATTACGTATCAAAATTTCACCTAAATAGTCTGGGACACGACTCCCATATAAATATATGTACCGGGTCCATTATAAAAAAATTTATGGATTTTGAAATGATCTAATGATTGAAGTTACTATAAGATGAAATAAGTTGATAAGGGAAATAAGTTACTATAAGAGTCTATAAACTATCAATTCGAGCTTTCAAAAATAAGGAATTTAATTCTTAAATATTTCTTGTCTTTCAAATTCTTTACTTTTCAAAATGCATGTGCCAGAACTTTGATTCCACTCCCACGTACATGAATGACCTCTGGCCTTAAGGTCAGGGGGTGAGGAGCACAGAAAGAGTGGTTCCCCTATTGTTGGGGATGTAGTTCCAAAAGTAAAGATCCAGACTCCAAGTTAAAAATATAGAGAAGACATGGAAAATAATATAATAAAGATAAAGACGATGGGAAATAAATTATTAAAAAAATTTTTTTTTAAAAATATAAAAATTGTTTTTTTATTTAAAAAAATTAAAGCGCCGGTAAACAGAATAATGAAAATATATAATCTTGTCATTAACTCACACGATTATATCCGCAAAACAGAGTGCTTTCTAATATTGTGCTAATAGCAAAGTATCTCAATACATTAGTGTTAGGTACCCAAAAAATGTAACCGAAATAGAACCTATTAAGTAAAAAATATACGAAATAAAACATACTAAGCAATAAATAGAAAATAAAATTCGAGAAAATGCAGAATCTATATATATATTTCTCTTACACGGCACCAAAAAAAAAGCCTCATTACAACTCCCCGAATGGCAACATTAGAAAATCGACCAATGATTGCTACTAAAAATGTCACATGGCAAATGTCACATGAGGTGGCTCAACATATAGCGCTTTTAAAAACGGAAACAATAACCAGAGTGAGCATTATCAGGTTGTTCAATTTAGATTCATGCCTAAAAATATGATAATATTTAATTTTAACTCAATTACAAATTAATTAGGCTGGCCTTCTTCATGACTATAAATAAGTCACAAGGTCAGACTTTTGAGAAAATCAGTTTAGTATTGACTAAACAAGTTTTTAGTCATGGACAACTTTATGTTGGCCTGTCAAGAGTTAAGTCATTTGACAGCCTTTCAGTAATTGCTCCAAGATGCCAAATCTATAATTGTGTTTTCAAAGAAATTCTAAATGCTTAGTGTTAATTTCTTAGAGCTTTGCAGAAAAAAA